>NC_133122.1:100966248-101566248 GCF_033568475.1 Henckelia pumila | reverse complement strand
ATTTATAATTGAATTTCTTATAAATCACAATTTACTATAAATAATCAAAGTCACACTTTAACTATTTATTTTATGAGAAAAATCACATATTATAAAGTTTAATTTTTCATAAAAATCAACTATAATATATTTAACAATTTAGGGCCTATGACACATGATATTTCAAACCACCTTTTGAAAAACTCAAGTCGTCATAGTCGTCACCGAAACTCCGTCGCCGGATTCCGGCCAAATTTATTTTATTTTATTTTTTTTATTAAAAATATGGGGCAGCCCAGACACCTTCGGGCAGCCTATGGGCTGCCCAAAACCATAAAATTTTTTTTTTATAAAAACAGCCCAAAATTGATAAATCTTGATTTTCTCATGCGGTTAGAAATTGACCTCAACATAATATCCAAAAAATACTACACAAAAGAGTAACCTAGGCTTTGATACCACTAAAAGGGGATCGGTTAACTCGTGCCCGGAAATGCAGTGGAAATATAAAAATTTTTAATAAAAGAAATCCGAGCACTTGTGTAGTATTCAAAAACTCAAACAACCATAGGGTGTTTAGAATTTTACCTATCAATCTCAAAGATTGATTTATGGCTTCAACCAAGTTGCTAAACAACTAGGCTCTTGAAAAGGGTAGACTCAATCTACAAGCTTCCAAGAGCACTCCTTGCTCAAAATGGGTTCAACACTTCGAGCCTCCGAATTAGGTTCACGACTAGACGATCTAAATCCGCTCTAAATATGTACTAGAATATTTAGAGAATTTTTCATTGAGATATCATTTTCATCTCCCTTAAAATGAAAAAAAAACATGGAGAAAAATAATGGAGAGGGTTCGGCCACTATCAAGTTGGAATGGAATGAATTGTGTAATGTGTGTATATTATATTAATGGAGAAGAATTGATTAGATACAATTAAAACCATGCATAGAAAAATGCATGACATGCATGGAAAATTGCATCCAATCTTCCAACCCTTCAAATTCCATCACACACATACATATATATATATTATATATATATATACACGCCTATATATATATATATAAATATATATATTTAAATGGTATTTTGAACTTATTTTAATTAAATATTAAACCTAAACCCATTTAAGTTTAATCAATTAATTAAATTCAACTTGAACTCATTCAAGTACACTAGTAACAATAATTATATAACACTATTTTATTTAAGCTCTACAAGACTCAATAGTGTTTAATTATTTGTACATTAAAATGTCAACTAGTGTTAAATTAATTCAACACTTTAATTAATTAACTAAGTTCAAAATAATAGTTTAGAAAATCACCATTTTCATAAACTAATTATTTTAAGTCAACTTTTAATCTTGGAACACATTCACAAATTAAAAGTTACTTATTCCATTCGTTCTCCAATTTAGAAGTCGAACTTCTAATTTATTTTACTTATAAACTCCTTTATAAGTTGTTCAACACATTGAACTTATTTTAATCTCAATGGGATCTAGAAAGCTACTACTTGTGTGACCCTCAATGGTTCACTGATACAACTAGCAATGGGTTCACATCTCCATGTGATTCGGGATCAACAAGTCCCTTATATGAGCATACCCTATATATAGCTCCATTCTTATTGATCAACACATTGATAATAAGAACGTCAGAAAACTCAAGTCTGATAGTACCCAACCAGTCATGTAAACGTCTAGCAGCATCGCTTACATGACTCCCTAGGTATCAAATGATAGTGCCTGCAAGAACCAATCAATTATGATTAGCGTACAGTACGGTCCCTTCAACTCATATATCCCGACCGATTCGACAACCATTGGTTTATCGAGAGTTGTCATTGAATCAATAACTATGTGTCATGCCGTAGTTGCATCGAAAATGTAATTCAAGAAACTCCTTTCTTAATTACACTTACTCTGATCAGAGATTTCAAGCTACGTATGCATGATATAACATAGGATATCCATACCCGTAGGTAAGCGGTGAATCCCCGACTACAATGCATTTACTCCTATATGTTTCCTCACAACACCCAACATTGCCACGTGATGACCCCAGATGAGTCGGTAAACAAGTCAAAGTGAAGCACTAGCATATAGAGTCTCCATGTTGTCCCGGGTTATAAGGACTAATGGTGTACAACCATAAACTAGGACTTCTCCACTCGATAAGTGAGAACCACATGGAAAATCCTTTAGGGAGGGTTGTTCAGTGCACTCTACAAGGGGCACCTATTTGCATGCTTGAACATCTCCATGTCCCCTACCAATGAAACATGGTACTCACATCGCAAATACTAGTCTCAAGCTCGAGCGGCCTTTATCCTTCTTGATGGCGGCTGAATCGACTAGGAACAGTTTAGAATATACAGTATTCCAAATATGAGTTTCATGATAGTCATCACATGACCATCTCATATTCTTTCTACTATTTGTATATTCAAGGGCTTTATCTATGCAGCTTGCATGGGTATAAAGATAAAGATGTGCCAAATTAAATAATGTCTAATATTATTAAAATAAAGATTGTCATACAAGAGTTCTCTCAAGGACCATCGGTCAACACATTGGCTCGACGGGCACCTACTCTAACAATGCTGACACGACTTCTAAACCGAGTCTCACTACTAGATCTCCCTCTTGTTGCTAACTAGGCCTTCGCTGGCTTGGTCCTGCCCCACCTGTTACCAAGTACACATACAAAACAAAGCAACAGCCGGATAAATCGGTGAGAATGATAATCCCAGTAAAAACAACATATCAAGTAATACAACAATAAACATGCTTTCAAGACAACAACGAAATCAATAACGATGTAATGAAATGCATGTCTTTAAACCGGGATATCAAATCTGATAACGAGGGATTGCTGCTGTGCTTTTGGGATCTCGAGGGTGAGATTACGTAACGATTCACCGACTCACCCAATCGAGGTGGTGCCGCGTATCCCACTCCTCTAGACTTTGAGAAACTATAATGAGTATGCTAGCACTAGGCAAAACGACTACGACCTAGGCCACTCAATCATAGTTCCCAAACGTCTAAACAAAAAGGGCGGTTCTGCCCGCTGAAAACAAGATTGGCTCAAGATGAATGCATAACAGAAACATAAAACATAGCCATATAACAAAAGCTCAATCAAAACAACAAAACACAAGTTCCTCATGCTAGAACGAGTATAGATGCAAGTATGTGATTTTAAGGAAAACTCGAGAACCAACTGTCCCGAGTATGCTATCCCACTATCGATGTTTGCTTTTACCTTTTAATGCAGTAGTTCCAACTCTGGATAAGCTACAACAAAAGGTTTAATCAACAACTAAACAATCCAACAACAAAGGCAACGGTTCAAGGTAATCTCTTTACCGTTCTTCGTCCAACTCTTGACGAACAATGCTGCTAACACGGGCTTGACAAACTCCAAACGAATCTGTTCAGATACAAATCAAAGATCAATTACCATGATCGACTTACAAGCCAAGTTCAACAACTCAAAAACGGTTCGAAATCCCCAAAACTCAAACCGTTGGCATAACGGCTATAAACTGAACAAACCGGAAACGCAGACAGCAGTTCAATACTGATATAAACTCATATCAAAGCCAATACAACCAAAACAAGGCAAACCCAACAAATCTCAAAACCATAATTTCAAAAAAAGCTTCCAAAAATCATAACAAATCTGAACGTCGCTCTAATTCAAAATCGACATATAATAAACGATCAGAACTCTGTCTAGAACAACATACTCGAATCTCGAACGATTCTAACAACATCCAAAAACTAGAATGTATCCGATCGTAGAAGAACTTACAATAAAACAGAGCTCTCACTGCAGTGATCGATAATCTGCCTTCAGAAATAAATTCCAACGGCCGGATCGAGCTCGGACTGAAATCTGGAAGATTGGAAAAGGTTGGAGGCGTCTTCAATGGATCTCACGGTTAGGAGGAGGAAGATGAAGACTTTCCCAATCAATTCCAAGTGTAGATAATATATAAAATCCAATAATTGCATTTTAGTCCCTGAAAAATACAATTTTTGCAAAAAGGACCCTGATCAAAATCAAGTCGGCTCGTGAACTCTGTAATATCCGATTAACTCAAATAAACTCATTTAAGTTAAAACGGGGTGTTACAATTCTCCCCCACTAAGAAGAGATTTCGTCCTCGAAATCAACAAGAACTACAACTCATAAGATAGAATAAAGAACTAAAGACAGTAAGAAGAACTCACGTCATCCGAATAACTCCGGAAATCACTGCCTCATGTCAGATTATGTCTCCCAAGTCGCTTCCTCGACGCCGTTATGGCTCCACTGCACTTTAACTAATGGGATCGACTTGGTTCTGAGTTGTTTCTCCTTCCGATCAAGGATCTGAATCGGTCGCTCAAAATAGCTCAGAGTCTCGTCTAACTCGGCTTCGTCAGGCTGAAGAACATGAGAAGGATCTGGATGATACTTTCGCAGCATAGAGACATGAAAAACGTCGTGAATACCAGATAAATATGGAGGAAGTGCAAGTCTATAGGCAAGATTGCCTATCTTCTCAAGAATCTCGTACGGCCCGATGAATCTCGGAGATAACTTCCCTCTCTTACCGAATCTTACAGTGCCTCTGAAAGGTGAAATCTTCAGAAAGACTCGTTCTCCCTGATCAAAACTCAGAGGTCTACGTCTGACATTCGCATACTCCGCCTGTCTATCATGAGCTGACTTCATTCTGGTCTGAATGATCTTAACCTGCTCTGCCATATCTCTAAGCATCTCCGGTCCCAAATCTGGTGACTCGGAAAATTCATCCCAAAACAACGGAGATCGGCACTTCTTACCATACAAAGCCTCAAAAGGCGCCATACCGATACTCGCTTGGAAGCTGTTGTTGTAAGAAAACTCGACAAGAGGAAAAGAATCCTGCCAACTAGTGCCAAAGTCTAGCACTACCGCTCGCAGCATATCCTCTAACGTCTGGATAGTCCGCTCTGACTGTCCATCGGTCTGAGGATGATAAGCTGTACTCAGATGCAATCGAGTACCAAGTGCCCCCTGAAGACTGTGCCAAAAGTGAGAAGTGAATCTAGGATCTCTGACTGAAACGATCGACTTCGGCACACCATGCAATCTCACAACATTGCTAACATACAACTCAGCCATCTGATCATGACGATACGTCATCCTGTACGGAATAAAACACGCAGACTTCGTCAATCGATCGATCACTACCCAAATGGCATCGCATCCTCGAACGGATCGTGGTAGCTTCGTGATGAAATCCATGGAAATGTGATCCCACTTACATTCAGGAACAGATAGACTGTGCAACAGACCTCCTGGTCGCTTCCGTTCCGCTTTTACTTGCTGGAAGTTCAAACACCAAGATACAAACCTCGCAACATCGCTCTTCATTCTCTTCCACCAGAACTGGTTCTTCAGGTCGTTGTACATCTTACGACCTCCAGGATGAATGCTGAACCGACTACAATGAGCCTCTCAGAGAATACGCTGTCTCAACTCCGGAACATCAGGCACAACAAGACGGTTATTCACAAACAAGACTTCATCTCTAACCTGGAATTCAGACTAATTCCCTGATCTGACTTTCTCTACTGAAACTTGATCCTCTGTCAATGCGAAAACTCGTGCCTGCTGTCTCGGAGGCTGGTTCGCACTAGAATTACCTCACTGTCTGTTCTGCTGCTGAGGCTGGAAAGAGTGCACTGCAGACGACTGCCTCTTCGGCTGAACTGCAGGTCTAGACGAACTCCCACTCTGAGCTCTTTCTCTGTTACGCTGAGGGCACACCTTAGAGAAGTGTCCCGGTTGCTGACAGGTGTTACAATTACCGAAGACTCCCACACACTGATCCGGTGAGTGTCTTCCTCCACACTTGCTGCAGTACAAGGTTGATGATCCAGAACTCTGCCCTGAACCAAACTGTCGGGAACCACTGGAACTAGACGAATTGTTCCCCTGCCTTTTGAACTGTTTACCTCTTGCCTTGTACTGATCTTTTCTGTTTCCCCCACTGCTACCACCTTCATACCTCTGCTGCTGGTTCTGATGCTGCGGTGGCTGATTCTGATACTGAGATGATGGGTTCTGATACTGCCTCTGTTGCTGAGGTGCTACCTGGTTACCTCTTTGCCTCCACAAGCCTGCTTCTGCTCCCTTTGCGTGATTCATGGCATCCGCAAAGTTGTTAGGCCTGTTGGTGTTAACCAACGTGAAGACGTCGGGGTTCAAACCATTGATGAACTGATCTGCCTTAGCTTCTTCATCTCCGACAATTAGCGGTGCAAAACGCAACAGAATATGGAACTTAGCCACGTACTCTTCAATGTTCAGATTCCCTTGCCTCAGATTGGCAAACTCTGCTCCCTTATCTTTGCGATACGAGATAGGGAAAAACCGCTTATAAAATTCAGATTTAAAAAGAGTCCAAGTAACCTCTGTACCTCTACTCTCAAATGCTTTCTTTATCATGATCCACCAACTCTTAGCACCACCATGCAGTTGATGAATTACTAACCTGATTCGGCGGTCATCTGTGTAGTCAATGGAATCAAACAATTGATCCATATCATCCAACCAACTCTCACAGTCAACTGGATTTTCTGAACCCATCAACAACGGTGGATTGAACGACTGAAACCTCTTCAGCAAGGTTTCCATAGGAGTCACTGAAGCATCCAACTGATCAACTTCAGTGCTAGCTTGCTCAGTCGTAGGAATAACTGGCGGTGTGTTTCTGTTTATCACTCGACGAGGACCCATCTGATAATCAAAGGTTAGGATACGAGATATCTCAATCGCTACAATCAGTGCCCTTACAACCGCTTGGAATACAGGATACCAGTCGATAACAGAAACAATTATATCTCAAGTAGATCATGCTTTATAAATTAAATCACATAACCATGTAATTCAATAATTCTCAATAATAAAGCATGCTCGCATGGAATTAAGTACACAGTTAAAATAATTCAAACACATGCGAGAAGCCAATACACGCAGACTCGATCTACCCGCTCATTCTAGTTCAACCAAGAATCTTAAGGCTTTGATACCACTTAATGTGAGACCTCGGTTCTAAACAACTAATCTCGGATTAAACAACAATTAAGCATACAAGATCCAAGACCAAAGTGAGAAAGAAATTTTTTTTTTTTAAAAGGGGGGTCCGCTCGAGCGCGCCCTAAACTCCAGCGCTGCTGGATTACTCGAACTGGGGTGCGCTCGGGCTGTTAAAAACTGCTGCTCGGGCGCACCCCCTGTAGCAGAAACAGAACAGAGCAAAAAAGCTTGGCATCTCAAACTAAAGGTTATTCCATAAATCAAACTCAAATTCATGCATTAAAAACATAACTTCTCCAGTTATTACATGAAATGCTAACGTTGATCAACTACGAACCAGTCTTTAACATGCAACATAAGACTCGCATAATCGATACAACATAAACAACGAAGTTCGAGATCTAAACATGTTCCAAAACAACTAGGTAGATATGCTGACACGACTTCTAAACCGAGTCTCACTACTATCTCTCCCTCTTGTTGCTAACCAGGCCTTCGTTGACTTGGTCCTACCCCACCTGTTACCAAGTACACATACAAAACAAAGCAACAGCCGGATAAACCAGTGAGAATGATAATCCTAGTAAAAACAGCATATCAAGTAATACAACAATAAACATGCTTTCAAGACAACAACGAAATCAATAACGATGTAATGAAATGAATGTCTTTAAACCGGGATATCAAATCTGATAACGAGGGATTGCTGCTGTTCTTTTGGGATCCCGAGGGTGAGATTACGTAACGACTCACTGACTCACCCAATCGAGGTGGTGCCACGTATCCCACTCCTCTAGACTTTGAGCAACTATAATGAGTATGCTAGCACTAGGCGAAACGACTACGACCTAGGCCACTCAATAATAGTTCCAAAACGTCTAAACAAAAAGGGCGGTTCTGCCCGCTGAAAACAAGATTGGCTCAAGATGAATGCATAACAAAAACATAAAACATAGCCATATAACAAAAGCTCAATCAAAACAACAAAACACAAGTTCCTCATGCTAGAACGAGTGTAGATGCAAGTATGTGATTTTAAGGAAAACTCGAGAACCAACTGTCCCGAGTATGCTATCCCGCTATCGATGTCTGCTTTTACCTTTCAATGCAGTAGTTCCAACTCTGGATAAGCTACAACAAAAGGTTTAATCAACAACTAAACAATCCAACAACAAAGGCAACGGTTCAAGGTAATCTCTTTACCGTTCTTCGTCCAACTCTTGACGAACAATTCTGCTAACATGGGCTTGACAAACTCCAAACAAATCTGTTCAGATACAAATCAAAGATCAATTACCATGATCGACTTACAAGCCAAGTTCAACAACTCAAAAACGGTTCGAAATCCCCAAAACTCAAACCGACGGCATAACGGCTATAAACTGAACAAACCGGAAACGCAGACAGTAGTTCAATACTGATAACAACTCATATCAAAGCCAATACAACCAAAACAAGGCAAACCCAACAAATCTCAAAACCATAATTTCGAAAAAGGCTTCCAAAAATCATAACAAATCCGAACGTCGCTCTAATTCAAAACCGACAGATAATAAACGATCAGAACTCTGTCTAGAACAACATACTCGAATCTCGAACGATTCTAACAACATCCAAAAACTAGAATGTATCCGATCGTAGAAGAACTTACAATAAAACAGAGCTGTCACTGCAGTGATCGATAATCTGCCTTCAGAAATAAATTCCAACAGCCGGATCGAGCTCGGACTAAAATCTGGAAGCTTGGAAAAGGTTGGAGGCATCTTCAATGGAGCTCACGGTTAGGAGGAGGAAGATGAAGACTTTCCCAATCAATTCCAAGTGTAGATAATATATAAAATCCAATAATTGCGTTTTAGTCCCTGAAAAATCCAATTTTTGCAAAAAGGACCCTGATCAAAATCAAGTCGGCTTGTGAACTCTGTAATCTCCGATTAACTCAAATAAACTCATTTAATATAAAAACGGGGCGTTACAAAAAGCCTTAACTAAGCTATTGCATACTCCTAAATATTTTTAGGATGCCAAAGCTATACCTGCGTCCGTCGTTAGCCCATTGCTGAAGATAGCCTCAAAACTAGGCCGTAGCTCTGCGACGACGTCTAGATCACTAAGCCACTTCCGGATTCCCCGTAGGACGCCTAGATCTCCCTAGATCTGAGTTAGAAGGTTTAGGAATCAGAGAGAAGAGAGGAAATTGGTGCGAGAAAATGAATTCTCGGACCCTCTATCTATAGGCAACGTTCGGAGCCTTCGAACCCGGTTCGGACCGTCCGAACTCAATCGGAACCTCCGATCGCACCTTCGGAGCGTTCGATCGCTCAATATTACGTAAGCCATGATGTCACCTTGCTGATGTAAGCGATGACGTGTGCCCTGGTCCAGATCGGAGCT
The DNA here is from genome assembly GCF_033568475.1 of Henckelia pumila. NCBI lineage: Eukaryota > Viridiplantae > Streptophyta > Magnoliopsida > Lamiales > Gesneriaceae > Henckelia > Henckelia pumila. Next base: position 101,556,786 of record NC_133122.1, on the reverse strand, counting down.
TCTGATCTTGCCGACGGAGCGTCCGATCTCGATCGGAGCCTCCGATCCTAGCACGGAGCTTCCGATCCACTTCGGATCGTCCGAACTCCTCTTCGGACCGTCCGATCCTTCTGAACCAATTCAACTAATTCGAGTGCTCTGAATCCATTTCTGAAGTCCGTTATCCCAACAGGAACTTACTTAATCATGTTTTACTTAATCTAGACATAATCACGTGATTAATTACTCATTAATCACTAATTAGAAATGCGGGTTACTAAATTCTCCCCCACATAAGAAATTTTGTCCTCGAAATTTAAGTCTTAGAGGAAAACATAAATATCCAACCAAATGTTCTTTATTACAACTGACCAAGTATAACTCGATACAAAGAAGTACAAAATCTCAAAATAACTTGGGGTGCTCGGCTAACATCCGGCTCTCCAACTCCCAAGTAGCTTACTCAGTCCCTCTGCGTTGCCACTGTACCATAACCAATGGTATGCGCTTGTTACGAAGTACCTTGTCCTTCCTGTCAAGAATCCGCAGGGGTTTCTCTACATACGATAGATCTCGATCTACCTTTACCTCGGTCGGATGCAAAATATGCAACTCATCCGCCACATACTGCCATAACAAGGACACGTGGAACACATCGTGGATCTTCGAAAGATCGGATGGCAAGGCCAGACGATAAGCAACATCCCCAACCTTCTTGAGAATCTTGAAAGGACCAATAAATCTAGGTGTTAGTTTACCCTTGCGACCAAACCTCATCACCTTCCGGAAAGGTGACACACGCAAGAAAATGTATTCCCCTACCTCAAAATGAAGTGGCCTGCGGTGAGTGTTCGCGTAGCTAGCCTGTCGATCCTGGGCTGCATTAACCCTGCGTCGGATCAACTCTACTGCATCAATCATCTGCTGAATCATCTGAGGACCCTCAACCTGACGCTCGCCAACCTCGTCCCAAAACAAAGGTGTATGACAACGGCGTCCATAAAGAGCCTCAAATGGTGCCATGCCAATGCTGCGATGAAAACTATTGTTGTAGGCGAACTCCACCAAGGGTAAATGATCATGCCACGCTGGACCAAAATCCATCACCGCCGCGCGAAGCATATCCTCTAGAGTGCGAATAGTACGCTCCGACTATCCATCCGTCTCTGTATGATAAGCCGTACTCAAGCTCAAAGTAGTACCAAGGGCTCGCTGGAAACTACCCCAAAATCTCGAGGTGAATCTCGAATCTCTATCGCTGACAATGCTCAACGGAATCCCATGCAATCGAAAAATCTCCCGCACATACAATTGAACCATCCTATCAAAGGTGTAATCGTGGTTATAGGGAAGAAAATGCGCTGACTTCGACAACCGATCCACGACAACCCAAATAGCATCACAATTCATGGAAGACATAGGCAAGTGGGTGACAAAGTCCATCGTCACATGCTCCCACTTCCATTCAGGAATCTCTAAGCTGGTCCTCCGGGTCGTCTAAACTCTGCCTTGACCTGCTGGCACACAAGGCATCGGGATACGAACTGATAAACGCTGCGCTTCATCCCTTTCCACCAAAATCGAGTGCAAAGATCCTTATACATCTTCATGCTGCCTGGATGTACACAGAATCGACTACGGTGAGCTTGCGATAAGATCTCATCCCTCAAAGTAGAATCCTTGGGTACCAGAACTCGACTAGAAAGACACAACAAGCCATCTCCCTGCAAATGGAAACCAGAAGTGTTATCACCTTTAGCCAGCCGGGCTAACTTCTAAGTCTTCATATCAAAATTCTGAGCTTCCCGAATTTGTCTGTATAGCGCTGGCTCTGCAAGCACAGAAGAGACACGAATCCCTTGTTGTTCTTTATTATGACGGAACGTGAATCCCAAAGAACAACACTCCTCCACTGCCTTCGAAACCGAACTAGTACGAAGGGAACTCACATAAACTTTGCGACTAAGCGCATCAGCAACAGGATTTGAAGAACCTGGATGGTACTTGATCTCACAATCGTAATACTTCAACAGATCCATCCAACGACGCTACCGCACGTTCAACTCAGCCTGAGTGAACAGATAGTTCAAACTCTTATGATCGGTGAAGATTTCGAATTGTTCTCCGTACAAATAGTGACGTCATATCTTAAGAGCAAAGACAATGGCTGCAAGCTCTAAATCATGTACGTGATAGTTCTCCTCGTGAGTCTTCAACTGTCTGGAAGCATAAGCAATCACGTGGACATTCTGAGTCAACACACACCCCAAACCCTGGAGAGAAGCATCAGTGAAGACTACAAAACCACCTGATCCAGACGGTAAAGCAAGAACTAGAGCTGTCGTCAAACGACGTCTCAACTCATGAAAACTATCTTCATAAGCATCAAACCAAACGAAAGAAACGTCTTTCTTCGTCAACTAAGTCAAAGGCTTAGCTATCTAAGAGAAATTCTCCACAAAACGACGATAGTATCCTGCTAAACAAGGAAACTACGAATCTTAGAAGCTGTAGTCGGACGTGACCAATTCAAAATAGCCTCTGTCTTGCTAGGATCAACAGATACGCCATCCTGAGAAATGACATGACCAAGGAACACAACTCGGTCAATCCAGAAGTCACACTTACTCAGCTTTGCGTACAACTGTCTTTCCCTCAAGACCTGCAATACAGTATAGAGATGGTAGGCATGTTCATCCATGCTGCGAGAATACACCAAAATGTCATCGATGAACACCACCACGAACTTATCCAGAAAGTTGCGGAAAACTCTATTCATCAGATCCATAAAAACAGCTGGAGCATTCGTCAAACCAAACGGCATCACTAGAAACCCATAGTGTCCATATCGCGTACGAAATGCTGTCTTAGGAACATCCTCCTATCGAACTCGCAACTGATGATACCCAGACCAAAGTTCAATCTTCGAATAGATATAAGTACCGTGAAACTGATCAAAGAGATCATCTATCCGCGGAAGAGGATACTTATTCTTCACTGTCGCTTGATTCAATTGACGGTAGTCAATACACAACCGCATCGAACCATCCTTCTTCTTGACAAACAATACTGGGGCTCCCCATGGCGAAACGCTAGGTCGAATATAACCCTTATCAAGAAGATCTTGCAATTGCTTCTGCAGCTCTTTCATTTCTGACGGTGCCAATCGTTTAGGAGTTCTTGAAATCGGTGTAGTCCCTGGCACTAACTCAATGCCAAACTCAATCTCCCTTACTGGTGGCAAACCTGGAATCTCCTCCGAAAAAACATCTGCAATGTCACGAACCACTGGTATCTCTTGGATATCTGGCTCTCCTAAGGATGCGTCAATGGCGTAGATAAGGTAGCCTTCCCCGCCAGACTCTAAAGCACGCCGAGCCTTCAGAGCTGAAACCACTGGCATCGGGGGTCGCGAGTCATCCTCTGGAGGAAACAGGACAAACCTCTGATAGCAATCCACTATAGCTCGGTAGGTAGTCAATAGATCTATCCCAATGATGCAATCGAAATCCTCCATTGCTAGAATCATCAGGTTAGCACTAAGCTGATGTCCCTCGAAATCCAAAACACAACCCACAACTAGACGCTTGGCTAAAACCTCGCTCCCCATAGGAGTAGAAACCACTAGCAACACGTCTAAAGGAATAAATGGCAATCTATACTTCTTAGCAAAACGTGCTGAGACAAAAGAATGCGATGCACCGGTATCAATTAAAACATATGCAGGAAAATCACATAAACTACAGATACCTGCAATCATCCAATCAATGTCAGCCTCTGCCTGCTCCTGGTTAAGGGAAAAGACCTGACCCTGGGTACGTGGCCTCAAAGAAGAATGACCCCGAGAAGGAGTCTGAGTAGGCTGTCTCTGAGACTGCTGCGGATGCTGGCGCTGCTGCGAATACTGCTGCTGGAAAGGTGGCTGCTGGTACTGAGGTGGCTGAACAGATGCCTGAGAACCTCCGAAACCACTCTCTACCCCAATCAGCATAGGACAATCTCTCTTCATGTGACCCTCCTGGCCACACTGGAAACATGCAGTGGTCGATCGACCACACTGCCCTGGCGGATTTCTGCATCGGCACTGAGTACACCGGTTCGGTCTCTGTCCACCAAAACGATGCACTCCACCAGATCTAGAGGAAGAAGAAGAAGTACCTCCTGGCTTCTTGAAGGACTGTCCTCTCGGACCCAAAGGACTAGAGCTTGCTGGCCTGGAAGAAGAAGAGTAAAGTCCCCTGTTCCTCCGAATACTGTCCTCGGCCTGGCAACAACGGTCCACCAAATCCTCGTAAGTCCCATCGCCGCCCACAGCAACCATACGATAAATGTCAGGATTCAAACCCTGAAGAAAATGATCAAACTTCGCCATAGAACTATCAGCAATATGAGGACAAAAGGGTAGCAGATCAAAGAACTTATGATGTTACTCCTCGATCGTCATCGTACCCTGTCGCAAACTCAACAACTCACTGGCTTTCGCCTGACGAAGAGCTGGAGGAAAATAAAATCTCTGATAAGAAGTACGGAACTCCACCCAAGTAGCTGCACCTCTAGCTGCTATGAACGGTGAGGAAGTAGATCTCCACCACTTCCTCGCTCTGCCCTCAAGCATAAAGGCAAGAATCTCCATCTTATCCTCAGCCGTGCAACGGAACTCCTGGAAGCACTCCTCCATCCTCTCCATCCAATCCTCCGCCTCTTCAGCTGTCTCACCACCCGTCAAAGGCTTCGGGCTAACTTCTTTGAATCTACGCATGCTTACTCGCCTACGCTCCTCGAGCTGTCCCCGACGTCTACGATCATCTGGATCTCCTCAACGACCGTCGTCTATGCTACCGTGACTCTCGTCGTAATCTGCCATCTGTTACATAAGAACAGATAATTACTTAATCCGCTTTACGATATTCCCAGTGCAATGCGTCGCTCTGATACCAAAAATGTAGTGACCCAACCCGGATCTACTACCTAATCAGAGTTATATTAAAAGCGCACGCAATAAAAGCTTAAAGCGTAAAGTGCGGATAATAAAAATACAACAAATCCAATCGGCAGAATACAACCGTCGCTATCACAAGTGTATAAATATTTTTATACAACCAAATCGAAGGTTTAGGGTAAATAAATCCCTACCCTCTACAACCTCGCACTCCCCAAGATCAATCCTGCTGAGAGCCGCCTGGACCGTCCAGCCTCAAACCTGCCCCACCACAAGGTACACAATACCCAAACACAGGGGCGTGAGCTAGAATGCTCAATACGAAGCAATGATATAAATACAAATATGCGCACACAGATGATTTAAAACTCAAGTGAAAACACTTGCTCGTGGCGCCGGGAATATACAGTACCGGCTAAAGAGATACTCCACGGGGTACTCGTATACTCCATATCAGGGCTGAGCCAACCCCATCCTGACCCGTATCCAAAATAGGATACAAGCCTCATATGGAAACTATCATACTTGACTCGAGTCCAAAATAAGATCATTGTTCCCTATGGAGACTGTCAATGACTCACATCTCTCCGGATGCAGTCACACGTAAAATCATGTATGTGCTAAGACGGTAAAACATGCTAAAACATGATAAGACATATAGCACATACTCATGCAACATATAAGCAAATATATCATGTCGGCTATCTCGGTCAGTACTTACGTACCTCTAACACTGCTGGTCAAACCTAGCTCTGCTGGTCTAGACTCCAAGCCTACTAGTCCAATCTACTAGCTACCACAATGCAAATATCCATGCATCAACAATTAAGCTCTAAAAGCCTTAACTAAGCTATTGCATACTCCTAAATATTTTTAGGATGCCAAAGCTATACCTGCGTCCGTCGTTAGCCCTTTGCTGAAGATAGCCTCAAAACGAGGTCGTAGCTCCGCGACGACGTCTAGATCACTAAGCCACTTCCGGATTCCCCGTAGGATGCCTAGATCTCTCTAGATCTGAGTTAGAAGGCTTAGGAATCAGAGAGAAGAGAGGAAATTGGTGCGAGAAAATGAATTCTCGGACCCTTTATTTATAGGCAATGTTCGGAGCCTCCGAACCCGGTTCGGACCATCCGAACTCGATCGGAACCTCCGATCACACCTTCGGAGCGTCTGATCGCTCAATATTACATCAGCCATGATGTCACCTTGCTGATGTAAGCAATGACGTGTGCCCTGGTCCAGATTGGAGCTTCCGATCTTGCCGACGGAGCGTCCGATCCTGGCACGGAGCTTCCGATCCACTTCGGATCATCCGAACTCCTCTTCGGACCGTCCGATCCTGCTGAACTAATTCAACTAATTCGAGTGCTCTGAATCCATTTCAGAAGTCCGTTATCCCAACATGAACTTACTTAATCATGTTTTACTTAATCTAGACATGATCACGTGATTAATTACTCATTAATCACTAATTAGAAATGCGGGTTACTACAGTCTTTGAGCCGAGCGAAATGTTACAAAGGAAGTCGTTTTTATTCATGCATGGTAAGTATTTTAAGCCGAGTCAAAGAATGGAAAAAAATATTTTTTTTTGAACGAAGTGATTTGATTGTGACGAGACAGGGTATTGATGGGTTGGGGGATGCCTCACCCACTTGACAATTAGACAGATAGAACGAGAACGGGAGACATCCCGGGATCCCTACCAACAAATATGGGTAGTGTGAGATCGGGAGAAATCTCGGGATCCCTACCAAATGACAGATAAAGGGGTAAGTCGCATTGGGAAAAAAATCTCGTTGTCTTGCCGGCATAGTGCACTGCAGCCATTCATCGATCAAAATAGAGGGTCACAATTCAAGGATCTAAGTTTATAGTTTCAGTTTCAGTATCAGTTTGACTCGTCTTAATGCATTTAGTTTTTAGTCATGCATGAGTTTCAGTTAAGTTAAGAAAGTTCAAGAGTTTCATAGCGTGAGTTGGCGTGTGTTCATTGTTTACATGTTGTCTCATTCTCTTGTAGCATGCGCATTCTTATAGCTTAAGTTTCAAGTATATTATGTACAGTATTTTAAATATAACTGCAGTTATTTTAAACTCTTGTTATTACACTGTTTATACTTGCTGGGTCATTAGACTCACTATGCTTGTTTGTTTGCCAGGTGAGGAGGAGTACCTAGGGACCGAGGTGAAGGATCCTTGAGGTTGAGGTCACTGGCGGTGCAAGGCCCTATGACCGTTACTGTTTTTATTTTAAGTTTCGCATAAGACTATGTTTTTAAATAAAGAATTTTACTATGAGTACTTTCATTATTAGCCAGGATGTGTTTTCCCTGTGCTTGATTTTTATGATTTAAAGTTGTTATCGCTATTATTGCAACCGTGTGGGATTGCCTTTATTTTCAAAGTTCATGATTATCGCAGCATGGATTTCTTTTATCATTTTTACTTTTTTATGTTAGAATTGTTGCGTGTGACAGGACGGTTTGTTTACTTTCAAACGAGTCATGGAAATTTTTTTTTTAAAAAAAAATCCGTATTTTTCTTTATTATTTAATTAAAAGTAGAGGTAAGGGTCGTTTAATTTGGTATCAGAGCACGTCTTGGTTTGGGCTGCGCCTACTGCCGATTTCCGAAACTCAAGGAATCTCGCCTCAAGGTCTGTAAGTTTTAAAAAATTTTATTTGTTAGGCACATTTGAGTTATTACATTAAATGTTTTGATGTCATCTTTTTTAAAATATTTTCAAAACTTGATGTTTAATTTATTTAAGTGTGTAGCTCAGTGTTTATTTTTGTTTAAAAATTTCTTTTTTAGTTTAAAGTGTACTATTTGACTGTTTATTTTTATAGCATGCGGTTTCAAGTTAAACGGAGTTGGTGTACCAATATTCCTACCAGCTTTAAGCAGTACGCAGAAGTTACTTGAGTTATTAGGTAGTGTTAAAATTTTTTGATGAGGTTGTAGGAGGTTGTTGAAAAATATTAAACTTGCGCATTAGGAGATATTGATTGAGTGTTGCTATTGTAAGTTATGTTTTTATATTGGATTTTTGTCGGATACAACTAAGTGCATAGATTGTTTAGAAATTGATAAGGCGCATGTTTGGTCTGTTAAGTTAATGAATCGAAGTCGTGCAAAGACTTAGGATACATACTTTGTTTTATATTATTATGGATAATTTGAATTTTTCTTTTGTTATATGGGAAAATATAATTTTGGAAAATAGTTAGTTGGTTACTATGAGCCTTTCGATTATATGAACTATTATTCCGAACATTATTTCATGTTTCCTCTCTTGTGCTCATATCCATTGCGACATATACTTTTGAGTATTTGAAAATTCTTTGCACATCCTTGGTTCGTTTATAGAATCGTATGACATCAGTCAAAGTTGTATGCTACTACTACTTTGACTTGGTTAAACTTCTTAATAAAAACTTGTTTATATTTCACACTTTTTGAAATTTTCTTTGAGTTCTAGAGCCACATGTTGATGTGAGTGGGACTGTAGTGACCCTTACCCGGATCTCCTACTAAACAGAACTTATGCATGCAATTAACTTAATTAAAACAGATATCAGAATAAACTGCGGAAACCATAAACGTTATACAATCCCAAGAAAAGGAATCTGTAATTTATCCAAATAATATACAACCAAATCGAATAGCTGTATAAACCCAAACAACAGTAATAAAACCTAGACGAAGCTCCAGCTAGCCAACCACTGACTATCCCCTCCTGGATCCACCCTCCTCGTCCAATCGCAAACCTGCCCCAAGGAATAGGGTGTCCAAAAAATACAGAGTACGAGACGTGAGCATAAAACGCTCAGTACGAGAGTATGAGTATACATGTATGCAAAGTGAACTCCCTATAAACTCGAGGTCAAGGATCAGATAACAGAGACAGACCGGGCCCTGGTATATAGCACGCTGTGCCGTCGCTTCAGGAGGTGGCTCCCATACCGAGTACATGTGGATACACCGGACCCAAATCGATGGAAGTCCATCCACTAACAGGATAGGGTACAACCCTACTAATAGACATCTCGAAGGAGATAACAGCAATATGCAAATGAATGCATCATAATATCATGACATATAAATCATGCAGTCACATAATACATGCATACTCAGTCAGGATATCTCGAACAGTACTTTTGTACCTAACACCGTAGTTTGAACTAAGCTGGAAGAAGACAACCCCTAACTGCCTTAGGTCCAATCCCGACCCGACCCGGCCTCAAGACTGACCCGACCTGAACTGCTCCTGGTCAAGCCTCGACCTGAACTGCACCTGGTCAAGCCCCGACCTGAACTGCTCCTGGTCAATCCCCGACCTGAACTGCACCTGGTCAAGCCCCGAGCTACTCCTTCCCGAACTCCCGAGCTACTCTTGGTCCGAGCAGAACTAAGAAGTGAGGTGAAATGGTGTAAAATGACCGAACCCTAGACTTCTATTTATAGAGGATGAGCCGGGACAGCTGTCCACCGAGTGCGTGACACCTGGCAGGACACTAATCGTGCTTTTGCTTCAGCCACGTGTTCACTCCCGACCTACCTACCATGTGCTCTTCCCATGACCGAACACTACCTTGGCTTTGCACAACACTTTCTTGAACACCCTAAGCCCCGACCCGAGCCACTCATGACCGACCCGAGCCCCAAGGGAAAGACCCGAGCTCAAACCAAACTCCACACACATACATGACCGAGCCCTAGCTCCCTGCCCGAGCCCTAGATCTATACCCGAGCACTAGCTCTATACCCGAGCCCTAGCTCTATGCCCGAGCCCTTGCTCTATGCCCGAGCCCTTGTTGATCAACCATGACCGACCCGAGCTGCTCATTCATGTCATATATTCTTTGACCTTGACTTGTGCTCTTGGTAATAAAATATTTATTAGATTTAAACATAATTAACCAATAATCTTGTAAATTGGAACTGGGCTACTACATTCTCCCCCACTTAAGATATTTCGTCCTCGAATACAGATCTTAAGTACCAAATGTAAAGCAAGATACAAACTTTCCTTTATTCAAACTGAGTATTTACAAGATAAAACTGAATACTACTCAAGAATGAAATCAAAACAGCTCAGGATGGTCTTCACGCATCCTGTCCTCAAGCTCCCAAGTAGCCTCTTCAGTGCCTCGGCGCTGCCACTGAACTAGAACCAAAGGAATGACTTTGTTTCGCAGAACCTTATCCTTATAATCTAGGATACGAGTAGGTTTCTCAACATAAGTCAAATCCTTATCCACCTTAACATCAGACCGCTGTAGGATGTGGGACTCATCTGCCACATACCGTCGCAACAGAGATACGTGAAACACGTCGTGAATACTGGAAAGATACGGTGGCAAAGCCAGACGATAAGCCAAATCTCCAATGCTCTCCAAAATCTCAAATGGACCGATAAATCTGGGAGACAACTTGCCCTTAAGGCCAAATCTGAGAATCTTGCGGAAAGGTGACACTCTCAGAAACACTTTCTCCCCAACATCGAACTGCAAAGGCCTACGCTTGGTGTTAGCATAGCTGGCCTGACGATCCTGCGCAGTCTTAATCCATTTCTTGATCTGATCGACAATGTCGATTGCCTGCTGGATTAATTCTGGTCCCTCAGCCTGTCTCTCCCCCACTTCTTCCCAGAAAAGTGGAGTACGACAACGTCGCCCGTACAACGCCTCAAAAGGTGCCATACCTATGCTAGTATGGTAACTGTTGTTGTAGGCGAACTCAATCAACGACAAATGATCCTGCCAGGCTGAACCAAAATCCATAACGCACGCTCGAAGCATATCCTCCAATGTACGGATAGTGCGCTCTGACTGACCATCAGTCTCCGGATGATAGGCAGTACTCAAACTGAGAGTAGTACCCATCGCACGCTGAACACTCCCCCAGAATCTAGAAGTAAACCTAGGGTCTCGATCGCTGACAATGCTCACAGGCACTCCATGAAGTCGAACGATCTCCTGAATGTACATCCGTGCCATACGATCCACATTGTACTCTCGGCTATAGGCAATGAAATGCGCTGACTTGGTGAGTCGGTCCACCACAACCCAGATAGCATCACAATTCCTCGGGGATAACGGCAAATGGGTCACAAAGTCCATTGTGATAAACTCCCATTTCCATTCAGGAATAGGCAGACTGTGAAGCAATCCTCCAGGTCGTCGGTGTTCTGCCTTGACCTGTTGACACACCAAACATCTCGAAACAAACTGATAAACACTGCGTTTCATTCCCTTCCACCAGAAACGAGTACGTAGATCCTTGTACATCTTGTTGCTCCCAGGATGAATACTCAACTTAGTGCGATGCGCCTGAGACAAAATCTCCTCTCGTAACTCTTCATCCTGCGGAATCACAAGCCTACCAGACAAACACAGAAAACCATCTGACTGATAATGAAATCCAGACGAGCTACCCTCGTTAGCTAGACGAGCTAAACGTTGGGTCTTCGAATCAGACATCTGAGCATCTCGAATCCGCGAATACAAGGCTGGCTCAGATAATATCGCAAACATCTGGATACTCTGCATACCTTTCTTATGCTTGAAGGTATAACCTGAAGTACAACAGTCACTGATCGCACTAGACATCGAACAAGTCTGAAGTGCGGATAGTCTTACCTTACGACTCAAGGCATCATCGGTGAGATTAGCAGCTCCCGGATGGTACTTAATCTCGCAATAATAGTCCTTAAGCAAATCCATCCAACGTCTCTGCCTCATGTTCAACTCCGCCTGAGTGAACAAATACTTGAGACTCTTATGGTCGGTGAAGATCTCAAATTTCTCGCCATACAGATAATGACGCCAGATCTTCAAAGCGAACACAATGGCTGCCAATTCCAAATCATGGACTGGGTAGTTGTCCTCGTGAAGCTTCAGCTGTCTAGAATCGTATGCGATCACATGCCCATTATGAGTCAGGACACAACCTAACCCCTGAAGAGAAGCATCCGTGTAAACTACATACCCTCCAGATCCTGACGGTAATGCCAACACCGGCGCAGAAGTCAACCGCCGTCAAAGCTCACAGAAATTCTCCTCACACTCGGAGGACCACTCGAAATCCACACCCTTGCGGGTAAGCTGCGTCAACGGTCGAGCTAACTGAGAGAAGTTCAGAATGAAGCGACGATAATACCCTACTAGACCCAGAAAACTACGGATCTCAACAACTGTCTTCGGACGCGACCAATTAAGTACCGCTTCAATCTTGCTTGGATCAACAGAAATCCCCTCCCTGGATATGATATGGCCAAGAAAGACCACTCTATCCATCCAAAACTCACACTTGCTCAGCTTGGCGTACAACTGCTCATCTCGAAGAGTCTGCAGTACCAACCGCGAGTGAGAAACATGCTCTTCCGTATTACGCGAATACACTAAGATGTCGTCAATGAAGACCACGACAAACTTGTCCAAATACTCCCTGAAGACGCGGTTCATCAAATCCATGAATATAGCCGGCGCATTAGTCAAACCAAATGGCATCACTAGGAACTCGTAATGCCCATAGCGAGTACGGAATGCAGTCTTGGCTACGTCCTGATCACGGACTCTCAACTGATGATACCCAGATCTCAAGTCAATCTTGGAGTAAACTGACTTGCCCTGCAGCTGATCAAACAAGTCATCAATACAAGGCAACGGATACTTGTTCTTCACAGTGACTCGATTCAGCTGCCGATAGTCAATGCACAGCCGCATCGACCCATCCTTCTTCTTCACGAAGAGAACAGAAGCTTCCCAAGGGGATACACTAGGACGAATGTACCCTTTGTCCAAAAGATCCTGTAGCTGATTCTTCAACTCACGCATCTCTGACGGAGCCAGACGATACGGTGCTCGAGAAATAGGTGAAGTACCCGGCATCAACTCTATGCCAAACTCTACTTCCCTAGCAGGAGGAAAACCCGGAATCTCGTCAGGAAAAACGTTTGGGAATTCATCCACAACAGGAATACTCTCTATCCCGATGCTCTTAGTGGACAAATAAACTGCATATATAAGGTAGCCTTCCCCGCCAGACTCTAGAGCTCGACAGGCTCTCAAAGCTGATACCAAAGGCATCGGGGGTCGCGCTCCCTCACCATAGAAAAACCAGCTCTCACTCCCCTCCGGATGAAAGCGTACTAATCTCTGATAGCAGTCTACTGAAGCTCGATAGGTAGTCAACATATTTATTCCCAAAATGCAATCAAATTCGTCCATCGCCAGGACCATGAGATTCGCAATCAAAATGTTACCCTCAAACTCTAAGGGGCAACCCATCACTAGATGCTTAGCCAAAGCAGATTGGCCCGTCGGAGTAGAAACAGACATCACTACGTCTAGTGCAATGCATGGTAACTTATGCCTCTTAACAAAACGTGCAGAAATGAAGGAATAATGCACCAGTGTCAATAAGTTAAAGAGCAGGTATACCATAAAGCAGAAATGTACCTGCGATGACTTTCTCATTCTCCTCCACTTCCTGATCATGTCTCAGGGCAAACACCTGGCCAGAAGCTCGTGGCCTCAAATGAGAACTCCCAGCAGATTGTCCCTGCGACCTCTGCTGTACGGTGGCCTGAGAACCAGATCCTGAACCAGATCCAGAACCGCCTCCCCCAGATAGTGGACAATCTCTCCGGATATGACCAGTCTCTCCACAACGGAAACAAGCTCCAAAAGCTCTACGGCACTTGTCGGATGGATGGTTCTTCCCATAGTGATCACACTTGTCCTTCTTACCATAACGAACAACACCTCCAGAACCAGAGGAAGAAGAAGATCCAGACTTCTTGAATGTTTGGGCACGGGGACCCAAAGAACTAGCAGGCCTCGACTGAGGGAAAGACCTGTTCCGCCAAATGCTGTCCTCCGCCTGGTGACAATGGCTCACCAAACCCTCGTAGGACATGTCGTCGCCAACCGCCACATGGTCATGGATCTCAGGGTTAAGGCCCTGAAGGAACAGATTATACTTCATCTCTGAGCTATCAGCAATCTCGGGGCAATAGGATAGCAGATCAAAGAACCTCTGTTGATACTCATCAATAGACATGGCTCCCTGTTGTAGACTCAGTAGCTCGCCTGCCTTCGACTGACGGAGTGCAGGAGGAAAATACCGCTTTTGGAAAGCTGTGCGGAACTCGGCCCAGGTGGCCACTCCTCTCGCCGCAACAAAAGGTGCAGAAGTAAACCTCCACCACCTGCGCGCACGCCCATCCAGAAGATAGCCAAGGGTCTCCACCTTCTGCTCCTCGGTGCATTGGAAAGTCTGAAAAGTCGTCTCCATGCGGTCTAACCAGTTCTCCGCATCCTCCGGAGACTCACCTCCAACTAAGGGCTTAGGACCCATAGCTAAGAATCGACGCACAGTGAAACTCTCGTCGTCATGATGAGGATGACGCCGTTCTCGACGAGGCTCCCGGTCGGCATCACCCCAACGCCCACCAACACTGCCATGAGAACTCCGGTCGTCATGATTTGCCATCTACAAAAATACCTCAAGATGAGACTAAATCCCAAGAATTCTTTTGCATGCTCTGATACCATAAATGTAGTGACCCTTACCCGGATCGCCTACTAAACAGAACTTATGCATGCAATTAACTTAATTAAAACAGATATTAGAATAAACTGCGGAAACCATAAACGTTATACAATCCCAAGAAAAGGAATCTGTAATTTATCCAAATAATATACAACCAAATCGAATAACTGTATAAACCCAAACAACAGTAATAAAACCTAGACGAAGCTCCAGCTGGCCAACCACTGACTAGCCCCTCTTGGATCCACCCTCCTTGTCCAATCGCAAACCTGCCCCAAGGAATAGGGTGTCCAGAAAATAGAGAGTACGAGACGTGAGCATAAAACGCTCAGTACGAGAGTATGAGCATACATGCATGCAAAGTGAACTCCCTATAAACTCGAGGTCAAGGATCAGATAACAGAGACAGACCGGGCCCTGGTATGTAGCACGCTGTGCCGTCACTTCAGGAGGTGGCTCCCATACCGAGTACATGTGGATACACCGGACCCAAATCGATGGAAGTCCATCCACTAACAGGATAGGGTACAACCCTACTAATAGACATCTCGAAGGAGATAACAGCAATATGCAAATGAATGCAGCATAATATCATGACATATAAATCATGCAGTCACATAATACATGCATACTCAGTTAGGATATCTTGAACAGTACTTTCGTACCTAACACCGTAGTTTGAACTAAGCTGGAAGAAGACAACCCCTAACTGCCTTAGGTCCAAGCCCGACCCGACCCGGTCTCAAGACTGACCCGACCTGAACTGCTCCTGGTCAAGCCCCGACCTGAACTGCACCTGGTCAAGCCCCGACCTAAACTGCTCCTGGTCAATCCCCGACCTGAACTGCACCTGGTCAAGCCCCGAGCTACTCCTTCCCGAACTCCCGAGCTACTCTTGGTCCGAGCAGAACTAAGAAGTGAGGTGAAATGGTGTAAAATGACCGAACCCTCGACTTCTATTTATAGAGGATGAGCCAGGACAGCTGTCCACCGAGTGCGTGACACCTGGCAGGACACTAATTGTGCTTTTGCTTCAGCCACGTGTTCACTCCCGACCTACCTACCATGTGCTCTTCCCATGACCGAACACTACCTTGGCTTTGCACAACACTTTCTTGAGCACCCTAAGCCCCGACCCGAGCCACTCATGACCGACCCGAGCCCCAAGGGAAAGACCCGAGCTCAAACCAAACTCCACACACATACATGACCGAGCCCTAGCTCCCTGCCCGAGCCCTAGATCTATACCCGAGCACTAGCTCTATACTCGAGCCCTAGCTCTATGCCCGAGCCCTTGCTCTATGCCCGAGCCCTTGTTGATCAACCATGACCGACCCGAGCTGCTCATGACTGACCCGAGCTGCTCATGCATGTCATGTATTCTTTGACCTTGACTTGTGCTCTTGGTAATAAAATATTTATTAGATTTAAACATAATTAACCAATAATCTTGTAAATTGGAACTGAGCTACTACAGGGACTCACCTTGTTTTTCTTCTTGGTGACCTACTTATGTTGTGGTTGATATATGAATATGTCTTAGAACCGTTGTTACCCTGGCTATTGACTTATGTGGACTTCTCTCGACTGAAGTCACACTGATTGCCTTGATTGTGCTTTGATTATTTGAGAATGATGCCATTACCCATGGGTGAGTGATCATCAGATATGTTATCTTGTTGGCTCATATTCGTTATTTTGGAGCATCCCTTATTATTCACTCATCCCTAGAATTGAATTATGAGTGAGTTGTTTTCACTTACTTAGATTTTTGTTTTCAGCTCGTTTGTTTATAATGCTAGCACTATTTCATTTCGTATTGAGCAGCATTACTTGTATGTTTGTTTCTTTTCATGATCCACCATGACAGGGACTTGGGTGGATTATAGTTTCGACTATCATTTCGATTTCTTGCGTAGAAATTTGACTCGTAACCACATAGTTAGTGTTTAGACCGTTGGGAATTAATGTTAGTGCTAGATAAAATCCTAAGTTATCGTCGTGTTCCGAGAAGTGACGATTATCAATTATATCTGGTTCTAGCGAGTAGACTTCTAGGTAGTAAATTAATTGAATGAGTTGTTACAATTTTAAATAGGATAGTTAAGGGTAAATAGACTACTATGGTGAGCTGAATGGGTAAACAAGTACGAGATAGGAATTAGAGTAGTCTCTAGAGACTTTTGGGTACTTTACATTTGTACTCTAAGATTTTGTGAACGTCAACCGGTTAGACTAATGCACCAACTATGGGTACAGAATGGCGAATGAAATATTTAGGAATTTTCCCAGAAATGCTAAAGTACTGGGGGAGTAACTAGGAAGAATTTACGATTGGGTTACAAACTCTGCGAGGTGTCCAATTGTATACTATGTTCTTGAAATATGAATTCAGGTTGTACCTATAATAATCTAGGAATTTTTGGATTTTCAAACTTGCTGTCGAGTTGAACTAGGGATTTGAGATATGTTTTCAGGCAAAATGTATGAATTGTTTGGTACCTAGAGAGCCATCTAATCCAATAAGTGGATAATAGCTCGTAGTATATTTTGACTTGAAGTGTAAATATGAATTTCTTAGTCGTTGCGTCTAGGATTGGGCATAGTCCAGGAACATTAAGCATAACACTACTAATACATGGCATGGACCTTTAGAATAAAAAAAAGGTTATTGTTCTTGAAGGTATCATTGTTCTGTGATATTAACGATTAAGGAATATAATGAAATTAAATCATTTTGTCGATCCTTATGTGATTTTTGAGGAGATTGGTAATTTGTTTTATCGCCTGGACGTGACGCAGAATTGTTAATAATACATGATGGGTTTCATGTGTCAATGTTGTGGAAGTATGGGTCATATTCGTAACTTATCTTGAGGTCTAGCGAGGTGGAATTGTATAGCACCTTAGCTATCCTATTTAGAGAATTTTAGTGTTTAGTTGCTAAGTATTTTGGGAACTTGTGAATTTTTTAAGAGCTCGAGTTGTATATTATATGAGCTAAGTTTAATTAGTGAATAGACATTAAGCATAGTTTTATTGTTAGAATGTTTTTAAGTCTTGGTCGAGGTCGACATAAATTATTTATTGGTTATATGGACTCTATTGTTGGGAATTCCGACGTAGGTTATAAGGTTAGCAAAATGTAGGTTGTGCAATAACATAAAGATCTAAGAACTTGTAGGTGATAGATGTTATCTTTTCGGTAGGGCGACGTTTTTAAAATGATAAATTTCGATCAAAAGTAAATTTGAGGAGTGATAGAATTTCCTTGAGGATAAGGCCACTGGAGAATATGTAAGAATTGTAAGTTTTATGTTGCAGTAAGAGTTAGTCAAACCCTTGGTGATATAGTGTTGTGAAAAATTGCTCGCAAGCGTACGAGTGTCAAGTTTTAGTATAGTGAAAGAGAGAGTGTCGATCCCACGAAGAGTAATTTGAAAATATTCAATACTTGTAATTTAAATAGTCTTAATTTTATCTAGAAAATCAACTTTGGAAATTTGCTGAAAACTTAAATAAGTAATGAAGAATTATCAAGCTCACGCACACACAAATTTTGACAAATTATCAATCAGAGAAAAAATAGTCCAGAGGTTTTGATTTCACTTGGTCTCAACAATATTCAATCCTAATTAATCTATTTTATGAATTTCTTTCGATTAATAACCAAGAACACCTAGATTATTCTATTCCCCTCTCCCGAGCAATAAATAGAGAGTATCAACTACAGTTCGATTTCAATATCCCTATTGAAAATCTAGATGTAGTGATATGTGTAAAACGATGTTCATTAAAGGTTCTATTAAAGCTATATACTCTCCCGAGCTATATAAACAATTAATAGTGTAGTTCCTATTGATCCTACTCAAAATCCCCTCTCCCGAGCAACGATTCTAAGTAAATATAACAACTCAATTTATGGCCAGTAAATTAAGAAGACATTCAATTCTAGAAACACAATTAATCTATAGAGATTCAATGCATTAAATTCAAATATTCATAAATATGTCTCAACCAAGCTACGTCAACCTCTAGACTAGAAAAGTTTAGTTCATGCTCAAATTCAATAAAAACCAAATCATGTTTAATATCTCAAACATAATTCATAAATCAAAAGAAAATAAATAAAAAGAAATAACAAAGCCGTAGTCTTTCTTCCGTGTTCGGTCGAAAAGTCTTCGTCTTCGTTCCCAACAATCTTCGATTCTTGATCCCAAAAACTCACAAAAGTGCTCTCAAGAATATTGTGTGCATTGGCGGCTGATAGATAGCTTAATGACTCAAAAAAATCTCTTAAAAATGACCTAACAATCGTCCAAACATAATACCAAAGATATCCCCAAACTTTCCATAAACAGTCGGACTCTTTATTTCCTCACATACGACGGCGCGGGCGCGCAGGGAACAGGGCGGGCGCGCCTCCACTTCGCAAAACACTCTTCAAAATTTTATTCAACTGCACGGGCGCACGGATGGTCAGCGCGGGCGCGCCTTCAGCTCGACTTTTCTGCCTAAATTCTTCAATAACAGCGCGGGCGCGCCTTGACCTCAATTTTTGCCTTTTTCTTCTCTTTTTCAGCTCTTGATTCTTCCTTTAATTTTCATCTTTTAGGCTCAAATCCTTTAAATACTCATCAAGGTCCATAACTACCTACAAACACAAAAACAACAACAATTTCACGCAATATCTACCAATAAATATCAAAAGTCAAGTAAAGCCATATGCAAATTACGTGCACAAAATGCACTTATCAAATTCCCCCAAACTTGAACTTTTGTTCGTCTCGAGCAAAACTAACACAACTCACCACAAATGCATGAACAATAACCATCAAGAATTACTATGGATCAATGACCTCAGTTTGGAATTCCAAAACAATTTAAATCCAATCAAATCTATCCTACTAACACTTGAAAAATAAGTTAACCAGAAAAAAAATTCAACCTCATAAACTAAGAAGCCCCGCAACTCATAGTTCAAAATACTCTTCTCTTAACTCAATTCAAACATTGACAAATCATGAGGACTTTCATGGTAGCACATGATCAAATTCAAGGAGGTATCATCAAAAACACTCACAATCAGTGTAATTCAAAGAATAATAGTGTGTGCATGTTTCGATCAAGAATTCATAATCATTAAGAGTTTCAATCAACAGTCCATAGGCTAAATTCTCGTAACCCCTCTCCACTAGTATATTGGGCAACTGTGACTCGGTCAATAGGACTTAATCAGCTTATAATGTCAGGCCTGGCTCATGGCTACAAATAAAGGATAAGAATTCAAATAAGGAGTAAATCATATTTATGCTCTAATTACGACTCCTTTTCATTCACAATTTCACGCTCTTTTTCACTTCATTGATTTTTTCAAATTTTCACTTCTTCTTTCACAAATTTTTTCTTTCTTTCACAACTTTTTCAACCACATTTTTCAACTCTTTTTTTTTCTACTACCTCTTTTCATCATTTTCAATTCATCCACCACACCATTCCATTTTTCACAAATAAAACTAGGAGAATATAACATTTTAACACTCAAATTACTCCCTTAAAGGTAGGAAATAATGTTTAAGCTATTTAGGTAGTCAATGTAGGACCTTGAAATAATGACGAATGGGATACATGCATTACAAGGTAGCTTGAAAGGCTCAAAAGATTTCAAAAAAATTATCTAAATCATTCCTAATCAAAGTTATGCTCGTATTTCGCCTCGAGGAGTGTTTGAACTAGTTCTAGACAAGTATCAATCCACAATTAAATCATACGAATTCCAATCAGTGCAGGAAAGAATAATCATCAGCAGTAAACGATGATTTTTACAACAATTCAGATTTTTCAGTACCTCAATGTACTAATAAACGTGTAGGCTCAACTGGGCAACTAAGGATACATTTATTCAATAAAATTCATGCCCAAAAAATTCAAACAATGCCTCAATAATTTTTATGTTTGTCTGTCTCAAGATTCAGATTCAAGAAAAATCCCAGAGTATATAGGAGTTCAATTGTTCACTTGGTTCTGTTTATTCAAAAATTTTGTCAGCTAGGCAGATAGTCATGGATTTCAGTTACAAAACAAAAAAGTTAACATCATTGGCCATCAATCCATTTCATTCATGACTTCTCAAAATCATTCACCAAAAACACAATTACTCAAATTCAGCCACACACCAACACAACACAACGCCTAAGAACCAAACAACTAAAAGAAAACACAAAAGAAAATAAAAGCAAAAGCAAAAACACCAAATTTTAAAAAGGACACAATCCACCCAAACTTAGTACATTCATTGTCCTCAAGGAATTAAAACAAGAAAGCATAAAGGACATGTACCACAAACGACGACCATCAGTGGTCGTTGCCATCACCAGCAACATCATCATGGGCAGGACCGGAAGGGCCAAAAGTGGGCAGCCACTATGGATACGGAGGAAACGGATGAGTCGAACTAGCAGCCTGTGGAAACTGATGTCGCAAAGCATTTGTAAAATCCATCATGTAGTCCATAAAGACACCAGTAGTCTGCTGAAACATCCAAAACTCTTGACGATGCAATCGCAATTCATCCTCCAGAATAGCAACATGATCAGACGCAACTGGGGGAACCCGAGGTCGGGTGGCAGGGCCGCTTCGTACAGCTGCTCTCTCATTAAAATCTCGCCTCTCAGCATGCGTTCTCTGCTCAGAAGTTGACACCATACGGAATTGAGCATGACAAGCAATAGGAGCAGTAGCTTTCAGCAATTCTTCATTCTGGTTCCACTCTACTCCCGCCTGTTCACAAAGGTCAGTGATAAGTGCCGACAATGCAAACCCGCCAGTCGTCTTACCTGCCGCCGTACCTTGAATCGTTGCTTGAAAAATCTGTCCCAAATCAATTGCTTTGCCCTCCAAAATACAATAAACAAGAATCGATCATTCTCGTGTCACCTCATGCTCGTGGTCAATCGGTTTAAGGCTAGCACATAAAAAGTTATATCATAGCTTTGCATCAGTAATTAGCTCTGTCTTCTTCAATTTGGAGGGCAAATGATCACGTCCCATGCGCCATTCCGCGCCCGGAACACATATACGGCTCAGAATCGCCGCGTAATCCACGTCATTAGCTCGGTATTCCTCGTACTCATCGTGAAACACTGGCGGGAGGTTGTACATGGTGTTAATAGTGTGAGCTTCAAAAGGCACTAGCTGGCCGCGGACAAGCACTTTAAACTGCATGTGCTTTACTTTCAAGTTCGCATAAAATTCACGAACTACTGGGACGACTACATCCTCAGGTGGCTTAACAAAATTTAACCATTGACGCCCAGCCACAACCCGACCAATTGTACTCACAAACTCATCATTCTCAAATCCCAATGTCGTATCAAACCCACGCTCCTTTAGTATCGTTTTCCCTAGACAGCGTTGGTAATGCTCTTCTGCAATTTCATTCCAAAAACGCTGCGGTTCAGGCTCCGGAGCGGCAATAGAAGAGGATGCAACAGATTTTTGTTTCTTCTTTGGTGTCATTAATCAAAAACTTAGTATGCACCCCAAGTAACACAACAATTAACCAATTTGCAACAATCACAACTCCTCCAAACTTGAATAGAACTACCAATCCACAAACAACAACGAACGCTTCAACTACAATCGAATAGAATCCACACTCCACAGATTGATTAACCACACAAGACTTCAATATCCACACACCGCAATAGATAGAATTTCTGAATACTCTTCACCCAAATCAAGTTTATGGTCATAAGAAGATGAACTTATGCTAGATGAGTTCGATAAGAGTAGAGAATCAAAAGTTTCCCATTGTAGAACCGATAGAATACCGAATCGAGGCGCGCCTTCTTTGAATGTGATACACCGACCCGCTTTGAAAAGAGGATGAGAAAAGAAATTCGAGGGTGTATGTTGGAGATTAGTAGATAGAATCGCCGAGTTGTGAAGTGTGAGAATGGAAGGTGGCGTGAGGATGGAGGCGTCTAGGAAAATTAGGGAAAATATTTGAAGAAAGAATAGAAGGGAAAGTCGGATATATTGAATAACAGAGGCGGGGCAGGCGCTCAGCGTGATAGGGTGGGCGCGCCTCTTGCTCGGTTGTTTTCGATTGTAAGAATGCAGGGGCGGGGTGGGCGCGCACGTAACAGGGCAGGCGCGCCTTCAATTTGGAAAAAATAGCATGCAGTCGGGGCGGGCGCGCGGATGGATAGGGCGCGCGGGCCTTAGGCTCCAAAAAAATTAACAGATATAACTTAGGAGAGGCGCGGGCGCACTGGTTATTGGGGCGGGCGCGCCTTGAGCTTGCATAAAAAACATTGGAATGATACAAGGGCTGCACGGGCGCGGCTTTGGATAGGGCGGGCACCCCTTGGGCTCCAAAATCATGAAAAAAACATAGAAAAATAACCAAATTACTTCCAAAGAATACAAAAATAATAGTAAAAACTAAAAAGCAAAAATACAACGAGAAAATAAGGAAAAATAAAGACATAAACTAAAAGGTTTGGGTTGCCTCCTAAAAAGCGCTTGGTTTAAAGTCATCAGCCCGACTTGCACTAGTATTTAGTTGGGATCATCAAGCAATGCGCTGGATGCGGGTGGTACTTCGTTGCCAAAGTAGTTCTTGACTCTCTGCCCATTAACCTTGAAAGTTCTTCCATCTGTACACCGCAATTCAATGGCACCATGTGGATAAACGGTCTCCACGAGAAACGGCCCAGACCATCGCGATATCAACTTCCCTGGAAATAATTTCAAACGATAGTTAAATAACAAAACTTTCTGACCCGTTTCGAATTCCCTTTGCACAATTTTTTTATCATGTCACTTCTTTGTTTGCTCTTTGTATAGCTTGGCATTCTCTTATGCTTCACTTCGAAACTCGTCCAATTCCATCAACTGTAATTTACGTAACTCCCCGGATGCTTCGATATCCATGTTTAGCTTCTTGATAGCCCAAAATGTCTTGTGCTCCAACTCCAAAGGTAAATGGCATGCCTTACCAAAAACCAGCCTGTAGGGAGACATCCCAATGGGTGTTTTGAATGCAGTGCGGTAGGCCCAAATGGCATCATCTAGCTTGATTGCCCAATCTTTCTGATTTTTCTTAACCGTTTTCTCCAGGATTTGCTTGATTTCCCGGTTAGAGATCTCCGCCTGGCCATTGGTTTGAGGATGGTATGCGCACGCCACCTTATGCCTGACACCATACTTAGTGAGCAAGGTATTAAAAATCTTATTGCAAAATTGCGTACCTTCATCACTGATTATTTCTCGTGGAGTTCCAAACCTCGTAAAGATATTCTTTTGCAGAAATTTTACTACAACACGAGTATCATTAGTAGAGGTGGCAATGGCTTCCACCCATTTCGAAACATAATCAACTGCTAATAAAATATAATTGTACCCAAAAGAAGGGGGAAAGGGACCCATAAAATTAATACCCCACACATCAAATAATTCCACTTCTAAAATATTTGGGAGGGGTAATTCATGCCTTCTAGAAATATTTCCCGTTCTTTGACACTTATCACATGATTTCACTAAGGTATAACTATCTCTAAACAATGTAGGCCAATAAAAACCAGATTGTAGTACCTTAGCAACAGTTCGTGTGGCTCCAAAATGTCCTCCATAGGATGAGGAATGGAATTGTTCCAAAATTTCATTTGCCTCTTGCCCCGCCACACATCGCCGAATCACTTGATCAGTACAACGTTTGAAAATGTAGGGATCATCCCATAGGTAGAACTTAACGTCATGAAAAAACTTATTCTTCTGATGTCGGTTCAACTCTGGAGGCAGAACACCACAAGACAAAAAATTTGCAAAATCAGCAAACCACGGAATGGAGGAATTTACATGAAAGATCTGTTCATCCGGAAATAATTCCTTTATGCTCTCCTCCTCCTTAACGTCCTCTAACTCGAATCTCGACAAATGATCAGCAACCTGATTTTCGCTACCCTTCTTATCTTTGATCTCAAAATCAAACTCTTGTAAAAGTAGAATCCACCTTATCAAGCATGGCTTAGCATCCTTTTTGGCAAACAAGTAGCGAATCGCTGCATGGTCAGTGTAAACAGCTACTTTAGTACCAATTAAATAAGGACGAAATTTATCAAAAGCAAAAACTACTGCAAGCATCTCTTTTTCTGTAGTAGTGTAGTTTTGGTGTGAGGCATCCATGGTGCGACTGGCGTAATAGATTGCTCTGAAAATCTTATCTCTCCTCTGGCCTAATACAGCGCTCATTGTAGGTGTAGGCGTGTCTATCAATGGTTCCTGAGGTGTAGGATCATTATTTTGTATTTCGGGTTCTTCTCGAATTTCTTCGAGTTCCATCATCTCGCCTTTCTTATCCAATAAGAACTCCTTCTCCAAGAAGGTGGCATTCCTTGAAACAAACACCTTTGTTTCAGCAGGATGATAGAAATAATATCCGATTGAATTCTTCGGATACCCTACAAAATAACATAAGGTGGATCGACTATCCAACTTATCTCCCACTGTCTGCTTCACGTAAGCAGGACATCCCCAAATCCTCAAGTACGAATACTTAGGAGCTTTGCCATTCCATAACTCGTATGGTATTTTGTCCACTGCTTTGGTGTGCACGTTGTTCAACAACAATACCGCCGTTTCAAGCGCATAGCCCCAAAACGAAGGTGGAAGCTCAGTGAAGCTCATCATGGATCAAACCATGTCCAACAAAGTTCGATTACGACGCTCCGATACACCATTCAGCTGAGGTGTCATAGGAGGAGTCCACTGAGAGAGAATCTCATTCTCTTTCAGATAGTCCAAAACCTCGGTACTTAAGTATTCTCCACCTCGATCCGATCGAAGTGCTTTAATACTTTTACCTAGCTTGTTTTCTACTTCAGCCTTGAATTCTTTGAACTTTTCAAATGCTTCAGACTTATATTTCATTAAATATAAATACCCATACCTTGAATAATCATCAGTAAAGGTAATGAAGTAGGTGTGGCCATATTGAGTACCAATTCTAAATGGACCACAAACATCTGTATGGATCAAATCCAACAGATTTTGACTACGCTCAGGTTTCCCCTTAAAAGGAGATTTAGTCATTTTTCCTTTCAGGCAGGACTCACAAGTAGGTAGAGAGTTAATATCAGACATATCAAACATGCCCTCTCCCACTAGCTTGTTCATCCTCCTTGAGGAAATATGACCTAGCCTAGCATGCCAAAGGTTTGCCGGGTTTTGACTATCGATTTTCCTTTTGTTTGTTGTTACCGATTTATCAACATAATTTATTGGAACGTCTTTTAATTTTAAGTTATATAGATCGTTTTCAAGTTGTCCATTTCCAATCAAACATTCATTCTTGTAAATATTGCAAATCTCATTCACAAAATTGCAAGAAAAACCATCTCTATCAAGCATAGAAACAGAAATAATGTTTTTAATTAAATATGGAACAAATAAAACGTCTCTCAAAAGTAACTTAAAACCGTTCTGCAAAATTAAATAAACATCTCCCACAGCTTTAGCTTCAACTCTGGAACCATTTCCGAGCCTCAGCTGGGTCTCACCCATTCTAAGCTTGCGACTTCTTGTCATCACCTGCAAATCATTGCAAATGTGAGATCCACATCCGGTATCCAATACCCAAGAAGTAGTATTAAGTGAAACATTTATTTCAATATAGAACATACCCTTCGCAGTTCGCAACTGCTCTAGATATTCCTTGCAGTTACGTTTCCAATGACCGGGCTTCTTGCAGTAATGCCAAACATCCTTGGACTTTTCAATGTTTGAAGCCTTTGTCTTGTACTTCTTCTCGGGTTCGGTTTTCTTGGGTGGGGCAGAACGTTTCTTACCCTTTGTACTTGGCCCCTTCTTAGCAGAAGAAGAGGAGCCCACCAAGAAAGCCGGTTTATCCTTCTTTAAAGTGGATTCATATGTTACAAGCATATTGACCATCTCTTCAAGGGAGGCCTCTATCTTGTTCATATTGAAATTCACCACAAATCCGTCAAACGAAGAAGGAAGAGATAGAAGTAATAAGTCCACGTTGAGTTCATGCTCCAACACCAAATCAAGCGTTACCAACTTCTGTATGAGCCAAATCACTCGTACCCCATGATCACGGACCGAAGTCCCTTCACGCATGCGACACGTCATTAGCTCTTTTACAGTAGCGAACCTTTCAGCTCTCGATTGAGCCCCAAAAAGTTCCTTGAGTTGTACGTGAATGTCAGCAGCATTCACGGTATCCTCAAATCGCCTCTGGAGTTCATCAGACATCGAGGCTTGCATATAGCATTTGGCCTTGATATCATGGTCCCACCATGTATCAAGTTTGGCCAACTCTTCCGGACTTACATCAGCTGGTGCTTCCTTCGGAGGAGATTTTTCTAACACGTAGAGCATATTCTCCGAGGTCAAGACAATCTTCAACTTACGAAACCATTCCGTATAGTTTGCGCTAGTCAGTTTATTTTGTTCGAGGATTGAGAATAGTGGATTGCGCGAATTCATCTTAATGAAATACTGAAAAGAAACAGACAATTATCAGTGATTGTTTAATTAATTTACTAAGACATAAAATAGGCGGAATTTATTTTATGAATCTCACTCCCACTATTTTAACGGTTTCACTACCCTCTTGTGAAAACGGGAAACTGTTTTCCTTAGTGGGAACATGGAGTCCAATTGACAAACTATGGTCCCGAATAATATCGGCCAACCATAATTTTCAAAAGGTAGAGCCCAATTGCTTCCAAAGCAACCTCCACGTTTTTACCTCATGTCCAATAAGGGCCCAATAATATGACGCCGTTTATTGTGACATGTCAAGATGACCCATCAATATTAAGTTGTGATGGACGGTCGCCATGTGGATCCCCCAATAATATGAGCCGATCCCATGGGAGTTCCACCCAACTTACAACATGTGTCGATCCAATGTACAGCTTTCCGACGAACGGGCCCCCCCAATAATATGAGCCGGACCGTATCCGCGGGTAGCATCTCATACATTGATCGTTGATGGAACGTAGGAACATTTAAACAATATTTAAATTTCCTTTATTTATCTTGATATCAATTTTAAATCATATTTAAAATGAGGGATTTTAATTTTGAAAATTTGTCTCATCATTTTAAAAATTTGTATCCTTGCGGGATTCATACAATTTTGTCTAAAACATGCATACAACTATAATATCATATATTATATAGGATGATCGATTCCATTTCTAATCGACCCGTGGTTGCCAATCACGAGTCTAAGTCCAATCCTAGGTAATATGCAGGTATGCAATGCAATCCTATTACATTGAGCTTCCAATTTACATTTTTTCAGTCTTTATTGTCTGCTGGGCCCACCTCCGTCTTCAAATCTTCATCTCCCACCAAGTCTAATGTATTTACAATAAATAACCATGACAAGTAGGGGATACATTTTAAGGGGTGGGAACGGGCCATAAACCAGGCCCACTTTTATTACATATGACAATTCATATTGGGCCATAAATCAGGCCCATTAATAAATCCAACAACAATAAAAACAAATGTAAATTCCTAACATACACCTACAAAATTGGTCATGGCAATCGATCATCCTTATCCAATAACATTTAATTCAAAATTAATTTATTGGATAACATGCAATGGCAATTTAAATTAAAAGGATAAAATCATATTCAATATATAAAATCTTATTTTACATACAAAATCAAATTTTATCTTTTTATCAAATAAAATCATATTTTACATATAAAATCCAATTTTATACATAAAATCATATTTTACTCAATATTTCCATAAGATCATATCTTATCATCAATTGTATCAAAAATAATTAATTTCATAAAATCTGATTTAACGGATAAAATCTATAAATTTTCCAAAAATTCAAATTTATCCAAAAATCAATTTTAAAATTATCGAACTCGAACAATTCGATCCGACGCCATTGTAAGAGTGGGTGCCCAGTGAGCCAACTGTGTGGCTATGGGCTTTGTTGACTCTTTGTATAAACAATCTTTTGTTTAATATTATTTACACTTTTATGGCAATGACTTTATATTACTTCATATTGTTATATTGTGATATACTATTGTTGTTTTGATAAAGACCTTGAATATACTATAGTGTATGTAAGATGTGGTAGAACATGGAGATGTCTATCATGAAATACATCTTATAGTCACTGTATATTCTAAAACCGTTCCTAGTCGATTGAGCCGTCCGATAATAAGGATAAGGATCGCTCGAGTTTGAGACTAGCATTTGCGATGCGGAGTACCACGTTTCATTGGTAGGGAACATGGAGATGTTCGAAGCATGCAAATGGATATTCATAGGATGAATAGTCGAACTACCCTATCCGGACTTTCCAAGTGGTTATCACTTATCGAGTGGATAAAGTCCGCGGTTTTGGTTGTACACCATTAGTCCTTACGACTTGAAACATCATGGAGACTCTATATGCTAGTACTGTGCTTTGACTCGTTTACCGACTCTGAGGGGGTCATCAGGTGTCGAGATTGGGTACAGTTACGACACATATAGGAGTCAATGCATTGTTGTCAAGGATTCACCACATACTTGCGAGTGTGGATATCCTATGCGATCTGAGGAGATATTAGTGTGATAAATCTCTGGCCAGAGTAATTGATGTGATTTAAGAAATGGTTTCTTAGTAGCACATGCGATGTCACTAATTTGATCTTCAAGATGCATTGCATAGTTATCGAATCTTGAGCGACTCTCGATATACCAATGGTTGTTGATTCGATCGGGATATATGGATGAAGGGACCGTACTGTACGCTAACCAAAATCTACTGGTTCTTGTAGGCACTATCAGTGATACCTAGGGAATCATGGGGCGATGTTGCTAGGCGCTTTACCATGATTCGTTGGGCAAGTCGGAAAGTGTTGTTCCGAGTCACAAGGAGTTGTGAGCCCACGGCTAGCTGTATCCCTGAACCATTGAGGGTCACACAGTGTAATGGAGTTTTAATCCCCGTTGAGATAGTTAAATTTAAAGAGTTAAATTTAATGAACTAAGGAGTTGGACTTCTTAAAATAAGAGTAAGGGAGTAGGATTTCCTAAAATGACATAGGGATGGACATTTTTGGAAACCACTGAATTCGGATTCAGGAAAATTTATTTTGACTTTAAAACGTGCAGAAATGGTTTCTGTGCACATTGGTGAAATCGTTTCATCAATCGGAGTCACGATGAATTTTATATTAATTTCTGAACGAGCGGGCTTTGCTTGTCGGGCCCCAGCTTATGACTAATGGGCCCTAAGGTGTTAGTGGCCTGCATTATAAATAAGTTATTTCAGTACAGAAATTACACACAACAGGTCATTATTTTGAGAGCAATTTTTCGAAAACCCTAGCCTCTCAAAACGTTTTTTGGCCGCCCCCTCCCTACTCTGTCAGAGAAAATTCCGGTCTGTGATTTTGAATCGCAGTAAGGAATAACGAATCAAATTCGTGTATTCTCTTCGCAGAAAACTTCTGATAGATTTTCTAGTGCAATCTATCAGAGGGATTAAACCTCTGTTCGTGGACCTGATTGAAGGCGTTCATCGGTTCCAGGGAGAGACAACAAGAGCAGAATTGTTCTGTTGGTGTCCATTAATCTCGTTGCGAGATTTGAGGTAAAATTTATTTAATTGTTATTTAAATTTTACACACACGTAATTCAATCGATGAACGGTTGATACCCATATCATGGAAACGTTCCATGAAAAATTTTTAAACTTCCGCTGCACCGGGTATCAATCGTAATTGGTCTGGGAACTCGCCAGTTTTCCAACAGTGGTATCAGAGCCAGGTTGCTCAGATCAATCGATTGAATAATCAATTGTACAAAATTTTTGAGTCTCGGTTTATGAAACAAAATAAATATTTTTAATAAAAAATTTTTTCGGGGCAAAACCCGGGCAGCGATTGGATCGCTGCCCGGTGGGGCAGCAATTGTTGCTGCCCCGGGCGGCGCACGGCGCCGCCCAAAGGGGGCGCACAGCGCCGCCCAAGGCGGCGACCGTCGCCGCCCAGGGCGGCGCACGGCGCCGCCCAGGGCAGCGCTGTGCGCTGCCCAGCGCAGCGCTGGGCGCTGCGCAGGGCAGCGCTCGGCGCTGCCCAGGGGCGGCGCTCGGCGCCGCCCAGCGCAGCGCTGGGCGCTGCGCAGGGCGGCGCTCGGCGCCGCCCAGGGGCGGCGCCAGGCGCTGCCCTAAGGGGGCAGCCGGGCTGCCCCCGGCCCGCGCCCCGGGTGCGGGCCAACCCGGGAGTGTCCCGGGTGGCCCGCGGGAAAATTAATTTTTAATTTTTATTAATTTTAATATTTAAAATTTTATTTTTGGTCCGGTCAAAAATTGTTTTTGATTGGTTCACGAGATTTCGGATCGAATTGTTCGAGTCCGTAAATTTTAAAATTGATTTTGGATAAATTTGAATTTTTGGAAAATTTTAATATTTTATCCGTAAATTGAATTTTGAAATCAATTATTTTGGTACAATTGATGATAAGATATGATCTTATGATATATTAGATAAAATATGATTTTATTTGTAAAATTGGATTTTATAGATAAAATATGATTTTATTTGATATGGAGATAAAATATGATTTTATATGTGAAATGTGATTTTATATATAAAATATGATTTTATCTTGTTTAAATTTGAATTGCCACAGCATGTTATCCAATAAATTAATTTTGAATTAAATGTTATTGGATAAGGATGATCGATTGCCATGACCAATTTTGTAGGTGTATGTTAGGAATTTACATTTTGTCTTTATTGTTGTTGGTTTTATTAATGGGCCTGGTTTATGGCCCGATATGAATGTCATATGTAATAAAAGTGGGCTTGGTTTATAGCCCGTTCCCACCCCCTAAAAATGTATCCCCTACTTGTCATTGTTATTTAATTGTAAATACATTAGATTTAGTGGGAGATCAAGATTTGAAGATGGTGGGCCCAGCAGACAATGAAGACTGAAGAAATGTAAATTGGAAGCATATGTAATAGGATTGCATTTGCATACTGCATATTACCTAGGATTGGACTAAGACCCGTGATTGGCAACCACGGGTCAATTAGAAATGGAATCGATCATCCTATATAATATGTGATATTATGATTGTATGCATGTTTAGACATAAATTGCGTGAATCCGGCAATGCATGCAATAAATTAAAAATGATGAGACAAATATTTTTATAAATAAAATCCCTCATTTTAAATATGATTTAAAATTTATATCAAGATAAATAAAGGAAATTTAAATATTGTTTAAATGTTCCTACCTTCCATCAACGGTCAATGTATGTGATGCTACCCGCGGATACGGTCCGGCTCATATTATTGGGGGGGCCCGTCCGTCGGAAAGCTGTACATTGGATCGACAAATGTTGTAAGTTGGGTGGAACTCCCATGGGATCGGCTCATATTATTGGGGGATCCACATGGCGACCGTCCATCACAACTTAATATTGATGGGTCATCTTGACATGTCACTTTAAACGGCGTCATATTATTGGGCCCTTATTGGACATGAGGTAAACACATGGGGGTTGCTTTGGAAGCAATTGGGCTCTACCTTTTGAGAATTATGGTTGGCTGATATTATTCGGGACCATAAGTTTGTCAATTGGACTCCATGTTCTCACTAAGGAAAAAGTTTCCCGTTTTCACTAGAGGGTGGTGAAATCGTTAAATAGTGGGAGTGAGATTCATAAAATAAAATTCGCCAATTTTATGTCTTAGTAAATTATTTAAACAATCATCGATAATTGTCTGTTTTATCTCAGTAATCCACATGTTTCTGTTCTCCAACAAAACAAACTTATTGACGCAAACAAATACAGAATGATTCCATAAGTTAAGATTGTCCTAAGTTCGGAAAAAGATTTTCTAAGTGTTAGAAAAGGCTTCTCCGAAAACAGCCCTGGCTGATGTAACTAGAGAAATGGTTGGACCATGATCTCAAGGCAAAATGTTACATACAAAATTGGACAAGTCTAAACAAGTTTGCCATCACTGCAAGAAACCCGGTTATTGGAAACGTAACTGCAAGGAATACCTCAAGCAGTTGCGAACTGCAAAGGGTATGTTATACATTGAAATAAATATTTTTAATACTACTTCTTGGGTATTGGATACCAGATGTAGATCTCATATTTGCAATGAGTTGCAAATGATGATAAGAAGTAATAGGCTAAGGATGGGTGAGACCCAGTCAAGGCTCGGGAATGGTTCCAGAGTTAAATCCATAGCTATGGGAAATATTTATTTTTGCAGAACGGTTTTAAGTTACTTTTGATAGATGTTTTATTTGTGCCAGATTTAATTAAAAACATTATTTCTATTTCTATGCTTGATAGAGATGGTTATTCTTGTAATTTTGTGAATGGGATTTGCAATATTTACAAGAATGAATGTTTAATTGGAAATGGACAACTTGAAAACGATCTATACAATTTAAAACTAAAAGACGTTCCAGTAAATTGTATTGACAAACCGGCGACAACAAACAAAAGGAAAATCGATAGTCAAAACCCGGCAAACCTTTGGCACGCTAGACTAGGTCATATTTCCTCAAGGAGGATGAACAAGCTAGTGGGAGAGGGCATGTTTGATATGTCTGATATTAACTCTCTACCTACTTGTGAATCCTGCCTAAAAGGGAAAATGACTAAATCTCCTTTTAAGGGGAAGCCTGAACGTAGTCAAAATCTGTTGGATTTGATCCATACAGATGTTTGTGGTCCATTTAGAGTAGGGACTCAACATGGTCACACCTACTTCATTACCTTTACTGATGATTATTCAAGGTATGGGTATTTATATTTAATGAAATATAAGTCTGAAGCATTTGAAAAGTTCAAAGAATTCAGGGCTGAAGTAGAAAACAAGCTAGGTAAAAGTATTAAAGCACTTCGATCGGATCGAGGTGGAGAATACTTGAGTACCGAGTTTTTGGACTATCTGAAAGAGAATGGGATTCTCTCTCAGTGGACTCCTCCTATGACACCACAGCTTAATGGTGTATCGGAGCGTCGTAATCGAACTTTGTTGGACATGGTTCGATCCATGATGAGCTTCACTGAGCTTCCACCTTCGTTTTGGGGCTATGCGCTTGAAACGGCGGTATTGTTGTTGAATAACGTCCACACTAAAGCAGTGGACAAAACACCATACGAGTTATGGAATGGCAAAGCTCCTAAGTATTCATACTTGAGGATTTGGGGATGTCCTGCTTACGTGAAGCGGACAGTGGGAGATAAGTTGGATAGTCGATCCAGCCTGTGTTATTTTGTGGGGTATCCGAAGAATTCAATCGGATATTATTTCTATTATCCTGCTGAAACAAAGGTGTTTGTTTCGCGGAATGCCACCTTCTTGGAGAAGGAGTTCTTATTGGATAAGAAAGGCGAGATGATGGAACTCGAAGAAGTTCGAGAAGAACCCGAAATACAAAATAACGATCCCACACCTCAGGAACCATTGCTGGACACGCCTGCACCTAGAAGATCCGAGAGGACTTCTAGACCTCCAGTTCGATATGGTCTTCTTCTTGAAGAGGGTCAAGATGAACCCGACATTGGATGTGATCCAAGAAGCTTCAAGGAAGCAATTTCTGATGCGGATTCGAATTTATGGCTTGAAGCTATGCAATCAGAATTGGATTCGATGCATACTAACCAAGTCTGGACTTTAGTGGATCCTCCCGATGGAATTGTTCCAATAGGGTGTAAATGGATCTACAAAAGAAAGCTTGGGCCTGATGGTAAGGTATTGACCTACAAGGCGCGATTGGTGGCGAAAGGTTATACTCAAAGGCAAGGAGTTGACTATGATGAAACCTTTTCACCAGTCGCAATGTTCAAGTCCATAAGAATCCTAATTGCCATAGCTGCATGGTATGACTATGAGATATGGCAAATGGATGTGAAGACTGCTTTTCTTAATGGAGACATTAAGGAAGAAATCTATATGAAGCAGCCTGAGGGGTACACATCCATGGGAAGCGAGCATAAGGTATGCAAGCTTCAGAGATCAATTTATGGTCTAAAACAAGCATCAAGAAGTTGGAACCAGAAATTTGATGAAACAATTAAAGACTTTGGTTTCATCAAGAACCCGGAGGAACCTTGCGTGTACAAGAAAGTAGTTAAGGATGCGGTGACATTCTTAGTACTTTATGTTGATGACATCCTACTCATTGGGAATGATGTAGGGATGTTGCAGTCAACAAAGATATGGTTATCAGGTAGATTTTCGATGAAGGATTTGGGTGAGGCATCCTACATTCTTGGGATACAGATCTATAGGGATAGATCTAAGAGAATGATAGGACTCACTCAATCAACCTACATCGATACCATATTGAAACGGTTTTCAATGGATGGGTCCAAGAGAGGACATCTACCCATGTGTCATGGAGTTTCTCTATCCAAGTCTTTGTGTCCCAAGACTGATGCAGAGATAGAGAATATGACACATGTACCATATGCGTCAGCTATAGGTAGTATCATGTATGGGATGATATCTACCAGACCGGATGTAGCATTTGCTCTGAGTGTCACGAGCAGATATCAGTCTAATCCTGGTCAGATGCATTGGAAAGCCGTGAAGGACATTCTTAAGTACTTGCGAAGGACTAAGAATATGTTCATGGTTTATGGAGGACGAGAACTCAAACTGGAAGGCTATACCGACTCTAGCTTCCAAAGTGATGTGGATGACTCGAAGTCAACCTCTGGATTTGTGTTCATGCTCAATGGCGGTGCTGTCTCTTGGAAGAGTTCCAAGCAGGACACCACAGCGGATTCCACCACTGAGGCTGAATACATTGCAGCATCAGCTGCTGCTAAAGAGGCCGTTTGGATGAGGAATTTCGTCCAAGAGTTGGGCGTCATTCCTGAATTTGTTGGTCCAGTCCCGGTGTACTGCGACAACACGGGTGCCGTTGCTCAAGCAAAGGAACCAAGGTCTCATCAAAGATCCAAACACGTACTGAGGAAATACCACATAATCCGGGAGATTGTGGAAAGAGGAGACATCAGTGTCGAACGAGTGGCCTCTGCAGACAATATCGCTGATCCACTTACTAAGCCTTTGCCAGGACCATTGTTTGACAAACATCGCGAAGCAATGGGTCTACGTAGTATGACTAGTTGGCTATAGGGCAAGTGGGAGATTGTAAGAGTGGGTGCCCAGTGAGCCAACTGTGTGGCTATGGGCTTTGTTGACTCTTTGTATAAACAATCTTTTGTTTAATATTATTTACACTTTTATGGCAATGACTTTATATTACTTCATATTGTTATATTGTGATATACTATTGTTGTTTTGATAAAGACCTTGAATATACTATAGTGTATGTAAGATGTGGTAGAACATGGAGATGTCTATCATGAAATACATCTTATAGTCACTGTATATTCTAAAACCGTTCCTAGTCGATTGAGCCGTCCGATAATAAGGATAAGGATCGCTCGAGTTTGAGACTAGCATTTGCGATGCGGAGTACCACGTTTCATTGGTAGGGAACATGGAGATGTTCGAAGCATGCAAATGGATATTCATAGGATGAATAGTCGAACTACCCTATCCGGACTTTCCAAGTGGTTATCACTTATCGAGTGGATAAAGTCCGCGGTTTTGGTTGTACACCATTAGTCCTTACGACTTGAAACATCATGGAGACTCTATATGCTAGTACTGTGCTTTGACTCGTTTACCGACTCTGAGGGGGTCATCAGGTGTCGAGATTGGGTACAGTTACGACACATATAGGAGTCAATGCATTGTTGTCAAGGATTCACCACATACTTGCGAGTGTGGATATCCTATGCGATCTGAGGAGATATTAGTGTGATAAATCTCTGGCCAGAGTAATTGATGTGATTTAAGAAATGGTTTCTTAGTAGCACATGCGATGTCACTAATTTGATCTTCAAGATGCATTGCATAGTTATCGAATCTTGAGCGACTCTCGATATACCAATGGTTGTTGATTCGATCGGGATATATGGATGAAGGGACCGTACTGTACGCTAACCAAAATCTACTGGTTCTTGTAGGCACTATCAGTGATACCTAGGGAATCATGGGGCGATGTTGCTAGGCGCTTTACCATGATTCGTTGGGCAAGTCGGAAAGTGTTGTTCCGAGTCACAAGGAGTTGTGAGCCCACGGCTAGCTGTATCCCTGAACCATTGAGGGTCACACAGTGTAATGGAGTTTTAATCCCCGTTGAGATAGTTAAATTTAAAGAGTTAAATTTAATGAACTAAGGAGTTGGACTTCTTAAAATAAGAGTAAGGGAGTAGGATTTCCTAAAATGACATAGGGATGGACATTTTTGGAAACCACTGAATTCGGATTCAGGAAAATTTATTTTGACTTTAAAACGTGCAGAAATGGTTTCTGTGCACATTGGTGAAATCGTTTCATCAATCGGAGTCACGATGAATTTTATATTAATTTCTGAACGAGCGGGCTTTGCTTGTCGGGCCCCAGCTTATGACTAATGGGCCCTAAGGTGTTAGTGGCCTGCATTATAAATAAGTTATTTCAGTACAGAAATTACACACAACAGGTCATTATTTTGAGAGCAATTTTTCGAAAACCCTAGCCTCTCAAAACGTTTTTTGGCCGCCCCCTCCCTACTCTGTCAGAGAAAATTCCGGTCTGTGATTTTGAATCGCAGTAAGGAATAACGAATCAAATTCGTGTATTCTCTTCGCAGAAAACTTCTGATAGATTTTCTAGTGCAATCTATCAGAGGGATTAAACCTCTGTTCGTGGACCTGATTGAAGGCGTTCATCGGTTCCAGGGAGAGACAACAAGAGCAGAATTGTTCTGTTGGTGTCCATTAATCTCGTTGCGAGATTTGAGGTAAAATTTATTTAATTGTTATTTAAATTTTACACACACGTAATTCAATCGATGAACGGTTGATACCCATATCATGGAAACGTTCCATGAAAAATTTTTAAACTTCCGCTGCACCGGGTATCAATCGTAATTGGTCTGGGAACTCGCCAGTTTTCCAACAGCCTTGTGGATCAATCAAAAACAATTTTCGATCGGACCAAAAATAGAATTTTAACATATTAAAATTTTAATTTAAAAATAAAAAATTAATTTTTCGCGGGCCGCACGGGACGCTCCCGGGCTGCCCGTGCCCCAAAGGGGCTCGGGCCGGGCTGCCCGTCGGGCAGCGACGATCGCTGCCCTGGGCAGCGATCCAATCGCTGCCCGTGTTTTGCCCGAAAAAAAAAAATTTATTTTAAAAAATTTATTTTGTTTCAAAAACCGAGGCTTAAAATTTTTTGTACAATCTATTAATTTAATAGCTTGATCTGAGCAACCTGGCTCTGATAGCACTGTTGGAGAACGGTGATCAGATCAATCAGGATTGATACCCGGTGCAACGGAAGTTTAAAAATTTTATATGGAACAATTCCATAATGGGTATCAAAACTTTACGATTAAATTGTGTGTGTAAAAATTAAATCACAATTAAATTTTTACCTCCAATCTCGAATCGAGATTATGGACACCAACAGATTGCTCTGCTCTTGTTGTATCTCCCAGGAACTGATGGACGAACTGTTCTTCAATCAGGTCCACGAACAGATATTTAATCCCTCTGATAGATTGCACTAAAAAATCTATCAGAAGTTTCTACGAAGAGAATTAATGAATTTGATCCGTTAAACCAGACTGCAAATTCAAAATTCACAGGCTGGATTTTCCCGACAAAGAGAGGGAGGGGGCGGCCACTTTTAATAAAAACAACTAGGGTTTTTCGAAAATTTTGATCCTCTGTTGTGTAATTTCTGTACTGCAATAACTTATTTATAATGTGGGTTGCTAACAGCTTAGGGCCCATTAGTCATAAGTTCAAGCCTGACAAGCAAAGCCCGCATGTTCAAAAATTAATATAAAATTCATCGTGACTCAGATTGATAAACCAATTTCACCAATGTGCACAGAAACCATTTCTGCATTTTTTAAAGTCAAGATAAATTTTCTGAATCCGAATTTAGTGATTTCCAAAAATGCTCATCCCTATGTCATTTTAGGAAATCTTACTCCTCTACTCTTAAATAAGAAGTCCCACTTCTTTGTTCATTAAATTTAACTCTTTAAATTTAACTATCTCAACGGGGATTAAAAATCCATTACTCTGTGTGACCAACAATGGTTCAGGGATACAGCTAGCCATGGGCTCACAACTCCTTGTGACTCGCAACAACAATTTCCGACTTGCCCATCGAATCATGGTAAGAGCGCCTAGCAACATCGCCCCATGATTCCCTAGGTATCACTGATAGTGCCTACAAGAACCAATAGATTTTGGTTAGCGTACAGTACGGTCCCTTCATCCATATATTCCGATCGAATCAACAACCATTGGTAAATCGAGAGTCGTTCGAGATTCGATGACTATGCAATATATCTTGAATATCAAATAGTGACATCGCATGTGCTACTAAGAAACCATTTTTTAAAACACATCATGTACTCAGGCCAAAGATTCGTCACACTAATATCTCCTCAGATTGCATAGGATATCCACACTCGCAAGTATGTGGTGAATCCTTGACAACAAAGCATCGACTCCTATATGTGTCGTAACTGTACCCAATCCCAACACCTGATGACCCCAATAGAGTCGGTAAACGAGTCAAAGCACAGTACTAGCATATAGAGTCTCAATGATGTTTCAAGTAGTAAGGACTAATGGTGTACAACCAAAACCGCGGACTTTATCCACTCGATAAGTGATAACCACTTGGAAAGTCCTGATAGGGTAGTTCGATCATTCATCGTATGAATATCCATTTGCATGCTTCGAACATCTCTATGTTCCTTACCAATGAAACGTGGTACTCTACATCACAAATGCTAGTCTCAAACTCGAGTGATCCTTATCCTTATTAACGGACGGCTCAATCGACTAGAAACCATTTAGAATATACAGTGACTATAAGATGTGTTTCATGATAGACATCCCCATGTACTACCACATCTTACATACACTATAGTATATTCAAGGTCTTTATCAAAACAACAATAGTATATCACAATATAACAATATGAACAAAGATAAAGTCATTGTCATTAATAAAAGTGTAAATTATATTAAACAAAAGATTGTTTATACAAAGAGTCATCAAATCCCTTAGCCACAAGTTGGCTCACCGGGCACCCACTCTTTCAAGCACTGGGTAAAACATACAAATATGATGCATGCAAATGATAGGGTATCCATATCTGGGATAACTGTATATAACTGCTCAGTAATGGCGCCTAGGACATGAGTGGTACAACCCGGGGAGAAAACCCTGCGTACACTGCTCATTCCTACAGGACGTGGACCATGTCCCCCGATGCTATCCACCCATGACCCGTTAGTCAATAGGCCCTAGACATCAACCGTCCAGACAGGGTTGAGCGGCCCTACGTGGCTCATCTCACAAGATGGATAGGCACAATATGATATGCACATGCTGCATAATAAATGACATACAAAATTCAACATATAAGCATGCAAAAACCCGCTGGCTATCTCAGTCTGTACTTGCGTACCTTACTACAGGCAGTTCCTAGCAGTCCCGCTCTAGGTTCCAAGCCTATATCAACTCTACAATGCAAATACCCATGCATCAATAATTAAGCTCTAAAAGCCTTAACTAAGCTATTGCATACTCCTAAATAATTTCAGGAGACCATAGCTATACCTGAGTCCGTCGTCAGCCCACTGACGGCGACTATCCCGCAACTAGGAGTACACCCCTGTTGCAGCTCCACAACCTCGAGCACTGTTCTGCTACACGAGTACCGCTCCGCTAATATGTCAGACACTGTCTAATTATATTCCCTACTCCAACTCTAAAATAAGAGTACCCAAAGCCCTAAAATAGAGCCACGCGGGTGAAGGAGAGGATTTTGGAATTTGCACCAAATGATTCTCCGCGACCTTATATTTATAGAACAAGTTCGGGCCGTCCGATCTAGCCTTCGGAGTGTCCGAACTGCTTCGGGCCATCCGATCGTCTCATCGGATCATCCGATCTCCGCCATGTGTCAATCCAATCGCATGCAACCATGCACCTATCCCGAACACTGTTTGGATGGTCCGAACTCACCCTTCGGATCGTCCGAACATCTCCCGGATGACTTCATCAATGACGTAATATTTTGGGACAGCTGGCTGGACTATAGTTCGGATCGTCCGAACCCACTTCGGATCGTCCGAAGTCTTCAGAGCCTCCGAAGCCTGGCTCCGTCCAAGTTCGGATCCTCCGAACTCTAGTTCGGATCGTCCGATCCTTCCGAACCTTACCCACCATTTTTTAGTGTCCTGAATCCATTTCTGGACTCCGTTAATCCTTTTGGAATTTCCTTAATCATGTTTTACATAATCTAAACATGATTACACGATTAATATACTCATTAATCGCTAATTCTGGATACGGGTTACTACAAGGTTCGAATACCTTAGACCAGATCAACACTAAATTTCCAACTTTGCACCCACATGAGTTGGCCCAAATCATCTTTCGCTGCGCACTCTGATGCTTACTTATATTTGTATCATCAAAGATCTGACTAAGTCTTAATGCAATGTAAAATTTACAATTCTTACATCTTCCCAAGTGGTCTTATCCTCAATGAAATTTTATCACTCCTTGAATTTACTTTCGATCTTAAATTTACAAACTTAAATATGTCCTCTTACCACAACTGATAAGTTCTACAACCTAAAAATTCTTAGATCTTTATGTTATTACACAACCTACATTTTTCTAGCCTTATATCCTACGTCGAAAATCCAAGAAATAGAGTCCATATAACCAATAAATAGTTTATGTCGACCTCACTCATAACTTAAAAGCTTCCTAACAACGAAAAATATGCTTAATTTCTAATCACCAGCTATACTTAACTTAT
The DNA here is from genome assembly GCF_033568475.1 of Henckelia pumila. NCBI lineage: Eukaryota > Viridiplantae > Streptophyta > Magnoliopsida > Lamiales > Gesneriaceae > Henckelia > Henckelia pumila. The sequence goes on along the minus strand of NC_133122.1, from coordinate 101,515,325 downwards.
ATAATATACAACTCGAGCTCTTAAGAAATTTACATGTTCCCAAAATACTTAGCAACTAAACACTAAACTTTTCTAAGGATCGACAAAAACGAGTTAATTCCCTTATATTCCCAAATTGATAATATTACGGAACAGTGATACCTTCAAGAACAACTTAATATCCATTTTTAAATTCTAAAGGTCTATGCCATGCATTATCAGTGTTATGCTTCATGATCATGGACTATGCCCAATCCCTTATTTGTTACTGCAACTCACAACACTTCTAAGGAAAATTAAAAATTTCCTTAAGCAACAACTCTAGTTCAGTTACCCTTCAAGTGGAACAAATGACTCTCCTCAACATAGAATTGATCGACCTATTTTTATAAATAAATATAATCTAATCCTTGAAAATAAAACATAACCATAAAATCCACTGTTATTCAGTTCCAAGGTATAAACCGATAACATATAGAATCCCAGATAGGTGACTAAACCGATCTCAATTATCCATTCACCAATTGATACGCTCATCTCTGGCATCTTTGATTCTACTGAAATTTCAATTCTTAATTAAAATTTCCCATCAGATTTATCCACCTTTCTCTATCTCAGATGAAACGACTAAGTAGTCCATATTTATCCTTGAAGCCAAAACATACCACGAGCTATTATCCACTTATTGGATTAGATGGTCTCTAAGCACCAAACAATTCTTACAAATCGCTTGGTAAACTTGCAACCGGCAGTAGGCACAACCCAAACCAAAACCATGCTCTGATACCAACTGAAACGACCCTGACTACAATTTTAAATTAATTAATAAAGAAAATTCGGATTAAAAAATTTAAAAATTTCGGCATGATCTTATTGTTTATATTCAAACCCGCCTGTCACAGACAGCAACTAAAAAAATACGACCAACAATACTAAATAAACTTGACCAAGAAACGAACGAGAAACAGTGAAAAAGATTGGACATTTCAAACATCAAAATATTAAGCAATTACCTAATGACATGCCCACAAATAGTTTTATAAATCCTTACAATAACATCTATCCAAACAACAAAATAAAAGGCTTTAAAGTGTTTAAAATAAACTACTGCGGAAGGCTAGAATAGGTTGGAGGGATGTGCCGTGCCCGCATCGCAGTCCACTCGATAGTTTTGCCCCTCGATCTCAAAGAAAACTAATACCTAAACCAAGTAGATGTAGTGAGACTATAAGCACAACAAGAATATGGGGGAATAACGAGTACTACATAAATACATGCACACGCAGAATAAAAATAGTTTATACTAAAAATACTTTTGTTTTATGCACTTACTTTAAAAAAAAGACTTCTTAAAATGGAAGGGAACATGAATGAAACATATGCATCGATAAGTCGAACATAATCAATAGAACTGCATAAACTGTACTGAAACATAGTCATAAATATTTTGAACTTAGATCCTTGGCTTGTGACTCAGTGATTTCGATCATTATCATGGTTGCAGTGCACTATTGCGCAAGGAAGTCTGGATAACCTCAAACTCGTCTTGCCCATACTTGGTAAGGGAAGTCAGAATTTGTGAGACCTCGTTTCTAATCAACTAATATCAGACAACAAGCGATAAGTAAAAAAGAAACCAATTTTTTATTTTTTTTTAAAAGAAGGCTCGCGCGCCCGCGCTGACATCAGCGCGGCCGCGCCTAAGCTTCGCTAAAACCAGCGCGCCCATGCCTAAGGCAGCGCGCCCGCACCGATTCTGCGCAAAGACCAGCGTGCCTGTAGCGACCCTACCCGGATCCACTACCTAATCAGAGTTAAGAGCATAATTAAACATGCATAAAATAAATTGCTGCGGAAGACTTAAATAAAAACATACCGGCAGAATACAACCGGTTAAACCAATTCGATTTATACAACCAAATCGAATAAATAGCCTAAGGCAAAACCTACAGCTAATCCTGCTGTCTTCACTTGGTCACTGGCTACTCCAAGCTCCTGGTGCTCAATCCTGCACCTACAACTGCTCCGTCAAATGGGGTGTCCAAATACACAAAAAATACTGAACGTGAGCTCTAAGCTCAATACGAAAGCACTGGGTAAAACATACAAATATGATGCATGCAAATGATAAGGTATCCATATCTGGGATAACTGTATATCACTGCTCAGTAATGGCGCCTAGGATATTAGTGGTAGAACCCGGGGAGCAAACCCTGCGTACACTGCTCATTCCTACAGGACGTGGACCGTGTCCCCCGATGCTAGCTACCCATGACCCGTCAGTCACTGAGCACTAGACATCAACCGTCCAGACAGGGCTGAGCAACCCTACGTGGCTCATCTCACAAGATGGACAGGCACAATATGATATGCACATGCTGCATAATAAATGACATACAAAATGCAACATATAAGCATGCAAAACCCGCTGGAAATCTCAGTCTGTACTTGCGTACCTTACTACAGGCAGTTCCTAGCAGTCCCACTCTAGGTTCCAAGCCTATCATCAACTCTACAATGAAAATATCCATGCATCATTATTTAAGCTCTAAAAGCCTTAACTAACCTATTGCGTACTCCTAAATAATTTAAGGAGACCATAGCTATACCTGCGTCCGTCGTCAGCCCGCTGATGGTGACTATCTCGCAACTAGGGGTACACCCCTGCTGCAGCTCCACAGCCTCGAGCACTGCTCCGCTACACGAGCACTGCTCCGCTACTATGTCAGACAATGTCCGAATATACTAAAATATGTTCCTTACTCCAACTCTAAAATAAGAGTACCCAAAGCCCTAAAATAGAGCCACGAGGGCGAAGGAGAGGAATTCGGAATTGGCAAGAAATGAGGAGCTCGGACCCTATATTTATAGACGTCGATCGGAAGCTCCATTCCTCGATCGGACATTCCGTTCCGACAGATCGGAAGCTCCATTCTCCCGATCGGAAGCTCCGTTCGATACGTGTCAATTCGGTCCACATGCAACAACACACCTGTCACCGACAACCATCGGAAGCTCCGATTGCTGATCGGACGTTCCGATCTCCCTGCTTCCGATGTGGTTCCGATTGGGTTCCGATGTCACCAAGATCGGAAGCTCCGATCCTGGATCGGTGGTTCCGATCCCACTCGAGTCTTGGGGCCTTCTATGCCATTTTCGAGTGTCCTGGATCCATTTATGAACTCCGTTAACCCATTTGGAATTTCCTTAATAATGTTTTACTTGATCTAAACATAATTACACGATTAATTACTCATAATTCATCAATTCTGGATACGGGTTACTACATTCTCCCCCCCTTAAAAGATTTCGTCCTCGAAATCTAGGGTAAAACCTCAAGAATGTACAAGAAACCCTTGTTCGAGTGTCTGGTCGAAATATCCTTCAACACACTCAGACTCCCGTCGAATTCTCTGCAAGCTTCATTAATGCTAAACCGCATTAACATTTTCCCAGCTGAAAATTACTGCGCTACTGGTCGACAGTCGAACTCCTCTAGCACTAGTATATCACAACACTGATACGTCTTCCAAACTGACCCCGATCTCTCTGGTCACGAAAGATACAATACCCGCTTGATCAAGATTTTCGTCTCAAAGGAAAATCTTATAATGACGAGGACCAAGTCATAACTTGACTTGTTTACGACAATCGTCGAATCTTTAATCAATTCTAACCATCTAATGGTTCCAAAAGTTCTCGGTGCCCAACACCTCTAGTTAGGAAAACACTAATCCCAACATTGTGCTGACACATTCTAACATGAATCTCGCTTTAAGTTAATCCAGTGGATTCAAGTCTATACTTCAACGTAACTGCTCGCAATGTTCCCTAAACTGGTTATCCTCCCCACTCTTCCTGAAGCACAAACAGCTTCCCAAGGAATACTGGGAACTTAAACCATCATGTCTAGTACATTCTGCTGTCCACGTTTCTTAGTATAACCTCAACACTATGCCCTGATGATAACTATCATCACTTGCAATTCATGACGCTACGTCATCTCCTAGCCATTGGCCTGCGAAATCACACATACATTGTAATGGAAGTCATTACCCCTCTGATGATCTGCATCATCTCAACCATAGGTTATTCACCCATGAATCTCAATCATTAGACATCCTCCTGGTAGTTATACATACTCGCAATCACTGTACGCTCATCAAGACTAAGGCAAGCTCCCACCAATATGCTCGACTGGGACATTCCACAGTACACAGACATATGGAAACGCTTCCTATTCCGTCTCGAAACTCGAAAGTCATTGCACCTGGTATAACTCCACTCAGAGTCTCTGATAATACCATCAGCTCATACCAATCTCTCCAAGGTTGAACATACTGATCCTGGAACTAAATCCCAACGGATTCTCAATAGTCAAATCGCTCTCTTGCCGAATGCATCAGTCTCAGCACTGAACGATCTAATTCGTCGATTCCCTAGTCAATCCTCGGAAACACTTGTGCTCGAAGTAACTTGCCACACAATGCATCTCTGATTGTCGTTTATTGCTGCAACGCAATATCTTTGACAAACAGTCTGCATAGTTGTGACTCACTGACTCGAAATAAATAACTCGATCCGTCATGATCTTTCGAAATCTTCTATCCCAAAGGCAAACCTCGTTGGCTACTAAGTCGATCGTTGACTATCTTTGTCATTTCAGAGACATCATTCTTCACACGCTAGAAGACTAGTGACACATCCTGGCAGATCTCGAGGATCAGATCCTAGCTAATTTCACACAGATCATACAACTGACGTTCTTTGCTAATGTCCATTAGCATTTCTAACTACTCGTTGGATTCAACCACAATGGTACACATAGATGACCTCACTTAACCGAAATATCCGGTCAACAATCTTCACTATTGTTGTTCAATGGAAAACTTCCCACATGAAACAACAACATGATCCTTTCCTGGCCTATTGCTATCACTAAGCAATTGATTGGATCAATAGTAGTTTCCTTCTTAACAAGAATTCACTATACTGGAAACTACCAACTCACTTGCTTGTCTCCACTGTCAAGTTAGCACCTAACTTGATCATACAAGTCCACTTGCAATCGTTCCCGATTACAGCAATCCCAGAATATTCATCTCTGGCGATCATTGAGACTAAATAACTCAAATCTCCAATTTCTCTGAGATGGTATTCAGTACTCTTCCCATAAGAATTTACTCGAAAAAATACTATCCCAAGTATTTCTTAATTGCTACATCCTGATCAACCCTGATTGGCTCAACCAATCGAATTCATCGATCTACTTAAGCTCACACTTCTCAGATCAGACCACCATTGCTCATCCAACCTACATGGCTTGGTCAATAACCATGACTCAGCGGTCACAAGGAATCATTTCCAAACGGTGTTAGATCACAGTACATAAGTAGTTTACTCGGCACAAGTCCTGCGCCTTTTCAGCACTACTAACCACTGCTAAGGTATTCTGAACTTAATCATCATAACTCTGACAAAGTTAGCCAATAACCACTAGTAGTCACTAGCAAAGATCCCGTGCCACCTTAGCACTACTAATCTTTGTCTTGTTCACCCAAGGCAAACATCAAGATAAGCTAAGCCCATTTCCTTCCCATGAAAAATCCTACGCTCACTCTCTGAAAATATTAGATAGTACTTAGCGCAAACACTGCACTAACTATCCGTGCTTCGTCCATCCAGAATGAACACCATGGCTCGTCAAGTCCATGAAGAATAACTAAAGAATCCCAAAGATTTTCACAATCTTTGAACACTCTCCTGATCATATCCCTTGTTAAGATTGTGCAACAATTCAAGACTAAGGTAGCTTACCTCAATAACCCACCTGGACAACCACCAAGGTTCCACGGTCATAGGCCATGCTTCCCTCACATCTTAAATAGTCATATACAATCCTTAGCGTCTGATATAATCCAATACTGATGAAGCCAATCATCAAGGACTAGTTATCACATTCGAGTCAAAGTCTTAAAACAACATCTCATCCAAGGTCTTGGATAATTCCTATTACAGGAAAATTCTAACCACAACTCTGATGACAACCCCTAGTCATCGCTGGTAGAAATCAGTCCACCTACTAGATCTATACGTCTAGTAGTAATTCAAAGGTTAAAACCTATCTGCTCAGAGTATACACTTGTCAAGAAAATCCCTCCATGACTGGTTCCTACAGCAGAATACTCAAACTATATCTCTAGCACACCAGACGATATCGAATCATCAATATCAAACCTGATATCTAATCCAAGTTCATACCTCGTCGTGACTGTCGCCCAATCCCTAGACTAAGTAGCCTTCCCACCGCCATCTCCTAAAGCACAAAGGATCCCAGGTAACGCTGGCATAGGGTCGCTCCCCATCACGTCTACTCATGGTCATAGTCCACAACTCTCGGCATATACTGAACCTGGTATCCTGATGAAAACCCCTCATCACAAGCCTCAACTTAACAAAGGTCAGACAACCTACTGTTCTTAAGGAAACAACCTAGAACAAAGTTCAAATGTTCTAAACCGAACAATACCCTTATTGACTCTAGATGAGTCCACTCATTGCTGGCACTAATATAGTCCACTAATTAGGTCAATCCTAGGAAAACGTCTAGACTAACCGCAAGTCAAACAGTCACAGTCGGTCCACTCAAATCTCATGAGCTTCAATAATTGAACGCTAATCAACTAAACTCAATCCAAACTTCTGCACAATCATGCAATCATCCACGAATTGCTCAATAAATAAAACATGTATCATTGCTTCCATTTATGTACAATTTCTCAATTACAATCCTATGTAATACATATAGTATTCAAAATACAATGAAATGTACAATCGAACTTGAAATGATACAACCAAAGTATGATGATTCATTACAATTGAAATACTGTTTACAAATACAATGATATAGTATTTAAAATCATTGTACAAGTCTTCGTTTCTTGAGCATGAAGCTTCTAATCGACACACGCATCGATACAAGCATACTCCCGACCAAGTCTCTCTACATGTCCTCCTACAAAGAACTCCGGAGAAATGGCTTGTGATAGCTAATCAGCTATGCTCTGCGTCAGTGCATGTCAGTCGACCCCTCCTGCTCGCGATCTACCATCAACGTTCTTCTTGTATTCATATCATGCTTTTGAACATTAAGTTTCTCGTGTGCCTACCGAAAGTATCGATATCAGCATACCGGCAAAACCATGTTCTGCATGAGGTTAAAGACCTCACTCTCGAAACCTGTCATGCTTTAGGCACTCGAGGCATTCTTTGGTGAAGGTCTATCTGACAATCTCTCCAACCACTAGTGGAGAATCTTCAGAGTAGTGTCATCATGGTATGGACTATACAGATCCAAGCATCAAGTGTGTCCCATCCAATGCTCTGTCACTGCCTCTGTCATCCGGTACTCGATCCAAAACTAGGATCCATCTGAGTAGAAATCTTGAAAACTCGGACACGATCCATCACTCCTGTCCGCACTTGCTGGAATCCCATAAGCCAAATCTTTAGAAATCCTGCCGATGATGATAGTCTGTGGGCAAACTAATTGCCGCATCATTACTTCTTCCACGGTCTCATCCATCCTATATGGATAACCCAAAGTCTCATTACTATATCCCAAGTCTCTTGCATGCATATGCTCTAATACTAATAAATGTAGCGACCCTACCCGGATCCACTACCTAATCAGAGTTAAGAGAATAATTAAACATGCATAAAATAAATCGGAAGACTTAAATAAAAATATACCGGCAGAATACAACCGGTTAAACCAATTTGATTTATACAACCAAATCAAATAAATAGCCTAAGGCAAAACCTACAGCTAATCCTGCTATCTTCACTTGGTCACTGGCTACTCCAAGCTCCTGGTGCTCAATCCTGCACCTACAACTGCCCCGTCAAATGGGGTGTCCAAATACACAGAAAAGACTGAACGTGAGCTCTAAGCTCAATACGAAAGCACTGGGTAAAACATACAAATATGATGCATGCAAATGATAGGGTATCCATATATGGGATAACTGTATATCATTTCTCAGTAATGGCGCCTAGGATATGAGTGGTACAACCCGGGGAGCAAACCCTGCGTACACTGCTCATTCCTACAGGACGTGGACCGTGTCCCCCGATGCTAGCTACCCATGACCCGTCAGTCACTGAGCACTAGACATCAACCGTCCAGACAGGGCTGAGCAACCCTACGTGGCTCATCTCACAAGATGGACAGGCACAATATGATATGCACATGCTTCATAATAAATGACATACAAAATGCAACATATAAGCATGCAAAACCCGCTGGCAATCTCAGTCTGTACTTGCGTACCTTACTACAAGCAGTTCCTAGCAGTTCCACTCTAGGTTCCAAGCCTATCATCAACTCTACAATCCAAATATCCATGAATCATTATTTAAGCTCTAAAAGCCTTAACTAAGCTATTGCGTACTCCTAAATAATTTAAGGAGACCATAGCTATACCTGAGTCCGTCGTCAGCCCGCTGATGGCGACTATATCGCAACTAGGGGTACACCCCTGCTGCAGCTCCATAGCCTCGAGCACTACTCCGCTACACGAGCACTGCTCCGCTACTATGTCAGACACTGTCCGACTATACTAAAATATGTTCCTTACTCAACTCTAAAATAAGAGTACCCAAAGCCCTAAAATAGAGCCACGAGGGCGAAGGAGAGGAAATCGGAATTGGCAAGAAATGAGGAGCTCGGACCCTATATTTATAGACGTCGATCGGAAGCTCCGTTCCTCGATCGGAAGTTCCGTTCCGGCAGATCGGAAGCTCCGTTCTCCCGATAGGAAGCTCCGTTCGATACGTGTCAATTCGGTCCACATGCAACCACACACCTATCACCGACAACCATCGGAAGCTCCGATTGCTGATCGGACGTTCCGATCTCCCTGCTTCCGATGTGGTTCCGATTGGGTTCCGATGTCACCAAGATCAGAAGCTCTGATCCTGGATCGGTGGTTCTGATCCCACTCGAGTCTTGGGGCCTTCTAAGCCATTTTCGAGTGTCCTGGATCCATTTATGAACTCCGTTAACCCATTTGGAATTTCCTTAATCATGTTTTACTTGATCTAAACATAATTACACGATTAATTACTCATAATTCGTCAATTCTGGATACGGGTTACTACAGTGCCCGCGCTCTAAGTAAGGGCGCCCACGCCCATACCTCGCAAAGAGACCGCGCGCCCGCGCCGTCCTCTAACCCAAAAGAGTTAAGGCACTGAAATAAACTCAATCAAAACCTAAAAACTTGCATTAAAAGTATTTTACATGCCAATAACAATACAAGTAAGGTTTAGGGAAGAGAAACATTCAATACAGTAGTACCTACATCGATTCTTGCTTACAAAACAATTACGAGAAGTTCGAATGACTGAACATGTTTGCAAACATAACTAGGTTGACATGCTGATTCGACTTCTAAACTAGTCTCACTTCTATCTCTTGCTCTGGACGCTAACCAGGTCTATGCTGACTTGATCCTGCCCTTCCTGTTGCAAAGTACACATACAAAACAAAGCAACAGTCGGATAACCGGTGAGAATGATATTCCCAGTAAAAGCAACATATCAAGTAATACAACAATAAAAATGCTTTCAAGACAACAACACAATCAATAACAACGTAATGAAATGCATGTCTTTAAACCGGGATATCAAATCTGATAAACAAAGGATTGCTGCTGTGCTTTTGGGATCCCGAGGATGAGATCATGTGACGACTTACCGACTCTCCCAATCGAGATGGTGCCACATATCTCACTCCTCTAGACTTTGAGCAACCATAATGAGTATGCTAGCACGAGGCGATACGACTACGACCTAGGCCACTCAATCTTAGTTCCCAAACGTCCAAACAAAAAGGGCGGTTCTGCCCGCTGAAATCAACGTAGGCTCAAGATGAATGCATAACAGAAACATAAAACATAAGCCACATAGTCAAAAGCAAAATCAATCAACAAGACACAAGTTCCTCATGCTAGAACAAGTTTAGATGCAATATGTGATTTGAAAGGGGAAACTCGAGAACCAACTGTCCCGAGTATGCTATCCCGCTACGATGACTGCTTTTACCTTTCAATGTCGTAGATCCAACTCCGGACAAGATACAACAAAAGATTGTATCAACAACTATACAACCTAAACAACAAACAACAGTTCAAGGAAATCTCTTTACCGTTCTTCGTCCAACTCTCGACGAACAATGCTGCTAACACAGGGCTCGACAACTCCAACGAATCTGTACGATTACAAGATTTGATCAACAACCATGATCACTCACAAGCCAAAGCTTCAATCAATACAAGAACGATTCGAAAACCCAAAACTCAAACCGATGGCATAACGACTATAAACTGAACAAACCGGAAATGCAGACAGCAGTTCAATACTGACATAACCTCATATCAATGCCCAAAACAACAATAACAAAGCAAACCCATCAATCTCAAAAACCACATTTTCGAAAATGGCTTCCAAAAATCATAACAAATCTGAACATCGCTCTAATTCAAAACCGACAGATAATAAATGATCAGAACTCTGTCTAGAACAACATACTCGAATCTATAACGATTCTAACAACCTCCAAAAACTAGAATGTATCCGATCGTAGAAGAACTTACAATATAACAGAGCTCTCACTGTAGTGATCGATAATCTGCCTTCAGAAATAAATTCCAACAACCTAAAACAATTCTAAGAGTAGATAATATATAAAATCCACAATTTGCATTTTATTCCCTGAAAAATCCAATTTTTGCAAAAAGGACCCTGATCAAAATCAAGTCGGCTCGTGAACTTTGTAATCTCCGATTAACTCAAATAAAATCATTTAAGATAAAAACAGGGTGTTACAATTCTCCCCCACTAAGAAGAGATTTCTTCCTCGAAATCAACAAGAACCACAACTTATAAGATAGAATAAAGAACTAAAGACAGTAAGAAGAACTCACGTCATCCGAATAACTCCGAAAATCGCTGTCTCATGTCAGATTCTGTCTCCCAAGTTGCTTCCTCGATGCCGTGACGGCTCCACTGCACTTTCACTAACGGGATCGACTTGGTTCTGAGTTGTTTCTCCTTCCGATCAAGGATCTGAAGTGGTCGCACAAAGTAGCTCAGAGTCTCGTCTAACTCGGCTTCGTCAGGCTGAAGAATATGAGAAGGATCTGGATGATACTTTCGCAGCATAGAGACGTGAAAAACGTCGTGAATACCAGATAAAGACGGAGGAAGTGCAAGTCTTTAGGCAATATCGCCTATCTTCTCGAGAATCTCGTACGGCCCGATGAATCTCGGAGATAACTTCTATAGTGACCCAACCCGGATCCACTATCTAATCAGAGTTATAGAAAAGCGCACGCAATAAAAGCTTTAAGCGTAAAGTGCGGATAATTAAAATACAACAAATCCAATCGGCAGAATACAACTGACGCTATCACAAGTGTATAAATATTGTTATACAACCAAATCGAAGGTTCAGGGTAAATTAAATCCCTACCATCTACAACCTCGCACTCCCCAAAGCTCAATCCTGCTGAGAGCCACCTGAACCGTCCAGCCTCAAACCTGCCCCGCCACAAGGTACACAATACCCAAACACAGGGGCGTGAGCTAGAACGCTCAATACAAAGAAATGATATACTTACAAATATGCGCACACAGATGCTTTAAAACTCAAGTGAAAACACTTGCTCATGGCACCGAGAATATACAGTACCGGCTAGAGAGCTACTCCGCGGGGTACTCGTATATTCCATATCAGGGCTGAGCCAACCCCAACCTGACCCGAATCCAAAACAGGATACAAGTCTCATATGGAAACTGTCATACCTGACTCGAGTCCAAAATAAGATCATTGTTCCCTATGGAGACTGTCAATGACTCACATCTCTCCGGATGCAGTCACACGTAAAATCATGTATTTGCTAAGGCGGTAAAACATGCTAAAACATGATAAAACATATAGCACGTACTCATGCAACATATAAGCAAATATATCATGCCGGCTATCTCGGTCAGTACTTACGTACCTCTAATACTGCTGGTCAAACCTAGCTCTGCTGGTCTAGACTCCAAGCCTACTAGTCCTGTCTACTAGCTACTACAATGCAAATATCCATGCATCAACAATTAAGCTCTAAAAGCCTTAACTAAGCTATTGCATACTCCTAAATATTTTTAGGAAGCCAAATTATACCTTCGCTGGTGTAGAATCGCCCCAAAAACTTAGGCACACCTCCGCTACGACGCCGGGATCGCTTGGCAACTTCCAGATTCCCAATAGGATGCCTAGAACTCCATAGATCTAAGTAAGAAGGTTCGAAAACCAGAGGAAAGAAGGGAAAATTGGTGCACAGAATGAGGGCTCGGACCTCTTATTTATAGACGGCGATCGGAACCTCCGATCCCCGTTCGGAACGTCCGATCACGATCGGAACCTCCGATCGCACCTTCGGAGCATCCGATCGCTCAATATTACGTCAGCCATGATGTCACCTTGCTGACGTAAGCGATGACGTGTTCACCGAGTCAGATCGGAGCTTGCGATCTTGCCGACGGAGCTTCCGATCTCGATCGGAGCTTCCGATCCACTTCGGATCGTCCGAACTCCTCATCGGACCGTCCGGTCCTGCTGAACCAATTCAACTAGTTTGAGTGCTCTGAATCCATTTCTGAAGTCCGTTATCCCAACAGGAACTCACTTAATCATGTTTTACTTAATCTAAACATGATCACGTGATTAATTACTCATTGAATCACTAATCAAAAATGCGGGTTACTACATTCTCCCCCACTCAAGAAATTTCGTCCTCGAAATTTTAGTCTTAGAGGAAAACCTAAATAGCTAACCAATGTTCTTTATTACAACTGAACAAGTATAAACTTGATACAAAGAAGTACAAAATCTCAAAATAACTCGGGGTGCTCGGCTAACATCCAGCTCTCCAACTCCCAAGTAGCTTCCTCTGTACCTCTGCGTTGCCACTGTACCATTACCAACGATATACGCTTATTACGAAGTACCTTGTCCTTCCTGTCAAGAATCCGTAGGGGTTTCTCTACATACGATAGATCTCGATCCACTTTAACCTCGGTCGGATGCAAAATATGCGACTCGTCTGCCACATACTGTCTTTACAAGGATATGTGGAACACATCGTGGATCTCCGAAAGATCGGGTGGCAAGGCCAGACGATAAGCAACATCCCCAACCTTCTCGAGGATCTCGAAAGGACCAATAAATCTAGGTGTCAGCTTACCCTTGCGACCAAACCTCATCACCTTCCGGAAAGGTGACACACGCAAGAAAACGTACTCTCCTACCTCAAAATTAAGTTGTCTGCGGTGAGTGTTTGCATAGCTAGCCTGTCGATCCTGGGCTGCCTTAATCCTGCGTCGGATCAACTCTATTGCATCAATCATCTGCTGAATCATCTGAGGACCCTCAACCTGACGCTCGCCAACCTCGTCCCAAAACAAAGGTCTACGACAACAGCGTCCATAAAGAGCCTCAAATGGTGCCATGCCAATGCTGCGATGGTAACTATTATTGTAGGCGAACTCCACCAAGGGTAAATGGTCATGTCACGCTGGACCAAAATCCATCACCGCCGCGCGAAGCATATCCTCTAGAGTGCGAATAGTACGCTCCGAATGTCCGTCCGTCTCTGGATGATAAGCCGTACTCAAGCTCAAAGTAGTACCAAGGGCTCGCTGGAAACTACCCCAAAATCTCGAGGTGAATCTCGGATCTCTATCGCTGACAATGCTCAACGGAATCCCATGCAATCGCACAATCTCCCGCACATACAATTGTGCCATCCTATCCAAGGTGTAATCGCGGTTATAGGGAAGAAAATGTGCTGACTTTGACAACCGATCCACGACAACCCAAATAGTATCACAATTCCTGGAAGACATAGGTAAGTGGGTGACAAAGTCCATTGTCACATGCTCCCACTTCCATTCAGGAACCTCTAAGCTGTGAAGTAACCCTCCGGGTCGTCTAAACTCTGCCTTGACTTGTTAAGACACAAGGCATCGGGATACGAACTGATAAACGCTGCGCTTCATCCCTTTCCACCAAAATCGAGTGCGAAGATCCTTATACATATTCATGCTGCCTGGATGTACTGAAAATCGATTGCGGTGAAATTGCGATAAGATCTCATCCCTCAAAGTAGAATCATCGGGTACCACAACTCGACCAGAAAGACACAACAGACCGTCTCCTTGCAGATGAAAACCAGAAGTATTATCACCTTCAGCCAGCCGGGCCAACTTCTGAGTCTTCAGATCGTAATTCTGAGCTTCCCGGATTCGTCTGTATAGCGCTGGTTCTGCAAGCACAGAAGAGACACGAATCCCTTGTTGTTCTTTCTTATGACGGAATGTAAATCCCAAAGAACAACACTCCTCCACTGCCTTCGAAATCGAACTGGTACGAAGGGAACTCACATAAACTTTGCGACTAAGCGCGTCAGCAATGGGATTTGAAGAACCTGGATGGTACTTGATCTCACAGTCATACTAATCCTTCAACAGATCCATCCAACGACGCTGCCGCATGTTCAACTCAGCTTGAGTGAACAGATACTTCAAACTCTTATGATCGGTGAAGATCTCGAATCGTTCTCCGTACAAATAATGACGCCATATCTTAAGAGCAAAGACAATGGCTGCAAGCTCTAAATCATGTACGGGATAGTTCTCCTCGTGAGTCTTCAACTGTCTGGAGGCATAGGCAATCACGTCGACATTCTGAGTCAACACACACCCCAAACCCTGGAGAGAAGCATCAGTGAAGACTACAAAACCACCTGATCCAGACGGTAAAGCAAGAACTGGAGCTGTCGTCTGACGACGTCTCAACTCACGAAAACTATCTTCACAAGCATCGGACCAAACGAAAGAAATGTCTTTCTTCGTCAACTGAGTCAAAGGCTGAGCTATCTGAGAGAAATTCTCCACAAAACGACGATAGTATCCGGCTAAACCAAGGAAACTACGAATCTCAGAAGTTGTAGTCGGACGTGACCAATTCAAAATAGCTTCTGTCTTGCTAGGATCCACAGATACGCCCTCCTGAGAAATGACATGACCAAGGAACACAACTCGGTCAATCCAGAAGTCACACTTACTCAGCTTCGCATACAGCTGTCTCTCCCTCAAGATCTGCAGTACAGTATAGAGATGATAGGCATGCTCATCCATGCTGCGAGAATACACCAAAATGTCATCGATGAACACCACCACGAACTTATCCAGAAAGTCGTGGAAAACTCGGTTCATCAGATCCATAAAAACAGCTAGATCATTCGTCAAACCAAACGGCATCACTAGAAACTCATAGTGTCCATACCGCGTACGAAATGCTGTCTTAGGAACATCCTCTTGTCGAACTCGTAACTGATGATACCCAGACCGAAGATCAATCTTCGAATAGACAGAAGTACCCTGCAACTGATCAAAAAGATCATCTATCCGCGGAAGAGGATACTTATTCTTCACTGTCACCCGATTCAACTGACGGTAGTCAATACACAACCGCATCAAATCATCCTTCTTCTTGACAAACAGTACTGGGGCTCCCCATGGCAAAACACTAGGTCGAATATAACCCTTATCAAGAAGATCTTGCAATTGCTTCTGCAGCTCTTTCATTTCTGCCGGTGCCAATCGGTAAGGAGTTCTGGAAATCGGTGCAGTTCCTGGCACTAACTCAATGCTAAACTCAATCTCCCTTACTGGTGGCAAACCTAGAATCTCCTCCGGAAACACATCTGGAAAGTCACGAACCACTGGTATCTCTTGGATATCCGGCTCTCCTAAGGATGCGTCAATGGCGTAGATAAGGTAGCCTTTCCTGCCAGACTCTAACGCACGCCAGGCCTTCAGAGCTAAAACCACTGGCATCGGGGGTCGCGCTCCCTCACCATAGAAATACCATGACTCGTCATCCTCTGGACGAAACTGAACAAACCTCTGATAGCAATCCACTATGGCTCGGTAGGTAGTCAATAGATCTATCCCAATGATGCAATCGAAATCATCCATCGCTAGAATCATTAGGTTCGCACTAAGCTGATGTCCCTCGAAATCCAAAACACAACCCACAACTAGACGCTTGGCTAAAACCTCGCTCCCCATAGGAGTAGAAATCACTAATAACACGTCTAGAGGAATATATGGCAACTTATACTTCTTAGCAAAACGTGCTGAGACAAAAGAATGCGATGCACCGGTATCAATTAAAACATAAGCAGGAAAACCACATAAACTACAGATACCTACAATCATCTGATCGATGTCAGCCTCTGCCTGCTCCTGGTTAAGCGCAAAGACCTGACCCTGGGCACGTGGCCTCAAAGAAGAATGACCCTGAGAAGGAGTCTGAGTAGGCTATCTCTGAGAGTGCTGCGGATGCTGGCGCTGCTGCGAATACTGCTGCTGGAAAGGTGGCTGCTGGTACTGAGGTGGCTGAACAGATGCCTGAGAACCTCCAGAACCACTTGCTGCCCCAATCAGCATAGGACAATCTCTCTTCATGTGACCCTCCTGGCCACACTGGAAACATGCAGTGGTCGATCGACCACACTGCCCTGGCGGATGCCTGCGTCGGCACTGACGACAACGGTTCGGCCTTTGGCCACCAAAGTTATGCACTCCACCAGACCCAGAGGAAGAAGAAGAAGTACCTCCTGGCTTCTTGAAGGACTGTTCTTTCGGACCCAAAGGACTAGAGCTCGCTGGCCTGGAAGAAGAATAAAGTCCCCTGTTTCTCCGAATACTGTCCTCGGCCTGGCGACAACGGTCCACCAAATCCTCGTAAGTCCCATCACCGCCCACAGCAACCATAAGATGAATGTCAGGGTTCAGACCCTGAAGGAAATGATCAAACTTTGCCATAGAACTATCAGCAATATGAGGACAAAAGGGTAGCAGATCAAAGAACTTTTGCTGGTACTCCTCGATCGTCATCGCCCCCTGTCGCAAACTCAACAACTCGCTGGCTTTTGCCTGACGAAGAGCTGGAGGAAAATAAAATCTCTGATAAGCAGTACGGAACTCCACCCAAGTAGCTACACCTCTGGCTGTTATGAACGGTGTGGAAGTAGATCTCCACCACTTCCTCGCTCTGCCCTCAAGCATAAAGGCAAGAATCTCCATCCTATCCTCAGCCGTGCAACGGAATTCCTGGAAGCACTGCTCCATCCTCTCCATCCAATCCTCCGCCTCTTCAGCTGTCTCCCCACCCGTCAAAGGCTTCGGGCTAACTTCCTTAAACCTACGCATGCTGACTCGCCTGTGCTCCTCGGGCTGTCCCCGACATCTACGATTGTCCGGATCGCCCCAACGACCGCCGTCTACGCTACCGTGACTTTCGTCGTAATCTGCCATCTGTTACATAAGAACAGACAATTACTTAATCCGCTTACAATATTCCCAGTGCAATGCTTCGCTCTGATACCAAAAATATAGTGACCCAACCCGGATCCACTATCTAATCAGAGTTATAGAAAAGCGCACGCAATAAAAGCTTTAAGCGTAAAGTGCGGATAATTAAAATACAACAAATCCAATCGGCAGAATACAACCGACGCTATCACAAGTGTATAAATACTGTTATACAACCAATCGAAGGTTCAGGGTAAATTAAATCCCTACCCTCTACAACCTCGCACTCCCGAAAGCTCAATCCTGCTGAGAGCCGCCTGAACAGTCCAGCCTCAAACCTGCCCCGCCACAAGGTACGCAATACCCAAACACAGGGGCGTGAGCTAGAATGCTCAGTACAAAGCAATGATATAATTACAAATATGCGCACACAGATGCTTTAAAACTCAAGTGAAAACACTTGCTCATGGCGCTGGGAATATACAGTACCGGCTAGAGAGCTACTCCGCGGGGTACTCGTATATTCCATATCAGGGCTGAGCCAACCCCAACTTGACCTGAATCCAAAACAGGATACAAGTCTCATATGGAAACTGTCATACCTGACTCGAGTCCAAAATAAGATCATTGTTCCCTATGGAGACTGTCAATGACTCACATCTCTCCAGATGCTGTCACACGTAAAATCATGTATGTGCTAAGGCGGTAAAACATGCTAAAACATGATAAAACATATAGCACATACTCATGCAACATATAAGAAAATATATCATGCCGGCTATCTCGGTCAGTACTTACGTACCTCTAATACTGCTGGTCAAATCTACCTCTGCTGGTCTAGACTCCAAGCCTACTAGTCCAGTCTACTAGCTACTACAATGCAAATATCCATGCATCAACAATTAAGCTCTAAAAGCCTTAACTAAGCTATTGCATACTCCTAAATATTTTTAGGAAGCCAAAATATACCTTCGTCCGTCGTCAGCCCGCTGGTGTAGAATCGCCCCAAAACTTAGGCACACCTCCGCTACGACTCCGGGATCACTAGGCAACTTCCGGATTCCCAATAGGATGCCTAGAACTCCATAGATCTAAGTAAGAAGGTTCGAAAACTAGAGGAAAAAAGGGAAAATCGGTGCACAGAATGAGGGCTCGGACCCCTTATTTATAGACGGCGATCGGAACCTCCGATCCCCGTTCGGAACGTCCAAACAAAAGTGAGAAGTGAATCTAGGATCTCTGTCTGAAACGATCGAATTTGGCACACCATCCAATCTCACAAAATTGCTAACAGACAACTCAGCCATCTGATCATGACGATAAGTCATCCTGTACGGAATAAAACACGTAGACTTTGTCAATCGGTCGATCACTACCCAAATGGCATCGCATCCTCGAACGGATCATGGTAGCTTTGTGACGAAATCCATGGAAATGTGATCCCACTTCCATTCAGGAACAGATAGACTGTGCAACAGACCTCCTGGTCGCTTCCGTTTTGCTTTAACTTGCTGACAGTTCAAACATCGAGATACAAACCTCGCAACATCGCTCTTCATTCTCTTCCACAAGAACTGGTTCTTCAGGTCATTGTACATCTTACGACCTCCAGGATGAATACTAAACCGACTGCAATGAGCCTCTCTGTAGCGACCCTACCCGGATCCGCTACCTAATCAGAGTTAAGAGCATAATTAAACATGCATTAAATAAATCGCTGCGGAAGACTTAAATAAAAATAGACCGGCAGAATACAACCGGTTAAATAAATTCGATTTATATAACCAAATCGAATAAATAGCCTAAAGGCAAAACCTACAGCTAATCCAACTGTCTTCACTGGTCACTGGCTACTCCAAGCTCCGGGTGCTCAATCCTACACCTACACTTGCCCCGTCGAATGGGGTGTCAAAATACATAAAAAAAGACTGGACATGAGCTCTAAGCTCAATACGAAAGCACTGGGTAAAACATACAAAATATGATGCATGCAAATGATAGGGTATCCATATCTGGGATAACTGTATATAACTGCTCAGTAATGGAGCCTAGGACATGAGTGGTACAACCCGGGGAGCAAACCCTGCGTACACTGCTCATTCCTACAGGACGTGGACTGTGTCCCCCGATGCTAATCACTCATGACCCATCAGTCACTGAGTGATAAACATCAACTGTCCAGACAGGGCTGAGCGACCCTACGTGGCTCATCTCACAAGATGGACAGGCACAATATGATATGCACATGCTGCATAATAAATGACATACAAAATGCAACATATAAGCATGCAAAACCCGTTGGCAATCTCAGTCTGTACTTGCGTACCTTACTACAGGCAGTTCCTAGCAGTCCCACTCTAGGTTCCAAGCCTATCATAAACTCTACAATGCAAATACCCATGCATCAATAATTAAGCTCTAAAATCCTTAACTAAACTATTTCATACTCCTAAATAATTTAAGGAGACCATAGCTATACTTGCGTCCGTCGTCAGCCCGCTGATGGCGACTATCTCGCAACTAAGGGTACACCCCTGCTGCAGCTCCACAGCCTCGAGCACTGCTCCGCTACACGAGCACTGCTCTGCTACTATGTCAGACACTTTCCGACTATACTAAAATATGTTCCTTAATCCAACTCTAAAATAAGAGTACCCAAAGCCCTAAAATAGAGCCACTAGGGCGAAGGAGAGGAATTCGGTGCGCTTTGAAATGAAGCCCTTGCACCTATATTTATAGACAATGATTGGAAGCTCCGTTCCTGATCGGAAGCTCCAAACGTGTAGATCGGAAGCTCCGTTCCTCCGATCGGAAGCTCCGATGCCACGTGTCAAACCCAACCACATGCAACCACACACCTGTCACCGACAGCCGATCGGAAGCTCCGATTGCTGATCGGAAGTTCCGATCTCCATGCTTCCGATATGGTTCCGATTTGGTTCCGATGTCACCAATGATCATAAGCTCCGATCCTGGATCGGTGGTTCCGATCCCACTCGAGTCTTGGGGCCTTCTAATCCATTTTCGAGTGTCTTGGATCCATTTATGAACTCCTTTAACCCATTTGGAATTTTCTTAATCATGTTTTACTTGATCTAAACATAATTACATTATTAATTACTCATAATTCGTCAATTTCGGATACGGGTTACTACATTCTCCCCCCCTTAAAAGATTTCGTCCCCAAAATCTAGGGTAAAACCTCGAGAACGTACAAGAAACCCTTGTTCGAATGTCTGGTGGAAATATCCTTTGACACACTCAGACTCCCGTCGAATTCTCTGCAAGCTTCATTAATGCTATACCGCATTAACATTTTCCCAGCTGAAAATTACTACGCTACTGGTCGACAGTCGAACTCCTCTAGCACTCACATAACACAACATTGATACATCTTCCAAACTAACCCCGATCTCTCTGGTCACGAAAGATACCAACACCCACTTGATCGAGATCATCGTCCAAAAAGAAATCTTATACTGACGAAGACCAAGTCATGAACTGACTGGTTTACGATATTCGCCGAATTACTTATCGAATCTAACCATCTAATGGTTCCAAATGTTTTCGGTGCTCAACACCTCTAGTTAGGAAAACACTAATCCCAACATTGTGCTGACACAACAAGGCTCAAAATTCTCCCCAAGAGAATCTAGTTGACACAAGTCTATACCTCAACGTAACTGCTCGCAATGTTCCCTAAACTGGTTATCCTCCCCACTCTCCCTGAAACACAACCGGCTTTCCAAGGAATACTGGGAACTTAAACCATCATGTCTAGTACATTCTGCTGTCCACGTTTCTTAGTATAACCTCAACAGTGTGCTCTGATGAAACTATCATCGATCACTAATAATGACACTGAGTCATCTTTTAGCCATTGGCCTGCAAAATCACGCATACATTACAATGGAAGTTATTACACCTCTGATGATCTACATAATCTCGATCATAGATGATTCACATCATGAATTCAATCGATAAACGTCCTCCTGGTAGTTATACATACTCGCAATCACTATACGCTCATCAAGACTAAGGCAAGCTCCCACCAATATGCTCGATTGGGACATTCCATAGTACACAGACATATGGAAACGCTTTCTATTCCGTCTCGAAACTCGACAGTCATTGCACCTGGTATAACTCAACTCAGAGTCTCTGATAATACCATCAGCTCATACCAACCTCCCAAGGTTGAGCATACTGATCTTGGAACTAAATCCCAACGGATTTTCAATAGTCAAATCGCTCCCTTGCCGAACGCATCAGTCTCAGCACTGAACGATCTAACTCGTCAATTCCCTAGTCAATCCTGGGAAATACTTGTGCTCGAAGTAACTTGCCACTCGACGCACATCCGAATATCGTCCATTGCTAAAGCACAATATCCTTGACGAACGGTCCGCACTGACGTGGCTTGTCGACTGGAAAGAACAAAGTTGCTTCATTGCTATCTTGCGAAATCTTCGACCCCAGAGGCAAACCTCGTTGGCTACTAAGTCGATCCTTGACTATCTTAGTCACATATCGCACATCACTCGCTGGAAGATTAGTGACACAACCTGCTGGATCTCGAGAATCAGATCCTAGCTAATGTCACACAGATCAGACAACTGATGTTTCCTTGATAATGTCCATTAGCATTCCCAACTATTCGCTGGATCCAAACACAACGGTACACATAGATGCCCTCACTTAACCGAAATATCCGGTCAACAATCTTCACTATTGTTGTTCAATGGAAAACTTCTCACATGAAACAACAACATGATCCTTTCCTGACCTATTGCTATCACTAAGCAATTGATTGGATCAATAGCAGTTTCCTTCTTAACAAGAATGCACTATACTGGAAACTATCAACTCACTTGCTTGTCTCCACTGTCAAGTTAGCACCTAACTTGATCATACAAGTCCACTTGCAATCGTTCCCGATTGCAGCAATCCCAGAAGATTCATCTCTGGCGATCATTGAGACTAAATAACTCAAATCTCCAATTTCTCTGAGATGGTATTCAGTACTCTTCCCATAAGCATTTACTCGACAAAATACTATCCCAAGTATTTCTTAATTGTTACATCCTGATCAACCCTGATTGGCTCAACCAATCGAATTTGTCGATCTACTTAAGCTCGCACTTATCAGATCAAACCATATCACCACTGATCATCCAAACTACATGGCTCGGTCAATAACCATGACTCAGCTGCCACAAAGAACCATTTCCAAACGGCGTCAGATCACGGTACATAAGCAGTTTACTTGGCACAAGTCCTGCGCCTTATCAGCACTATTAACCGCTGCTTCGTATTCTGAACTTAACCATCCTAACTCTGACAGAGTTACCCAATAACCACTAGTAGTCACTAGCACAGATCCCGTGCCACCTTAGCACTACTAATCGTTGTCTTGTTCACCCAAGGCAAACATCAAGATAAGCTAAGCCCATTTCCTTCCCATGAAAAATCCTACGCTCACTTTCTGAAAATATCAGACAGTACTTAGCGCAACCACTGGATTCACTATCCTTACCTCGTTCATTCAGAATGAGCACCACGGCTTGTGAAGTCTAAGAAGAATAACTAAAGAATCCCAAAGATTTTCACAATCTTCGAACACAATCTTGATTATATCCCTCGCTAAGATTGTTCAACAATTTAAGACTAAGGTAGCTTACCTCAATAACCCACCTGGACAACCACCAAGGTTTCATGGTCATAGGCCATGCTTCCCTCACATCTTAAATAGTCATGTACAATCCTCAACGTCTGATATAATCCAATACTGATGAAGCCAATCATCAAGGAATAGTCCTCACATTAAAGTCTAAGTCTTTAAAACAACATTCCATCCAGTATCTGAGATAATTCCTATCACAAGGAAATTCTAACCACAAGTCTGATGACAACCCCAGTTGTAGTAGCCCGTACCCTAATTGAGTAATTAAAGGATTAATGCTAATTAATTGAATTAGGTATCGGACGGATCGGAAGCTCCGAAGGCACGATCGGAAGCTCCGAACAGGATCGGAAGCTCCGATGAGCGATCGGAGGCACCGATCGATATTACGTCAGGCACGACGTGTGGTTGGATCGGAAGCTCCGATCACCCCTATCCGGAGTCATCAAGTGATATTTTGACACGTGGCAGATCAGGATCTTCGGAAGCTCCGATGACAGGATCGGACGTTCCGATCGAGGTTCGGACGTTCCGATCAAGGATCGGAAGTTCCGATCGTTGTCTATAAATAGAAGGCCGAGACTTCACTTTCATTTGCCAATTCCGAGTTCTCCTTTCCTTTCTAGTCCTTTTGGAGCTGTTCTAGCCTTCTTAGGCTTGGTCCGGAGGTCGGAGAGGCGTTCGGTAGTCGTAGCGGAGTCGTGCCAAGTTCTGGAGGCATCGACATCAAAGGGCTAACGACGGACGAAGGTATAGCTTTTGCTTCCTATAAATATTTAGGAGTATTCAATAGCTTAGTTAAGGCTTTTAGAGCACTTTAATGATAGTAGTATCATTTGGCAGTGTAGAGCTGATTATAGGCGTGGACCTAGAGTTGGTAGAGCTTACACTGTTTTGAGGTACGAAAGTACTGTTCGAGATATCCTGACTGAGTATGCATGTATTATGTGACCGCATGATTTATATGCCATGATATTATGCTGCATTCATTTGCATCTTGCTGTATCTCCTTCGAGATGTCTGTTAGTAGGGTTGTACCCTATCCTGTTAGTGGATGGACTTCCATCGATTTGGGTCCGGCGTTTCCACGATTATCTCGGTATGGGAGCCAACTCCTGAAGCGACGGCACAACGTGCTACATACCAGGGCCTGATCTGTCTCTGTTATCTGATCCTTGACCTCGAGTCTATAGGGAAGTCACTTTGCATGCATGTATACTCATACTCTCGCACTGAGCGTTTTATGCGCACGTCTCGTACTCTGTATTTTCTGGACACCCTATTCCATGGGGCAGGTTTGCGATTGGACAAGGAGGGTGGATCCAGGAGGAGCTAGTCAGTGGTTGGCCAGCTGGAGCTTCGTCTAGGTTTTATTACTGTTGTTTGGGTTTATACAGCTATTCGATTTGGTTGTATAATATTGTATAATTACAGATTCCTTTACTTGGGATTGTATAATGTTATTGGTTTCCGCAGTTTTATTCTGATATCTATTTTATTAAGTTAATTGCATGCCTAAGTTCTGTTTAGTAGGTGATCCGGGTAAGGGTCACTACATTTATGGTATCAGATCATGCAAAAGATTTCTTGGGATTTAGTCTCATCTTGAGGTATTTTTGTAGATGTCAAATCGTGACGACCAGAGTTCTCATGGCAGTGTTGGTGGGCGTTGGGGAGATGCCGACCGGGAGCCTCGTCGAGAACGGCGTCATCGTCATCATGACGACGAGCGTTTCACTGTGCGTCGATTCTTAGCTATGGGTCCCAAGCCCTTAGTTGGAGGAGAGTCTCCGGAGGATGCGGAGAACTGGTTAGATCGCATGGAGACGACTTTTCAGACTTTCCAATGCACCGATGAGCAGAAGGTGGAGACCCTTGGCTATCTTCTGGATGGACGTGCGCGTAGGTGGTGGAGGTTTACTTCTGCACCTTTTGTTACGGCGAGAGGAGTGGCCACCTGGGCCAAGTTCCGCACAGCTTTCCAAAAGCGGTATTTTCCTCCTGCACTCCGTCAGTCAAAGGCAGGCGAGCTACTGAGTCTGTGACAGGGAGCCATGTCTATCGATGAGTATCAGCAGAGGTTCTTTGATCTACTATCCTATTGCCCCGAGATTGCTGATAGCTCAGAGATGAAGTATAATCTGTTCCTTCAGGGCCTTAACCCTGAGATCCATGACCGTGTGGCGGTTGGTGACGACATGTCCTACGAGGGTTTGGTGAGCCGTTGTCACCAGGCGGAGGACAGCATTCGGCGGAACAGGTCTTTCTCTCAGTCGAGACCTGCTAGTTCTTTGGGTCCCCGTGCCCAAACTTTCAAGAAGTCTGGATCTTCTTCTTTCTCTGGTTCTGGAGGTCTTATCCGTTATGGTAAGAAGGACAAGTGTGATCACTGTGGGAAGAACCATCCATCCGACAAGTGCCGTAGAGCTTCTGGAGCTTGTTTCCGTTGTGGAGAGACTGGTCATATTCGGAGAGATTGTCAAATGTCTGGGGGAGGTGGTTCTGGTTCTGGTACAGGATCGGGTTCTCAGGCTACCGTTCAGCAGAGGTCGCAGGGACAGTCTGCTGGGAGTTCTCATTTGAGGCCACGAGCTTCTGGCCAGGTGTTTGCCCTGAGACATGATCAGGCTGTGGAGGAGAATGAGAAAGTCATCGCAGGTACATTTATGGTTTATGGTATACCTGCTCTTGTACTTATTGACACTGGTGCATCTCATTCCTTCATTTCTGCACGTTTTGTTAAGAGGCATAAGTTACCATGCATTGCACTAGACGTAGTGATGTCTGTTTCTACTCCGACGGGCCAATCTGCTTTGGCTAAGCGTCTAGTGATGGGTTGCCCTTTAGAATTCGAAGGGAACGTTCTGTTGGCGAATCTCATGGTCCTGGCGATGGACGACTTTGATTGCATTCTGGGAATAGATGTGCTGACTACCTATCGAGCTTCAGTGGACTGCTATCAGAGATTAGTACGCTTTCATCCGGAAGGGAGTGAGAGTTGGTTTTTCTATGGTGAGGGAGCGCGACCCCCGATGCCTTTGGTATCAGCTTTGAGAGCCTGTCGAGTTCTAGAGTCTGGCGGGGAAGGCTACCTTATCTATGCAGTTGATTTGTCCGCTGAGAGTATTGGGATAGAGAGCATTCCTGTTGTGGATGAATTTCCAGATGTGTTTCCTGATGAGATTCCGGGTTTTCCTCCTGCTAGGGAAGTCGAGTTTGGCATAGAGTTGATGCCGAGTACTTCGCCTATTTCTAGAGCACCGTATCGTCTGGCTCCGTCAGAGATGCGTGAGTTGAAGAATCAGCTACAGGATCTTTTGGACAAGGGGTACATTCGTCCTAGTGTATCTCCTTGGGGAGCTCCTGTTCTCTTCGTGAAGAAGAAGGATGGGTCGATGCGGCTGTGCATTGACTATCGGCAGCTGAATCGAGTCACTGTGAAGAACAAGTATCCGTTGCCTCGCATTGATAACTTGTTTGATCAGCTGCAGGGCACGTCAGTTTACTCCAAGATTAACTTGAGATCTGGGTATCATCAGTTGAGAGTCCGTGATCAGGACGTAGCCAAGACTGCATTCCGTACTCGCTATGGGCATTACGAGTTTCTAGTGATGCCATTTGATTTGACCAATGCTCCGGCTATATTCATGGATTTGATGAACCGTGTCTTCAGGGAGTATTTGGACAAGTTTGTCGTGGTCTTCATTGACGACATCCTGGTTTATTCGCGTAATACGGAAGAGCATGTTTCTCACTTGCGGTTGGTACTGCAGACTCTTCGAGATGAGCAATTGTACGCCAAGCTGAGCAAGTGTGAGTTCTGGATGGATAGAGGGGTTTTTCATGGCCATATCATATCCAGGGAGGGGATTTCTGTTGATCCAAGCAAGATTGAAGCGGTACTTAATTGGTCGCGTCCGACGACAGTTGCTGAGATCCGTAGTTTTCTGGGTCTAGAAGGGTATTATCGTCGCTTCATTCTGAACTTCTCTCAGTTAGCTCGACCGTTAACGCAGCTTACCCGCAAGGGTGTGGATTTTGAGTGGTCCTCCGAGTGTGAGGAGAATTTCCGTGAGCTTCGACGGCGGTTGACTTCTGCGCCGGTGTTAGCATTACCGTCAGGATCTGGAGGGTATGTAGTTTACACAGATGCTTCTCTTCAGGGGTTAGGTTGTGTCCTGACTCATAATGGGCATGTGATCGCATACGCTTCTAGACAGCTGAAGCTTCACGAGGACAACTACCCAGTTCATGATATGGAATTGGCAGCCATTGTGTTCACTTTGAAGATCTGGCGTCATTATCTGTATGGCGAGAAATTTGAGATCTTCACCGACCATAAGAGTCTCAAGTATTTGTTCACTCAGGCAGAATTGAACATGAGACAGAGACGTTGGATGGACTTGCTTAAGGACTATGATTGCGAGATTAAGTACCATCCGGGAGCTGCTAATCTCACCGCTGATGCTTTGAGTCGCAAGGTGCGATTATCCGCACTTCAGACTTGTTCGATGTCTAGTGCGATCAGTGACTGTTGTACTTCAGGTTATACCTTCAAGCATAAGAAAGGTATGCAGAGTATCCATATGTTTGCGATATTATCTGAGCCCGCCTTGTATTCGCGGATCCGAGATGCTCAGATATCTGATTCAAAGACCCAGCGTTTAGCTCGTCTAGCTAACGAGGATAGCTCGTCTGGATTTCATTATCAGTCAGATGGCTTTTTGTGTTTGTCTGGTAGGCTTGTGATTCCACAGGATGAAGAGTTGCGAGAGGAGATTTTGTCTCAGGCACATCGCACTAAGTTGAGTATTCATCCTGGGAGCAACAAGATGTACAAGGATCTACGTACACGTTTCTGGTGGAAGGGAATGAAACGCAGTGTTTATCAGTTTGTTTTGAGATGTTTGGTGTGTCAACAGGTCAAGGCAGAGCACCGACGACTTGGAGGATTGCTTCACAGTCTGCCTATTCCAGAATGGAAATGGGAGTTTTTCACTATGGACTTTGTGACCCATTTGTCGGTATCCCCGAAGAACTGTGATGCTATCTGGGTTGTGGTGGACCGACTCACCAAGTCAGCGCATTTCATTGCCTATAGCCGAGAGTACTCTGTGGATCGCATGGCACGGATGTACATTCAGGAGATCGTCCGACTTCATGGAGTGCCTGTGAGCATTGTCAGCGATCGGGACCCCAGGTTTACTTCTAGATTCTGGGGGAGTGTTCATCGTGCGATGGGTACTACTCTCAGTTTGAGTACAGCCTATCATCCGGAGACTGATGGTCAGTCAGAGCGCACTATCCGTACGTTAGAGGATATGCTTAGAGCATGCGTCTTGGATTTTGGTTCAGCCTGGCAGGATCATTTGCCGTTGATCGAGTTCGCTTACAACAACAGCTATCACACTAGTATTGGGATGGCACCTTTTGAAGCGTTGTATGGGCGACGTTGTCGTACTCCACTCTTCTGGGAAGAAGTGGGGGAGAGACAGGCTGAAGGACCGGAGTTTATCCAGCAGGCGATAGACATTGTTGATCAGATCAAGAAACGGATTAAGACTGCACAGGATCGTCAGACCAGCTATGCTAATATTAAGCGTAGGCCTTTGCAGTTCGAGGTCGGGGAGAAAGTGTTTCTGAGAGTGTCACTTTTCCGCAAGATTCTCAGATTTGGCCTTAAGGGCAAGTTGTCTCTCAGATTTATCGGTCCGTTTGAGATCTTGGAGAGTATTGGCGATTTGGCTTATCGACTAGCATTGCCACCGCATCTATCCAGCATTCACGACGTGTTCCACGTATCTCTGTTGCGACGGTATGTGGCGGATGAATCTCATATTCTGCAGCGATCTGAGGTTCAGGTAGACAAGGATTTGACTTATGTTGAGAAACCTCTTCGCATCCTTGATTATAAGGATAAGGTTTTACGGAACAAAGTCATTCCTTTGGTTTTAGTTCAGTGGCAGCGCCGAGGCACTGAGGAAGCTACTTGGGAGCTTGAGGACAGGATGCGTAAAGACCATCCTGAGTTGTTTTGATTTCATTCTTTAAGTTGTATTCAGTTGCAAACTCTGTAAACGTTTGATTTGAATAAAGAATGTTTCTGATTTCTGTATTTGCATTCGGTACTTAAGATCTATTTTTCGAGGACGAAATATCTTAAGTGGGGGAGAATGTAGTAGCCCGTACCCTAATTGAGTAATTAAAGGATTAATGCTAATTAATTGATTTAGGTATCGGACGGATCGGAAGCTTCGAAGGCACGATCGGAAGCTCCGAACAGGATCGGAAGCTCCGATGAGCGATCGGAGGCACCGATTGATATTACGTCAGGCATGACGTGTGGTTGGATCGGAAGCTCCGATCAGGACCGGAAGCTCCGATCACCCCTATCCGGAGTCATCAAGTGATATTTTGACACGTGGCAGATCAGGATCTTTGGAAGCTCCGATGACAGGATCGGACGTTCGGATCGAGGTTCGGACGTTCCGATCAAGGATCGGAAGTTCCGATCATTTTCTATAAATAGAAGGCCGAGACTTCACTTTCATTTGCCAATTCCGAGTTCTCCTTTCCTTTCTAGTCCTTTTGGAGCTGTTCTAGCCTTCTTAGGCTTGGTCCGGAGGTCGGAGAGGCGTTCGGTAGTCGTAGCGGAGTCGTGCCCAAGTTCTGGAGGCATCGACATCAAAGGGCTAACGACGGACGAAGGTATAGCTTTTGCTTCCTATAAATATTTAGGAGTATGCAATAGCTTAGTTAAGGCTTTTAGAGCACTTTAATGATAGTAGTATCATTTGGCAGTGTAGAGCAGACTATAGGCATGGACCTAGAGTTGGTAGAGCTTACACTGTTTTGAGGTACGAAAGTACTGTTCGAGATATCCTGACTGAGTATGCATGTATTATGTGACCGCATGATTTATATGCCATGATATTATGCTGCATTCATTTGCATCTTGATGTATCTCCTTCGAGATGTCTGTTAGTAGGGTTGTACCCTATCCTGTTAGTGGATGGACTTTCATCGATTTGGGTCCGGCGTTTCCACGATTATCTCGGTATGGGAGCCACCTCCTAAAGCGACGGCACAGCGTGCTACATACCAGGGCCCGGTCTATCTCTGTTATCTGATCCTTGACCTCGAGTCTATAGGGAGTTCACTTTGCATGCATGTATACTCATACTCTCGCACTGAGCGTTTTATGCTCACGTCTCGTACTCTGTATTTTCTGGACACCCTATTCCATGGGGCAGGTTTGCGATTGGACGAGGAGGGTGGATCCAGGAGGAGCTAGTCAGTGGTTGGCCAGCTGGAGCTTCGTCTAGGTTTTATTACTGTTGTTTGGGTTTATACAGCTATTCGATTTGGTTGTATAATATTGGATAATTACAGATTCCTTTACTTGGGATTGTATAATGTTATTGGTTTCCGCAGTTTTATTCTGATATCTGTTTTATTAAGTTAATTGCATGCCTAAGTTCTGTTTAGTAGGTGATCCGGGTAAGGGTCACTACACCAGTCATCGCTGGTAGAAATCCGTCCACCTACTAGATCCACACGTCTAGCAGTAACCCAAAGGTTAATACCTATCTACTTCAAGGTACACACTCGTCAAGGAAATCCCTCCAAAGACTGGTTCCCATATCAAAAAACTCAAATTATATCTCTGGCACACCAGACGATATCGAATCATCAATATCAAACCTGATATCTAATCCAAGGTCATACCCCGTCGTGACTGTCGCCAAATCCCTAGACTGAGTAGCCTTCCCACCACCATCTCCTAAAGCACAAAGGCTCCCAGGTAACGCTGGCATAGGGTCGTGCCCCATCACGTCTAGTCATGGTCATAGTCCACAACTCTCGGCATATACTGAACCTGGTATCCTGATGAAAATCCATCATCACAAGTCTTAACCCAACGAAGGTCAGATAGCCTACTATTCTAAAGAAACAACATAGAACAAAGTTCAAATGTTCTAAAGCGAACAATACTTTTATGCCCCT
Source organism: Henckelia pumila (assembly GCF_033568475.1). Taxonomy (NCBI): domain Eukaryota; kingdom Viridiplantae; phylum Streptophyta; class Magnoliopsida; order Lamiales; family Gesneriaceae; genus Henckelia; species Henckelia pumila. The sequence goes on along the minus strand of NC_133122.1, from coordinate 101,484,220 downwards.
AGATGAGTCCACTCATCGCTGGCTCTAACATAGTCCACTGACTAACTAGGTCAATCCTAGAAAAACGCCTAGACTAACCGCAAGTTATACTGTCACAGTCGGCCCACTCAAATCTCATGAGCTGCAATAGTTGAATGCTAATCAACTAAAACAATGCCAGTCCTATCAAAATCACTTGCAATCATTCACGAATTGCTGGATAGGTAAAACATGTATCATTGTTTCCATTTATGTACAATTTCTCAATTACAATCCCATGTAATACATACAGTATTCAAAATACAATGAAATGTACAATCGAACTCGAAATGATACAACCAAAGTATGATGATTCATTACAACTGAAATACTGTTTACAACTACAATGATACAGTATTTAAAATTATCGTACAAGTCTTCGTTTCTTGAGAAAGAAGCTTCTGATCGACACACGCATCGATACAAGCATACTCCCAACAAAGTCTCTCTACATGTCCTCCTACGAAGAACTCCGAAGAAATGGCTTGTGATAGCTAATCAGCTATGCTCTGCGTCAGTGCATGTCAGTCGACCCCTCCTGCTCACGATATACCATCAGCGTTCTTCTTGTATTCATATCATGCTTTTGACCATGAAGTTTCCTGTGTGCCTACTGAACGTATCGATATCAGCATACCGACAAAACCATGTTCTGCATGAGGTTAAAGACCTCACTCTCGAAACTTGTCATGCTTTAGGCACTCGAGGCATTCTTTGGTGAAGGTCTATCTGACTATCTCTCCAACTACTAGTGGAGAATCTTCAGAGTAGTGTCATCATGGTATGGACGATACAGATGCAAGCATCAAGTGCGTCCCATCCAATGCTCTGCCACTGCCTCTGATATCCGGTAATCAATCCAAAGCTAGGATCCATCTGAGTAGAAATCTTGAAAACTAGGACACGATCCATCACTCCTGTCCGCACTTGCTGGAATCCCATAAGCCAAATCTTTAGAAATCCTACCGATGATGATAGTCTTCAGGCAACTTAATCGCCGCATCATCACCTCTTCCAAGGTCTCATCCATCCTATAAGGTGACCCAAAGTCTTATTACTATATCCCAAGTCTCTTGCATGCATATGCTTTGATACCAATAAATGTAGCGACCCTACCCGGATCCGCTACCTAATCAGAGTTAAGAGCATAATTAAACATGCATTAAATAAATCGCTGCGGAAGACTTAAATAAAAATAGACCGGCAGAATACAACCGGTTAAATAAATTTGATTTATACAACAAAATCGAATAAATAGCCTAAAGGCAAAACCTACAGCTAATCCTGCTGTCTTCACTGGTCACTGGCTACTCCAAGCTCCGGGTGCTCAATCCTGCACCTACACTTGCCCCATCGAATGGGGTGTCCAAATACATAAAAAAAAGACTGGACGTGAGCTCTAAGCTCAATACGAAAGCACTGGGTAAAACATACAAAATATGATGCATGCAAATGATAGGGTATCCATATCTGGGATAACTTTATATAACTGCTCAGTAATGGAGCCTAGGACATGAGTGGTACAACCCGTGGAGCAAACCCTGCGTACACTGCTCATTCCTACAGGACGTGGACTGTGTCCCCCGATGCTAATCACTCATGACCCGTCAGTCACTGAGTGTTAGACATCAACCGTCCAGACAGGGCTGAGTGACCCTACGTGGCTCATCTCACAAGATGGACATGCACAATATGATATGCACATGCTGCATAATAAATGACATACAAAATGCAACATATAAGCATGCAAAACCCGCTGGCAATCTCAGTCTGTACTTGCGTACCTTACTACAGGCAGTTCCTAGCAGTCCCACTCTAGGTTCCAAGCCTATCATCAACTCTACAATGCAAATACCCATGCATCAATAATTAAGCTCTAAAAGCCTTAACTAAGCTATTGCATACTCCTAAATAATTTAAGGAGACCATAGCTATACCTGCATCCGTCGTCAGCCCGCTGATGGCGACTATCTCGCAACTAGAGGTACACCCCTGCTGCAGCTCCACAGCCTCGAGCACTGCTCCGCTACACGAGCACTGCTCTGCTACTATGTCAGACACTGTCCGACTATACTAAAATATGTTCCTTACTCCAAATCTAAAATAAGAGTACCCAAAGACCTAAAATAGAGCCACTAGGGTGAAGGAGAGGAATTCGGTGCGCTTTGAAATGAAGCCCTCGCACCTATATTTATAGACAATGATCGGAAGCTCCGTTCCTGATCGGAAGCTCCGAACATGTAGATCGGAAGCTCCGTTCCTCCGATCGGAAGCTCCGATGCCACGTGTCAAACCCAACCACATGCAACCACACACCTGTCATCGACAGCCAATCGGAAGCTTCGATTGCTGATCGGAAGCTCCATGCTTCCGATATGGTTCCGATTTGGTTCCGATGTCACCAATGATCGGAAGCTCCAATCCCACTCGAGTCTTGGGGCCTTCTAAGCCATTTTCGAGTGTCCTGGATCCATTTATGAACTCTGTTAACCCATTTGGAATTTCCTTAATCATGTTTTACTTGATCTAAACATAATTACATGATTAATTACTCATAATTCATCAATTTTGGATACGGGTTACTACACTCTCGAAGAATACGCTGTCTCAACTCCAAAATATCAGGCACAACAATACGGTTATTCACAAACAAAACATCATCTCAAACCTGGAATTCAGACTGATGCCCAGATCTGACTTTCTCTACTGAAACCTGAATGCTCGGCTCAGACTTCTGTGCTTCTCTGATTGCAACAAACAACTCCGGTTCGGCTTGAATTGCAAACACTCTGATAGTCTCCCTATCTGTTTCAAACTCTAAACCAGAAGTGCAACAATCATCGATCAACTGAGAAACACCAATAGTAGAAAGAGATAAAGAACATAGCTTTCGGCTCAAGGCATCTGCAACTGCATTCGACTTTCCCGGATAATACTTGATTTCACAGTCGAAATCCTTCAACAGATCTAACCATCTTCTCTGTCTCATATTCAGCTCTGCCTGTGAAAACAAGTACTTAAGGCTCTTATGGTCAGAAAAGATCTCGAAAGACTCACCATAAAGATAGTGACGCCAGATCTTCAGCGCAGAGACGATCGCAGCTAGTTCAAGATCATGAACCGGATAACGAGTCTCGTGCGGTTTCAGCTGCCTCGATGCATATGCCACCACATGCTTATGCTGCATAAGAACGCAACCCAAGCCTCGGTTAGAAGCATCACAATAGACTGTGAAACCTCCAGTACCCTTCGGAATAGATAGAATTAGAGCACTGGTCAGTCTCCTCTTCAAATCAATAAAGCTAGCCTCACAATCTGCAGTCTAGACAAAAGGCGCATTCTTCTGAGTCAGCTGGGTAATAGGCTTGGCAATAGACGAGAAACCCTCGATGAATCGGCGATAATAACCAGCTAAACCCATGAAGCTTCGGATCTCAGGTACTGATGTCGGTCTAGGCCAATTCATAACCGCCTCAATCTTGCTGGGATCGACAGAAATCCCATCTCCAGAAATGATATGACCGAGAAAGACGACTCGATCCAACCAGAATTCACACTTAGACAACTTGGCAAACAACTGCTCAACTCGCAAAATCTGCAGTACGGTCCTCAAGTGCTCTGCATGGTCAGTACGGTTCTTCGAGTAGATAAGAATATCATTGATAAAGATAATGACGAACTCATCTAAATAACGCTGAAAGATACGGTTCATCAAACCCATAAAAACCGCTGGAGCGTTAGTCAAACCGAACGACATGACTATAAACTCAAAGTGACCATACCTCATTCTGAATGCAGTCTTAGGAACATCTTCCTCTCGCACTCTCAGCTGGTGATAGCCTGACCTCAGATAAATCTTCGAATAGACAGAAGAACCCTGCAGCTGATCAAAAAGGTCATCTATTCGGGGTAAAGGATACCTGTTCTTAAATGTAGCCTGATTCAACTGACGGTAATCGATACAAAGCCGCATAGAACCATCTTTCTTTCGAACAAACTGAACAGGAGCACCCCAAGGTGATACACTAGGTCTGATGTATCCCTTGGCAATCAAATCTTCAAGTTGCTCCTTCAACTCCCTCAGTTCAATAGGTGCCATACGATAAGGAGCTTTGAAAATAGGTTGAGTACCTGGCACCAAATCGATGTTGAATTCGATCTCTCGAATAGGTGGCAATCCAGGAACATCTTCCGAAAACACATCAGCAAAATCTTTAACCACTGGTAAGTCAACCAAAGCTGGGCTAGATTTCAGTACATCAACCGCATAAACCAAAAATCCTTCTGCACCTCTCTGTAACAAACGAGTCATAGATAACACTGAAATCAAAGGAATTCTAGATCGAGAACCCTTACCAAAAAATTTCCACTCGTCTGCCATTTCAGGTCTGAACCTGACAACCTTCAGAAAACAATCAACTGTTGCCCTGTACTTGGTCAAAGCATCTATACCGACAATACAATCAAAATCCGACAACCCAAGCACAATACAGCCAAATTCTAACAAATTCCCCTCAAAACAAAGTTCACAGTTCCTGACTAGTCTGACAGAAATAATTCCCCACCCAACGGTGAAGTAACAGCTACTAAAGTAGGCAACAACTCAGTAGGCAAGGCATGCAATAACACAAATTTCTCAGATATAAAGGAATGGGAAGCACCTGTATCTATCAAAACATGAGCAGAATAATCAAAAATCGAACAGTTACCTGCTATAACATCGTCAGGTGCTACCTGAGCCTGATCCTCTGTCAAAGCAAAGACTCGTGCCTGCTGTCTCGGAGGCTGGTTTGCACTAGAGTTACCTCCCTGTCTGTTCTGCGGCTGGGGCTGGAAGGAGTGCACTGCAAAAGACTGCATCTCGGGTTGAGCTGCAGGTCGAGATGAACTTCCGCTCTGAGCTCTATCTCTGTTACGTTGAGGGCACACCTTACAGAAGTGTCCCGGTTGCTGACAGGTGTTACAATTACCAAAGACTTTCACACACTGATCCGGTGAGTGTCTTCCCCACACTTGCTGCAGTACATGGCTGAAGATCCAGAACTCTGTCCTGAATCGAATTGCTTGGAACCACTGGAACTAGAAGAACTGTTCCCCTGCCTCTTGAACTATTTACCTCTTGCTTTGTACTGATCTTTTCTGTTTCCCCCATTGTTTCAACCTTCATACCTTTGCTGCTGGTTCTGATGCTGAGGTGGCTGATTTTGATACTGAGATGGTGGGTTCTGATACTGCCTCTGTTGTTGAAGTGCTACCTGGTTACCTCTTTGCCTCCACAAGCCTGCTTCTGCTCCCTTTGCGTGATTCATGGAATCTGCAAAGTTGTTAGGCCTGTTGGTGTTTACCAACATGAAGACGTCGGGGTTCAAACCATTGATGAACTGATCTACCTTAGCTTATTCATCTCCGGCAATTAGCGGTGCAAAACGCAACAGACTATCAAACTTAGCCACGTACTCTTCAATGTTCAGATTCCCTTGCCTCAGGTTGGCAAACTCTGCTCCCTTATCTTTGCGATACGAGATAGGGAAAAATCGCTTATAAAATTCAGATTTAAAAAGAGTCCAAGTAACTTCCGTACCTCTACTCTCCATTGCTTTCTTTGTCATGATCCACCAGCTCTTAGCAACCCCAAGTAGCTGATGAATGACTAACATGATTCTGCGGTCATCTGTGTAATCAATGGAATCTAACAGCTGATCGATATCATCCAACCAACTCTCACAGTCAACTGAATTTTCTGAACCCATCAATAATGGCGGATTGAACGACTGACACCTCTTTAGCAAGGTTTCCATAGGCGTTGCTGAAGCATCCAACTGATCAACTTCAGTGCTAGCTTGCTCAGTCGCAGGGATAACTGGCGGTGTGTTTCTGTTTATCACTCGACGAGGACCCATCTGAATAACAAAGGTTAGGGCAAAAGATATCTCAATCACTACAACCGGTGCCCCTTTACAACCGCTCAGAAAAACCGGATACCAGTCGATAACATAAGCAGTTATATCTCAAGTAGATCATGCTTTATAAAAGTAAATCACATAACCAGGTAATTCAAATAATTCTCAACAATAAAGCATGCTCGCATGGAATTAATTATACAGCTAAAATAATTCAAACACATGCGAGGAGCCAATACACGCAGACTCGATCTACCCGCTCACTCTAGTTCAACCAAGAATCTTACCTCTCTGATACCACTTAATGTGAGACCTCGTTTCTAATCAACTAATATCAGACAACAAGCGATAAGTAAACAAGAAACCAATAATTTTTTTTTATTTTTGACATCCGCGCGCCCGCGCCTAAGCTTTGCTAAAACCAGCGTGCCCGCGCCGATTCTGCGCAAAGACCAGCGCGCCCGCGCTCTAAGTAAGAGCGCCCACGCCCATACCTCGCAAAGAGGCCACGCGCCCGCGCTGTCCTCTCGCCCAGAAGAGTTAAGGCACTGAAATAAACTCAATCAAAACCTAAACACTTGCATTAATTGTATTTGACATGCCAATAACAATACAAGTAAGGTTTAGGAAAGAAAAACATTCAATACGGTAGTACCTACATCGATTCTTGCTTACAAAACATTTACGAGAAGTTCGAATGATTGAACATGTTCGCAAACATAACTAGGTTGACATGCTGATTCGACTTCTAAACTAGTCTCACTTATATCTCTTGCTCTGGGCGCTAACCAGGTCTATGCTGACTTGATCCTGCCCTTCCTGTTGCCAAGTACACATACCAAACAAAGCAACAGCCGGATAACCGGTGAGAATGATAATCCCAGTAAAAGCAACATATCAAGTAATACAACAATAAACATGTTTTCAAGACAACAACACAATCAATAACAACGTAATGAAATGCATGTCTTTAAACCGGGATATCAAATAAGATAAACAAAGGATTGCTGTTGTGCTTTTGGGATCCCTAGAATGAGATCATGTGACGACTCACCGACTCTCCCAATCGAGGTGGTGCCACATATCTCAATCCTCTAGACTTTGAGCAACCATAATGAGTATGCTAGCACTAGGCGATATGATTACGACCTAGGCCACTCAATCATAGTTCCCAAACGTCCAAACAAAAAGGGCGGTTCTGCCCGCTGAAATCAACGTATACTACAAGAAAAAAAGGCTATAGTGACATTGAGAAATGTCATTATATTCCACTTTTAGTGACATTAAAGTTTTAGTGACATCTCCAAAAGATGTCCTCTATTCTAATGTCGTTTTAGCCTTGCTGACATTATGTAATGTCATTATATGATATTAATGTCAACTTCATAGGTGTCCTAAAAAAAATAATATAATGACAATTTGACATGTCAGGAAAATTCATCTTTTAATGATACTTATATTTGTCTTGTTATATTGATAATAATGACATGTTTATGTCTCCTTTAAAATCATTTATAAAGACACTTACAAGTGTCAGGAAAACCCATCTTTTAATGACACTTATATTTGTCTTGTTATAATGGTAATAATGACAAGTTTATATGCCCTTTAAAATCATTTATAAAGACACTTACAAGTGCCACGAAAACCCATATTTTAATGACACTTATAATTGTCTTGTTATAATGGTAATAATGACAAGTTTATGTGCCCTTTAAAATCATTTATAAAGACACTTACAAGTGCCATGTATTTCATTTATAATGACAATAAAAAATGTCATTAAAGATAGTTTATAAGGTCAATTAAAAATGTTTCGTTATGTAATTTATAGTGACACGTATAAATGTCCTTTATACTTATCTATATAGACATTAAACTTTGTCATAAATAGTTATTTATAATGACTTTTAATTTAAAATGTCATCATATGAGTTCTATTATTATATTTTTATATACATGATTTTATACGTTATTGTGACACAAAGAATTGTCATATTATAATACCGTCCAATTCCAAGATTTTTATTATATAATTCACGCATTTAAAAAATGAACATAAATACAAATAAAATTTTTAAAATAAAAATCAAAATGACTAATCAATATTTGACATTCATCTTGCATTAATCAATAATGTGCAATATTAATGAAAAATTTGTCACCTCAAAAAATATCCAAAAATATTCACACCAACGTACCTAATATTCAGTTTAAGAACAAATAAAAAAACCAAGTCTCAAGAAAAATATCTGCAAACTTGTACTGCATCTTCAACCATCCCATCTTAAACGAAATCCAAAAATTGTCACCTATAATAAAAATTCATATATTTGTTTAAATATAATATAATGTATAAAATATTCACATAAATAAAAAAATCGAAATTTAAATTCAAACTAATGAATATCATACCAAATGAGACACTGATAAGCTGACATTTATCCAAATTCAACTAATAGAAGTCTTCTTGATTAACTTTCAACTGCAAATACAAATGATATTGGTTTAAAAAGACAATAACATGACAATTGACAAGTATATAGAATAAATAGTTAATTGAAAATCAAATATCATACCAAATGAGAAGGCCAAGCTATCATTCCTCCAAGCGCATCTCCAAAATTCTGTAAAAGATCATATGGCCTAATCAAACTCTCTTCCTTTTCTAAGACAACTAAAACTTGTATTTCACACCAATTTGGTCCTAGCATCTGTCTCCCAACTTCAATATTAGCATCCATGCCACGAACAACTCCTTTTGCCACAATTTTCGTCGAATCAAATAGACTTTGTAACGAGACAGAACATCCAATCTACATGAAAATGCAAAAGAAGGAATTTGATGAAGACAAATAATATGGTACAGTGAATGAATAACAAGGAAGAAGGGTCAAATTAATCGGCATACTCCCAACAAATTCTAAACAAATATTATTTGCAGGGTTAACTGATTGGCTGCCAATACAAAAACAAATATTCCACACTAAAGCCAAAGAAATCAGCATGTTCCCATCAAATTTACAATAAACTTTTTGTTGAAAAGAAGAGGCTGTACATAGCAGATTAGTCAAGTTCACCCATGGGCCAAAACAATCAGCCCATATATAATGTCTACACTGGAGGCACAAGGCCTAGAAAGATAGGAAACGTTGGACATTACAGAATTTAGACAGGATGTCAAAATTTAGTAGATAGAACAAGAACATAGGCAGGCACCTCAAGCAAACAAAAATCTAGAAAAAAACATAGCAGGCAAAGCTCAAGAGCATTCAATTGATCAAAGAAATGAAAATCATTTATGCATAGAACAAGAAAATAGGCAGGCACCTCAAGAAAATGAAAATCTAGGAAAAAACATAGCATGCAAAGCGCAAGAGCATTCAATTGATCAAAGAAATGAAAATCATTTATGCATAGAACAAGCATAGGCAGGAACCTCAAGAAAATGAAAATCTAGAAAAAAAACATAGCAGGCAAAGCGCAAGAGCATTCAATTGATCAAAGAAATGAAAATCATTTATGCATTTAACTGATGTTCTTAACCCGAAATTCATAAAGCAAAAAATTGAAAAATACTTTACCCTCAAAGATAAACTAGCTGGATCAGAAAGTAATGGACTGCTAGATGATGGTGTATGCTGCATATTGTTGTAGTTTGAACCAAGGTCCTTGTTTGGTTGACTCAAAAACTTTGATTCTAACATTGCAATGTGTTGACCTTGCTTTCTAATTTGCTCATCCATTTTTTCTAACAGTGTCTTTTGCTCCATCACTATTCGGTTGCATGTACTACGACTTGGAACTTCTCCCCATAAATCAGTTGTTTTAACACCATCACCAAGCATACGCACTCGGCCAGGTCTATCTGGTCCCATGATCTGAGCAAAAATGTCATTTTGACCTATCTGATCATCCTCATCTTCATGAAGTTGATTTTCCAGTTCTTTCATTGCAGCCTATACCAAAAATTCAAACCATAATTTATACAAAATGATGATGAAACAAATATCTTTGAAATTAATGTACTTTAAATTTATAATGAAACTTACCAATTTTTCTGCCACAATATTGCTCGAGGGACTTCCACTGGCATGAGTGAAGCAGGCATGAAATAATTCAACTCGTGATGGAAGCCGCCCATTTTTTTTTCTCTAAAATTACAATAGGTTATCAATTTATACATTCTAATGCATGAAAAACTAAAATAAATTGAGAAGAGAAATTACCAATTTTTGTTGCATTTGAGCGAAAGATCTTCTTCCAGTTGTCTGATTCATTATCTTTTGCTTTCGAGCAATTTTATTTTTTTCACTTCTCTCCTAATACATTAAATTAAAATTCATACAAAAAAACAAAAAATATATGAAAATTTTTCTAAACATTCTTTTGATACTCATGCAGGAACTGCAACAATAAAACACCCATTTTCACAATCTTTTGGCCTCAACGTTAATGACAGAGGAAAACATTTAAATTTTAAACGCAATATCTCATCATAATACGTATCAATTAACTTTGCTAAGTTCATTTTACACACATAAATTAATACATACCTTTGATTTTTCTGTGTTCCAGTGAGCAACTAGTTTCACATATTGTTCAACAAAGGCTCTTTGATCTCTTTTTTGCAAAAGAACTTGTATTGGCAACTCAGGATCATAATACTTTTTTTTTAGTTCTGACTTCCAGTTTCTCCATTTTTTTGCTATTGAATTGAGTGTCCAACTCTCTGTTCCAGGAGGAAGATCGTACTTTTCCTGTGAAGATATCCAAACAATTTAGCTTATAATAGAAATTTAAGTAATAATTAAATTATGCAATAACATTTCAATTACCTTTATTACATCTAACATTTTTTTCTTAAGATCTAATGGCATTTTATGCCAACCTTCCACGTCGATCGGACAATATTTACCATTTCTTGCCAAAGTACCCAAAAAGTCAGTAAATTTATTTCTTCTTGATCCTATAGGACGCCCCATATCATCACATTGAATCTTAATGCGTGGCAGCGTACTAGGTCGACCCCAAATTTCTTTCATAAATGTAGGGCCTCTAATCTTTTTCTCAGCATCATCAGATTCACTTTCACTATCAACATCTAGATAGACAAAGGAAAATAAATTCTTGAATACATATAGTGAAACAAATTATTACATTCTTCTTATAATTTACCTTGATCATATTCTTCATCCATAAAATCAGTTTGGTCTTGAATCGTATTTTCAAAATTTCGGTTAATGCTGGATGTGATCTTAGATGTCAAACCTGTATATTTGAATATATGATAAATAAAATATGAAGTATTATACTAAGTTACATCTAAATTTCAACATTGGAACTAAAAATCTATAATTTCATGTCTTTCTATATCTTAGTTTTAGGATATTACCTTGAAACTCAAGGTGATTCTTATTTGAAGCATCATGTATTTGAATAACATTTTGATCTTTTTCGCTAGTTGCCATGATACCAACTTCCCTTGCATGATAGACTTGGAGAAAGTTCATAACATATAAAGGAAAAATGTCAAATAAGAATTATACACAAGCAACCAATAATTTTTTGATGTATAAAATGATATGCTACCTTTCTCTTTTAAATTTCCAGCTGCGTGATTGTGGATCATAATCCGGGATTGAGTATTTGTCAAATCTTGAAGTTGAAAATGAGATTTTCCAACACTTCTACTCTTACGAGTCATTCCTATAAAAACAAGACATATAAGATAAATAAAGCATGAAATAAGCATAATAGAGAATTATATCCAAACTTAATCAATTAAAAAAAACCCATAAGTTTCATCTCTTTTTTTTACATCTAATACCTCGTACATCATTTTGTTGCTGTATTGAACCTTTATCCATTTGGTTATTCAACATATCTTTTATGTTTTGACATTCTGCACAAATATTAGTTAAACAAAAATATAAGCAAATTTAGTTTATAATTATAAGCAAGAAAGTTGTAACCTTTTCCATTGTCATTCATGCTACCAAGTTCCCTTATAACACCGACTTCTGCATAACATTTAAAAAAATTCACAAGGTCAAATAAGAATTATACACAAGCAACCAACAAAATGTTATGTATACATAAAATGAGACGTTACCTCTTTCTTTAGAATTGAGAATTGCATGATTGTCAATAATATGTGATTGTGCAAACTCATTCTGAAGTTCAAAACGAGGTTTTCCAACGGTTTTAAACTTATGAGTCATTCCTATAAAAAAAAAATTAAAAACTGCATATTTTCATATTGGATAAACAAAACATTAAGTAAACATTGCACATATCCAAACTTAATCTTTTGATCTTAAACACTATGTTTCATATACTTTTTGTATCGAATACCTTGTGCATCATTCTGTTGCTTCTTTGAAGCTTCATCCATTTGGTTATTCATCACATTTAGTTTGTTTTGAAATTCTGCAAAAGTAACGATTACACAAAAATATAATCAAGTGTAATTATTAATTACAAACAAGAAAGTTCTAACCTTTTTCGCTAGCTACCATGCTACCAAGTTGCTTAGCAAGACCGACTTTAACTAAATAAAAAACATTCATACAAAATGAAAAATAAAATAAGAGTTATACAAAATTAAGAAACATATCCTTAATGCATAATTTGACATGTACCTCTTTTTGAATTTCGAGCTGCGTGATTGGCAACCATAATTCGAGGTTGTGCGTCTATCTCACCTTGATGTTGAAAATGAGATTTTCCGACAATTTTACCCTCTTGAGTCATTCCTGTCTAGAGAAAAATTACAATTACAAATAAACATAAATTTAGTTGCATCTCCTTTGATATGAAATTAAAAAAAAAGTCTACAATGAAAAAAATAATAAAATTCACAATGCCATCATTCCTCAAGTATCTAGAAATCCACTCTAGTACTATAACTTTATATAAGATTAATTAAACATAAAAAAATATACTATAGAAAAAATTTCATTGTAATCTAAATCTCATCATGTATCAATATCAATTTCCTCTCCTGCAACGCCATCCCGAACCCAAACGACTTCTTGGTTATCATCGTCTGTAGGATTACCAACACAACTTTGAAGATATGAATCAACATCTGCAAGAGGTTGCATCTTATACTTTGCTCTTGCATCAGTGGTGATAACAACATGCCAATTACAATCAAGTGGATCTTCCACATAAAAAACTTGCATGGCCTGAGATGCTAATATATAAGGCTCGTTGTTGCGCTTCACATTTGTAAAATTAGCCAACACAAAACCATCATCATCCAATTTTAGTCGTTTGCCTTTGGAAACCCATTCACATTCGAATAAAACAACTCTTCGACCTCCACCATAATCTAGCTCAATCACGTTTTTCAAAATCCCATAATAATCAAGTTCACTTGATATTGGATTTTGATCTCTTATACTTGAATAACTTGAAGTAGTGGCCCGAACAATTACACCACAATTCTGTGTTTTTCTCTTGCGTTCAACTTCTTTTGTATGAAACCTAAATCCATTTGAAACAAATTTTGCATATTGTATCCCTATGAAATTCGGGCCTCCGGCAAGTGATTTCAGATCATTTGTTACCGGATCATCTTGTGGAAGATTTATATTTTCAATCTATCACACAAGAACAAATTGTTAAATTTTGTATGAAAAAATCAGAATATATAAATCTAATTAAGCTTACAACAAAAACTTACATGTTTGGCAAACCAAGAGGCAAAAGACTCACTATGCATACGTTCAATTTGGTGTGGAGGAAGACCAGAATGACTAAGATTCAAAATCTCACGATGTTCCCTGAAATTTAAGAATGGTAATTGGATAAACAATGATGATTATATATTTAAATGAAATATAAATATATAAAAACATACTGTATATAGGATTGTATGTGATGACAATTGAATAACACATATTGATGTGCCTTCTTTAATGTCTCATCATCAAACTTTGTTGCAATGGCCTTTCCGATTGCATAACTAGAGTTTGTAAACACATCCAATGCGAGTGTTGAGTCGATAGTTGTATCATCATTTCTTGTCGATTGATTGAATTTTGTCTCTACATAATCAGCTAAATATAAAGAACAGAATGTCAAACATTCTTCAGCCAAATACCCCTCAGCAATGGATCCTTCAGGCCTGCTCCTATTTCTGACATAAGACTTCAATGTCCCCAAGTACCTTATATCAAAAACATAAATTTTGTATTATTTAGCAAAAATACTATCTTAAATAAACAGTTAATAAGATTTGTTTTTTTTACCTTTCAAATGGATACATCCATCGGTAGGGAACTGGTCCAGCAAGTTGTACTTCAGTAGCCAAATGTACGGTTAAATGAATCATTATGTCAAAAAATGAGGGAGGAAAAATCTTCTCTAATTGACACAAGATCACCACAATATCTGTCCTAAGACGAACCGCATCAGTAGGAGAAATTACTTTACAACATAGCTCTCTAAAATACCTGCTCAATTTAATCAAAGGAGTCCGTACTAATTTAGACAAAGTTCTACGTAGTGCTACTGGCAACAACTGCTGCATCAAAATATGGTTGTCATGGCTTTTTAGACCAATTAATTTTGCTGGTTTCAGTTGAACACATCGTGAAATGTTAGATGCATAGCCATCTGGAACTTTAACTTTTTTCAAAACCTTGCAAAATATACCCTTCTCTTTTTTCCCCATTGAATAACATGCTGGAGGAAGAGAAACTCTACTTGGTCCTTTCTTGATAGGATGAAGTGCTGAACGTATGCCAATTTCTTGCAAATCAAGACGAGATTTAATATTATCTTTTGTTTTCCCTTTCATATTCAGCAATGTCCCGCAAATTGATTCACATACATTCTTTTCAATATGCATAAGATCAAGATTGTGACGTATCACATTATCTTTCCAATATGGTAAATCGAAGAAAATACTCATCTTTTTCCAATTGTATGGCAGTTCTGGATTATCATCAACGGTTTTTCCGAATTTCAATTTAAAATTTTTCAACTCGTTGATCACTTCGTCTCCAGAAAGTAAGGGTGGTGGTCTTCCATACTCTTCAGTTCCATCAAAATGTTGAGCATTTTTGCGAAACTCATGGTCACTGTTCAAAAATTTGCGGTGACCCATATAGCAGTATTTCTTGCCATTTTTTAACCAGCGTGCATGTGTAAATTTGTGGCACACCGGGCATGCAAATTTACCTTTGGTACTCCACCCAGATAAGGTTGCATATCCAGGAAAATCACTTATCGTCCATAACAATGCGGCATGCAACTGAAAATTTTGCTTGGTTGATGCATCATATGTCTCCACTCCTACTTCCCACAAATCCTTCAAATCTGCAATAAGGGGCTGCAAGTATATGTCGATGTTATTTCCAGGAGCAGATGGACCAGGTATTAACAACGATAACATAAAGTATGGTTGTTTCATACACATCCATGGCGGAAGATTATATGGCACTAAAACGACTGGCCATGTACTGTGCACCACACTCATGTTTTTGAATGGATTAAATCCATCAGAAGCTAATCCAAGCCTTACGTTCCGGGGATCCTTTGCGAATTCTAGATGATTATGGTCAAACGTTTTCCAAGCTGGGGAATCGGCTGGATGCCGCATGTAACCATCTTTTGTGCGAGATTCAGAATGCCATCTCATATGGACTGCTGTTTTGCACGACATGAACAAACGTTGTAACCTAGGCTTTATTGGAAAATACCATAAAACCTTTCGTGCAACTTTCCTCTTCTCACCACTTGGATCACCTTCAGAAGTTTCCCATCTTGGCTCATCACATGTTTTGCATTTAACTCTTTCTTTGTCCAACCTCCAGTACAAGGTGCAATCATTAGGGCAAGCATCGATCTTTTCGTAGCCAAGTCCTAATTGCTTCATCAATTTCTCTGCTTCATAATATGATTTTGGTAAATCCTTCATGGCATTAGGAAATGCTTCTCTCAACAAATCCAAAAGCATGTCGAAGATTTTATTGGTCATTTTACCAAGACATTTTAAGTGAAGCAAGCGAATGATGAATGCAAGTTTTGAAAATTTCTTGCAGCCTGGATATAACTCTTCTTGCGAATCATCAATTAGTTTATAGAATTTTTGGGCCTCCCCAATTGGAATATCATTATCCTTTTCAAATCCTGATGTATTGTTAATATTTTCGTCGTGTTGTGGGACCCCAAAAGCCTCGTGAACTAGCCCCTCCATATCATCTACATCAGCACGATATGGAACAGAACTAGATACTGAAGATGCACTACTTGATATCTCTCCATGAGCAACCCAGTGGGTATAACCTTTGATAAATCCATCAACCGTCAAATGATCATAAGCATCCTCTCTTGAAACACATATGCCAATCTTACATCTTGCACAAGGACATGCAATTTTTCCATTTACGTTTGCATTAGAAAATGCAAAATCTAGGAAACTCTCCAGTCCTTTTCTGTATTCCTCAGTTTGTCTCGGCAAATACATCCAAGTTTTATCCATCACAAGTTTGATAAAAATATCTACTAACACAAGTTCAAAAAACAAATATATAATATATGTATATATATGTGGAGTATGAATATCAAACAAAGACATACAATTATAAATTATAAACTATAAATATAAGAAATGAGATGATATTAATTTTATAAAAGATGTTAAAGAAAAACCACTCCACAATCAACATGTTATATAATAAACTTCTACTTATAAATTAATCTACGTTTAAAATATTAATCTAAAATTACTTCACTCATAATTAATTGGCGAGAACATTACTAAAATAAATTTACATGCAACATCTTAAAATAAAAATTTATTTCCTCATAATTAAAATAAAAATTTTTTTCCTCATAATTAAATTGACACAAAAAAGTAATTTATAACATATCAAGGTGGAAGCATCGATCTAAGCCAGATTTCGTTAATTTGGTAATTCAGTTTATTTTTATAACTATTGCCTATTCGTACTGTTTCATTTTTTATATTAATTTTAAAAAAAAAGATATTTTTTGACAAATATTATTATTTTATGTATTAATAAATAAAATTTATAATATTCATAATATTATATTATGTATATAAATATATACATTTTTCTTAGCTCATTCATACAGTTACGTACGTTATTATTTTAATTGTGATGAAGTATTCCATAAATAAACTTATCTAATTACCCATCTCAGAATATTCTTTAGGACACCCCAGATTTCAATCAACAAAACAATATTTGATGCAAATAAAGATTTTCATGTTTCAATTACTTTACAAGACAAAGCAATCCCAAACATATTGTTCCAAAAAATCCAAATCAAACAAATAATATCCTACCAACATCTACTTGTTTACAAAACTTTTAAGTTCCAATGGAAATTTGATGCAGCTAGTGCAATAAATTCAAATGCTTGCAACTACTTTACAAACATATAATTGTCAACTTCTTGCAATAAATTTACAACATTTATATGTCTCTCTAAATTTTTTATCCTCTCAAGAAATCTAGATCCATCAAATCTTTTGCTTGAGAAATTATTTCAATCACATGGATTTATTACTACCCATCGTGGCAGCAACCCACATGCATTTTCAGCATGGCATCCCAAATACTTTATTGGCTTTATATTAGATATTATTGATTCATTATTTTACGTGTGATAACTAAGGAATTGAAAATAAATTAGCACATGATAGCTGTTGCCCACTCACTAAAATAAAGCCCCCAACAGTTCTTTATGAGCTCACACTAGCAAGAATTTCTATATTCACAAAAAACTAGAAACTCACAGTTCCAGGAACTAACAGATTCATAATGATATGAGTTGTGGACTGAGAAAACTTACATAATTTTACAGAAACCAAATTTAATAAAATGGGACAGAAATTATAGTTTACAATATGCTTCGCTCCAGAAAGTGAAAAAAAGCAAAATAAAATGGCAGTCAATACAAAACCAGAGGTTTTTTTTAAAAAAACAAAAATATGCATTGCACATACTATGTAGTGAGACTCAAAACTATGTTACTGAGACTCAGAACTATGTCCATTGAAATTATTTTTCTATCCAAACAAGTACGGTGATGAAACTTGCAATGTAAATGAAACAATTTCTAACGTGTTCAAATCTTTTGATTTAATGGCTCTTCATGATTAGACTGTGATGCTGAACAGGTAATCTAGGATTACCAACAGCTTTCTCAGTCTCCTCATGGATCTGCACCGGAGTTAACATCGCAAACTCACAAGCCCTGTCTTGTGGCAGAAACTAACAACCATTTCGAAAGAAATAGGGCCAATACAAAACCAGTTTACAATATGCATTGCTACTACTATGTTAGTGAGACTCAAAACTGCCTACAACCCAAGAATTGATCAAATCAAATCGATTCGAACCAGGGCAGTGCGATTCTTGATAAATTAATTAGTTGAGTTTGAAGAACATATATAGCACCAATAAAACCTCACCGATCAGTCTGCTAGATCAATGAAAATATATTGGATCGAATTTTACACTTCATGAAAACCAAAACAAAATAAATAACATACCTGAGCAAGATGGCGGCGTTGGTGACAGACGGTGCAAAAGCCGTTGATGGGTGAAGACGTAGGCAGCCTTTCCCTGCATTAAAATTGAAATCTTTTATCAAGTTGAACGGGAAACTGGAATCTTGGCTTCGTCAAAGTTTGAAGAAAATGGCACTGAAAAAACCTTACTTGGCAGGGTGAACTAGAAAAGATCAACAGCCTTGCCGTGAACCAAACTTGAATCCCGGCAGATAAGACTCTACTGATAGGAAAATAATCGATAATTGGTAGTTAGATGAATTTTAACACTTCATTGAAACCAAAAACAAAAAAACAAAATCAACAACAAACTCAAGCAAAATGATTGAAAAACATCACGATGCCGAGAAACACAATTCTCCTACGGATAAAAATTTTCTTTGTCAAATTGAAATCTCTTTACCACCTTAAATCACATAAATCAACAGCAAATGCCCAAAAAAAGATCACAAAACTTGAGACTAGGCTATGTATTGCGAGAGAAGGGAAAAGAAATAAGAACCTCGGCGGCGGCACAACGATGGCGGCGCTGGTGAAGAGACGGCGTAAGAAGCGGTGATGGAAGAAGATGTCGAGGATAGGGAGGATCTGGCGGAGCCGGGATATCGATTCGTGAGTGAGATTTTGGAGATTGCGATGGAAAATCTTAAGCGCCACTCCAGAAAAAAAATTGGGGATTTTTAGGCGGGGTCATTGATCGATATGGAGGGAGAGGTGAATTAATTAGGCGTATAATTTTATTGGCATTTTTAATATTGTACTGACATTTTTAATATTGTCATCATAATATACATAATATGGTGAGAGATTTTTTTCCAAAAAAAAAATTATAAAGGAAGAGAAATGAAAAATAATTTAAGCCTAAAAATGGCTCATACTTTTACTGAAATTTTTTAATATTGTCATCATTATATATTTAATAGGGTTTTTATTTTATTAAAATTTTTATTTTTAAGTAATGTCATTATATGTATATATTTAATGACACTTTTAAAAAAATGTCATTAAGAAAGTGTCACTATAGGTGTTTTTTCTTGTAGTGGTAGGCTCAAGATGAATGCATAACAGAAACATAAAACATAAGCCCCATAGTCAAAAGCTAAATCAATCAACAAGACACAAGTTCCTCATGCTAGAACAAGTGTAGATGCAATATGTGATTTGAAAGGGGAAACTCGAGAACCAACTGTCCCGAGTATGCTATCCCGCTACGATGACTGCTTTTACCTTTCAATGTCGTAAATCCAACTCCGGACTAGCTACAACAAAAGATTGTATCAACAACTATACAACCTAAAGAACAAACAACGGTTCAAGGAAATCTCTTTACCGTTCTTCGTCCAACTCTCGACGAACAATGCTGCTAACACAGGGCTCAAAAACTCCAACGAATCTGTACGAATACAAGAGTTGATCAACAACCATGATCACTCACAAGCCAAAGCTTCAATCAATACAAGAACGATTCAAAAACCCAAAACTCAAACCGAAGGCATAATGGCTATAAACTGAACAAACCGGAAACGCAGACAGCAGTTCAATACTGACATAACCTCATATCAATGCCCAAAACAACAATAACAAAGCAAACCCATCAATCTCAAAAACCACATTTTCAAAAATGGCTTCCAAAAATCATAACAAATCCGAACGTCGCTCTAATTCAAAACCGAAAGATAATAAACGATCAGAACTCTGTCTAGAACAACATACTCGAATCTAGAACGATTCTAACAACCTCCAAAAACTAGAATGTATCCGATCGTAGAAGAACTTACAATATAACAGAGCTCTCACTGCAGTGATCGATAATCTGCTAGGATCGAGCTCGGACAGGATTCTGGGAGCTAGGAGAAACGTTTGAAGCATTTCAATGGTGCTTCTCGGTTGAGAGGAAGATTAAGAAGACTTTGTCAAACAATTCTAAGAGTAGATAATATATAAAATCCACAATTTGCATTTTAGTCCCTGAAAAATTCAATTTTTTCAAAAAGGACCCTGATCAAAATCAAGTCAGCTCGTGAACTCTGTAATCTCCGATTAACTCAAATAAATTTATTTAAGATAAAAACGGGGCGTTACAATTCTCCCCCACTAAGAAGAGATTTCGTCCTCAAAATCAACAAGAACCACAACTCATACGATAGAATAAAGAACTAAAGACAGTAAGAAGAACTCACGTCATCCGAATAACTCCAAAAATTGCTGTCTCTTGTCAGATTCTATCTCCCAAGTCGCTTCCTCGACGCCGTGACGGCTCCACTGCACATTCACTAACGGGATCGACTTGGTTCTGAGTTGTTTCTCCTTCCGATCTGTAAGAGTGGGTGCCCAGTGAGCCAACTGTGTGGCTATGGGCTTTGATGACTCTTTGTATAAACAATCTTTTGTTTAATATTATTTACACTTTTATGGCAATGACTTTATATTACTTCATATTGTTATATTGTGATATACTATTGTTGTTTTGATAAAGACCTTGAATATACTATAGTGTATGTAAGATGTGGTAGAACATGGAGATGTCTATCATGAAATACATCTTATAGTCACTGTATATTCTAAAAACCGTTCCTAGTCGATTGAGCCGTCCGATAATAAGGATAAGGATCGCTCGAGTTTGAGACTAGCATTTGCGATGCGGAGTACCACGTTTCATTGGTAGGGAACATGGAGATGTTCGAAGCATGCAAATGGATATTCATAGGATGAATAATCGAACTACCCTATCCGGACTTTCCAAGTGGTTATCACTTATCGAGTGGATAAAGTCCGCGGTTTTGGTTGTACACCATTAGTCCTTACGACTTGAAACATCATGGAGACTCTATATGCTAGTGCTGTGCTTTGACTCGTTTACCGACTCTATGGGGGTCATCAGGTGTCGAGATTGGGTACAGTTACGACACATATAGGAGTCAATGCATTGTTGTCAAGGATTCACCACATACTTGCGAGTGTGGATATCCTATGCGATCTGAGGAGATATTAGTGTGACAAATCTCTGGCCAGAGTACTTGATGTGATTTAAGAAATGGTTTCTTAGTAGCACATGCGATGTCACTAATTTGATCTTCAAGATGTATTGCATAGTTATCGAATCTTGAGCGACTCTCGATATACCAATGGTTGTTGATTCGATCGGGATATATGGATGAAGGGACCGTACTGTACGCTAACCAAAATCTACTGGTTCTTGTAGGCACTATCAGTGATACCTAGGGAATCATGGGGCGATGTTGCTAGGCGCTTTACCTTGATTCGTTGGGCAAGTCGGAAAGTGTTGTTCCGAGTCACAAGGAGTTGTGAGCCCACGGCTAGCTGTATCCCTGAACCATTGAGGGTCACACAGTGTAATGGAGTTTTAATCCCCGTTGAGATAGTTAAATTTAAAGAGTTAAATTTAATGAACTAAGGAGTTGGACTTCTTAAATAAGAGTAAGGGAGTAGGATTTCCTAAAATGACATAGGGATGGACATTTTTTGGAAACCACTGAATTCGGATTCAGGAAAATTTATTTTGACTTTAAAATGTGCAGAAATGGTTTCTGTGCACATTGGTGAAATTGGTTCATCAATCGGAGTCACGATGAATTTTATATTAATTTCTGAACGTGCGGGCTTTGCTTGTCGGGCCCTAGCTTATGACTAATGGGCCCTAAGGTGTTAGTGGCCTGCATTATAAATAAGTTATTGC
Organism: Henckelia pumila; assembly: GCF_033568475.1. Lineage (NCBI taxonomy): Eukaryota > Viridiplantae > Streptophyta > Magnoliopsida > Lamiales > Gesneriaceae > Henckelia > Henckelia pumila. The sequence continues at coordinate 101,462,046 of NC_133122.1, read as the reverse complement.
AGTACAGAAATTAGACACAACAGGTCATAATTTTTGAGACAGGATTTTCGAAACCCTAGCCTCCTCTCAAAAGAAATCGGCCGAACCCTTACCCTCTGTCCGAGAAATTCCGGTCTGTGATTTTTAATTGCAGTCAGGAATAACGAATCAGATTCGTTTAATCTCTTCGCAGAAAACTTCTGATAGATTTTCTAGTGCAATCTATCAGAGGGATTTAAACCCCATTCGTGGACCTGATTGAAGGAGTTCATCAGTTCCTGGGAGATACAAGAAGCGCAGAGAAATCTGTGTGGTGTCCATTAATCTCGATTCGAGATTGAAGGTAAAATTTAATTAATTGTTATTTGAATTTTACACACACAATAATTTAATCGTTGAATGGTTGATACCCACACCATGGAATTGTTCCATGATAAAATTTTTAAACTTCCGCTGCACCGGGTGTCAATCGTGATTGATCTGACCGCCAGTTATCCAACAGTGGTATCAGAGCCAGGTTGCTCAGATCAAACGATTGAATTAATCGATTGTACAAAATTTTTGAATCTTGGTTTTTGGAAAACAAAATAAATATTTTTAAATAAAAAAATTTTTTTTTCGGGGCAAAACCCGGGCAGCGATTGGATCGCTGCCCGGTGGGGCAGCAATTGTTGCTGCCCCGGGCGGCGCACGGCGCCGCCCAAAGGGGGCGCATGGCGCCGCACAGGACGGCGACCGTCGCCGCCCAGGGCGGCGCACGGCGCCACCCAGGGCAGCGCTGGGCGCTGCCCAGCGCAGCGCTGGGCGCTGCGCAGGGCAGCGCTGGGCGCTGCCCAGGGCAGCAATTGTTGCTGCCCTAAGGGGGCAGCCTGGCTGCCCCCGGCCCGCGCCCCCGGGTGCGGGCCGGCCCGGGAGTGTCCCGGGCGGCCCGCGGGAAAAATTATATTTTTATTAAAAATTAATTTTAATATGTTAAAATTTTATTTTTGGTCCGATCAAAAATTGTTTTTGATTGGTTCACGAGATTTCGGATCGAATTGTTCGAGTCCGTAAATTTTAAAATTGATTTTGGATAAATTTGAATTTTTGGAAAATTTTAATATTTTATCCGTAAATTGAATTTTGAAATCAATTATTTTGGTACAATTGATGATAAGATATGATCTTATGATATATTGAGTAAAATATGATTTTATTTGTAAAATTGGATTTTATAGATAAAATATGATTTTATTTGATATAGAGATAAAATATGATTTTATATGTGAAATGAGATTTTATATATAAAATATGATTTTATCTTGTTTAAATTTGAATTGCCACTGCATGTTATCCAATAAATTAATTTTGAATTAAATGTTATTGGATAAGGATGATCGATTGTCATGACCAATTTTGTAGGTGTATGTTAGGAATTTAAATTTTGTTTTTATTGTTGTTGGTTTTATTAATGGGCCTGGTTTATGGCCCGATATGAATGTCATATGTAATAAAAGTGGGCTTGGTTTATAGCCCGTTCCCACCCCTAAAAATGTATCCCCTACTTGTCATTGTTATTTATTGTAAATGCATTAGATTTAGTGGGAGATCAAGATTTGAAGATGGTAGGCCCAGCAGACAATAAAGACTGAAGAAATGTAAATTGGAAGCACATGTAATAGGATTGCATTGCATACTGCATATCACCTAGGATTGGACTAAGACCCGTGATTGGCAACCACGGGTCAATTAGAAATGGAATCGATCATCCTATATAATATTTGATATTATTATTGTATGAATGTTTAGACATAATTGCGTGAATCCGGCAAGCATGCAATAAATTAAATATGATGAGACAAATATTTTTATAATTAAAAATCCCTCATTTTAAATATGATTTAAAATTTATATCAAGATAAATAAAGGAAATTTAAATTTGTTTAAATGTTCCCACCTTCCATCAACGGTCAATGTATGTGATGCTACCCGCAGATACGGTCCGGCTCATATTATTGGGGGGGCCCGTCCATCGGAAAGCTGTACATTGGATCGACAAATGTTGTAAGTTGGGTGGAACTCCCATGGGATCGGCTCATATTATTGGGGGATCCACATGGCGACCGTCCATCACAACTTAATATTGAGGGGTCATCTTGACATGTCACTTTAAACGGCGTCATATTATTGGGCCCTTATTGGACATGAGGTAAACACATGGGGGTTGCTTTGGAAGCAATTGGGCTCTACCTTTTGAGAATTATGGTTGGCTGATATTATTCGGGACCATAAGTTTGTCAATTGGACTCCATGTTCTCACTAAGGAAAAAGTTTCCCGTTTTCACTAGAGGGTGGTGAAATCGTTAAAATAGTGGGAGTGAGATTCATAAAATAAAATTCGCCAATTTTATGTCTTAGTAAATTATTTAAACAATCATCGATAATTGTCTGTTTTATCTCAGTAATCCACATGTTTCTGTTCTCCAACAAAACAAACTTATTGACGCAAACAATACAGAATGATTCCATAAGTTAAGATTGTCCTAAGTTCGGAAAAAGATTTTCTAAGTGTTAGAAAAGGCTTCTCCGAAAACAGCCCCGGCTGATGTAACTGCCGAAAGGTTGGCCGAATTAGAGAAATGGTTGGACCATGATCTCAAGGCCAAATGTTACATGCAAAATTGGACAAGTCTAAACAAGTTTGCCATCACTGCAAGAAACCCGGTAATTGAAAACGTAACTGCAAGGAATACCCCAAGCAGTTGCGAACTGCAAAGGGTATGTTTTACATTGAAATAAATGTTTTTCTTAATACTACTTCTTGGGTATTGGATACCAGATGTAGATCTCATATTTGCAATGAGTTGCAAATGATAACAAGAAGTAATAGGATAAGGATGGGTGAGACCCAGTCAAGGCTCGGGAATGGTTCCAGAGTTAAATCCATAGCTATGGGAAATATTTATTTTTTGCAGAACGGTTTTAAGTTACTTTTGATAGATGTTTTATTTGTTCCAGATTTAATTAAAACATTATTTCTGTTTCTATGCTAGATAGAGATGGTTATTCTTGCAATTTTGTGAATGAGATTTGCAATATTTACAAGAATGAATGTTTAATTGGAAATGGACAATTTGAAAACGATCTATACAACTTAAAACTAAAAGACGTTCCAATGAATTATGTTGATAAACCGGCTACAACAAACAAAAGGAAAAACGATAGTCAAAACCCGGCAAACCTATGGCACGCTAGGCTAGGTCATATTTTCTCAAGAAGGATGAACAAGCTAGTGGGAGAGGGCATGTTTGATATGTCTGATATTAATTCTCTACCTACTTGTGAATCCTGCCTAAAAGGAAAAATGACTAAATCTCCTTTTAAGGGGAAACCTGAGCGTAGTCAGAATCTGTTGGATTTGATCCATACAGATGTTTGTGGTCCATTTAGAGTAGGGACTCAACATGGCCACACCTACTTCATTACCTTTACTGATGATTATTCAAGGTATGGGTATTTATATTTAATGAAATATAAGTCTGAGGCATTTGAAAAGTTCAAAGAATTCAGGGCTGAAGTAGAAAACAAGCTAGGTAAAAGTATTAAAGCACTTCGATCGGATCGAGGTGGAGAATACTTGAGTACCGAGTTTTTGGACTATCTGAAAGAGAATGGGATTCTCTCTCAGTAGACTCCTCCTATGACACCACAGCTTAATGGTGTATCGGAGCGTCGTAATCGAACTTTGTTGGACATGGTTCGATCTATGATGAGCTTCACTGAGCTTCCACCTTCGTTTTGGGGCTATGCGCTTGAAACGGCGGTATTGTTGTTGAACAACGTCCACACTAAAGCAGTGGACAAAACACCATACGAGTTATGGAATGGCAAAGCTCCTAAGTATTCGTACTTGAGGATTTGGGGATGTCCTGCTTACGTGAAGCAGACAGTGGGAGACAAGTTGGATAGTCGATCCAACTTATGTTATTTTGTGGGGTATCCGAAGAACTCAATCGGATATTATTTCTATTATCCTGCTGAAACAAAGGTGTTTATTTCTAGGAATGCCACCTTCTTGGAGAAGGAGTTCTTATTGGATAAGAAAGGCGAGATGATGGAACTCGAAGAAGTTCGAGAAGAACCCGAAATACAAAATAACGATCCTACACCTCAGGAACCATTGCTGGACACGCCTGAACCTAGAAGATCCGAGAGGACTTCTAGACCTCCTATTCGATATGGTCTTCTTCTTGAAGGGGATCAAGATGAACCCGACATTGGATGTGATCCAAGAAACTTCAAGGAAGCAATTTCTGATGCGGATTCGAATTTATGGCTTGAAGCTATGCAGTCAGAATTGGATTCGATGCATACAAACCAAGTTTGGTCTTTAGTAGATCCTCCCGATGGAATTGTTCCAATAGGGTGTAAATGGATCTAAAAAAGAAAGCTTGGGCCTGATGGTAAGGTATTGACCTACAAGGCGCGATTGGTGGCGAAAGGTTATACTCAAAGGCAAGGAGTTGACTATGATGAAACCTTTTCACCAGTTGCTATGTTCAAGTCCATAAGAATCCTTATTGCCATAGCTGCATGGTATGACTATGAGATATGGCAAATGGATGTGAAGACTGCTTTTCTTAATGGAGACATTAAGGAAGAAATCTATATGAAGCAGCCTGAGGGGTACACATCCATGGGAAGCGAGCATAAGGTATGCAAGCTTCAGAGATCAATTTATGGTCTAAAACAAGCATCAAGAAGTTGGAACCAGAAATTTGATGAAACAATTAAAGATTTTGGTTTCATCAAGAACCCGGAGGAACCTTGCGTGTACAAGAAAGTAGTTAAGGATGCGGTGACATTCTTAGTACTTTATGTTGATGACATCCTACTCATTGGGAATGATGTAGGGATGTTGCAGTCAACAAAGATATGGTTATCAGGTAGATTTTCGATGAAGGATTTGGGAGAGGCATCCTACATTCTTGGGATACAGATCTATAGAGATAGGTCTAAGAGAATGATAGGACTCACTCAATCAACCTACATCGATACCATATTGAAACGGTTTTCAATGGATGGGTCCAAAAGAGGACATCTACCCATGTGTCATGGAGTTTCTCTATCCAAGTCTATGTGTCCCAAGACTGATGAAGAGATAGAGAATATGACACATGTACCATATGCGTCAGCTATAGGTAGTATCATGTATGGGATGATATCTACTAGACCGGATGTAGCATTTGCTCTGAGTGTCACGAGCAGATATCAGTCTAATCCTGGTCAAATGCATTGGAAAGCCGTGAAGGACATTCTTAAGTACTTGCGAAGGACTAAGAATATGTTCATGGTGTATGGAGGACGAGATCTCAAATTGGAAGGCTATACCGACTCTAGCTTCCAAAGTGATGTGGATGACTCGAAGTCAACCTCTGGATTTGTGTTCATGCTCAATGGCGGTGCTGTCTCTTGGAAGAGTTCCAAGCAGGACACCACAGCGGATTCCACCACTGAGGCTGAATACATTGCAGCATCAGCTGCTGCTAAAGAGGCCGTTTGGATGAGGAAGTTCGTCCAAGAGTTGGGCGTTATTCCTGAATATGTTGGTCCAGTCCCGGTGTACTGTGACAACACGGGTGCCGTTGCTCAAGCAAAGGAACCAAGGTCTCATCAAAGATCCAAACACGTACTGAGGAAATACCACATAATCCGGGAGATTGTGGAAAGAGGAGACATCATTGTCGAACGAGTGGCCTCTGCAGACAATATCGCTGATCCGCTTACTAAGCCTTTGCCAGGACCATTGTTTGACAAACATCGCGAAGCAATGGGTCTACGTAGTATGACTAGTTGGCTATAGGGAAAGTGGGAGATTGTAAGAGTGGGTGCCCAGTGAGCCAACTGTGTGGCTATGGGCTTTGATGACTCTTTGTATAAACAATCTTTTGTTTAATATTATTTACACTTTTATGGCAATGACTTTATATTACTTCATATTGTTATATTGTGATATACTATTGTTGTTTTGATAAAGACCTTGAATATACTATAGTGTATGTAAGATGTGGTAGAACATGGAGATGTCTATCATGAAATACATCTTATAGTCACTGTATATTCTAAAAACCGTTCCTAGTCGATTGATCCGTCCGATAATAAGGATAAGGATCGCTCGAGTTTGAGACTAGCATTTGCGATGCGGAGTACCACGTTTCATTGGTAGGGAACATGGAGATGTTCGAAGCATGCAAATGGATATTCATAGGATGAATAATCGAACTACCCTATCCGGACTTTCCAAGTGGTTATCACTTATCGAGTGGATAAAGTCCGCGGTTTTGGTTGTACACCATTAGTCCTTACGACTTGAAACATCATGGAGACTCTATATGCTAGTGCTGTGCTTTGACTCGTTTACCGACTCTATGGGGGTCATCAGGTGTCGAGATTGGGTACAGTTACGACACATATAGGAGTCAATGCATTGTTGTCAAGGATTCACCACATACTTGCGAGTGTGGATATCCTATGCGATCTGAGGAGATATTAGTGTGACAAATCTCTGGCCAGAGTACTTGATGTGATTTAAGAAATGGTTTCTTAGTAGCACATGCGATGTCACTAATTTGATCTTCAAGATGTATTGCATAGTTATCGAATCTTGAGCGACTCTCGATATACCAATGGTTGTTGATTCGATCGGGATATATGGATGAAGGGACCGTACTGTACGCTAACCAAAATCTACTGGTTCTTGTAGGCACTATCAGTGATACCTAGGGAATCATGGGGCGATGTTGCTAGGCGCTTTACCTTGATTCGTTGGGCAAGTCGGAAAGTGTTGTTCCGAGTCACAAGGAGTTGTGAGCCCACGGCTAGCTGTATCCCTGAACCATTGAGGGTCACACAGTGTAATGGAGTTTTAATCCCCGTTGAGATAGTTAAATTTAAAGAGTTAAATTTAATGAACTAAGGAGTTGGACTTCTTAAATGAGAGTAAGGGAGTAGGATTTCCTAAAATGACATAGGGATGGACATTTTTTGGAAACCACTGAATTCGGATTCAGGAAAATTTATTTTGACTTTAAAATGTGCAGAAATGGTTTCTGTGCACATTGGTGAAATTGGTTCATCAATCGGAGTCACGATGAATTTTATATTAATTTCTGAACGTGCGGGCTTTGCTTGTCGGGCCCTAGCTTATGACTAATGGGCCCTAAGGTGTTAGTGGCCTGCATTATAAATAAGTTATTGCAGTACAGAAACTAGACACAACAGGTCATAATTTTTGAGACAGGATTTTCGAAACCCTAGCCTCCTCTCAAAAGAAATCGGCCGAACCCTTACCCTCTGTCCGAGAAATTCCGGTCTGTGATTTTTAATTGCAGTCAGGAATAACGAATCAGATTCGTTTAATCTCTTCGCAGAAAACTTCTGATAGATTTTCTAGTGCAATCTATCAGAGGGATTTAAACCCCATTCGTGGACCTGATTGAAGGAGTTCATCAGTTCCTGGGAGATACAAGAAGCGCAGAGAAATCTGTGTGGTGTCCATTAATCTCGATTCGAGATTGAAGGTAAAATTTAATTAATTGTTATTTGAATTTTACACACACAATAATTTAATCGTTGAATGGTTGATACCCACACCATGGAATTGTTCCATGATAAAATTTTTAAACTTCCGCTGCACCGGGTATCAATCGTGATTGATCTGACCGCCAGTTTTTCCCAACACGATCAAGGATCTGAAGCGGTCGCTCAAAGTAGCTCAGAGTCTCGTCTAACTCGGCTTCGTCAGGCTGAAGAATATGAGAAGGATCTGGATGATACTTCGTGAATACCAGATAAAAATGGAGGAAGTGCAAGTCTGTAGGCAAGATCGCCTATCTTCTCGAGAATCTCGTACGGCCCGATGAATCTCGGAGATAACTTCCTTCTCTTACTGAATCTGACAGTGCCTCTGAACGGAGAAATCTTTAGAAAGACTCGGTCTCCCTGATAAAAACTCAGAGGTCTACGCCTGACATTCGCATACTTCGCCTGTCTATCTTGAGCTGACTTCATTCTGGTCTGAATGATCTTAACCTGCTCTGCCATATCTCTAAGCATCTCCGGTCCCAAATCTGGTGACTCGGACAAATCATCCCAAAACAACGGAGATCGGAAATTTCTACCATACAAAGCCTCAAAAGGCGCCATACCGATACTCGCTTAGAAGCTATTGTTGTAAGAAAACTCGACAAGAGGCAAAGAATCCTGCCAACTAGTGCCAAAGTCTAGCACTACCGCTTGCAGCATATCCTCTAACGTCTGGATAGTCCGCTCTGACAGTCCATCGGTCAGAGTATGATAAGCTGTACTCAGATGCACTCGAGTACCAAGTGCCCCCTGAAGACTGTGCCAAAAGTGAGAAGTGAATCTAGCATCTCTGTCTGAAACGATCGACTTCGGCACACCATGCAATCTCACAACATTGCTAACATACAACTCAGCCATCTGATCATGATGATAAGTCATCCTGTACGGAATAAAACACGCAGACTTCGTCAATCGGTCGATCACTACCCAAATGGCATCGCATCCTCGAACGGATCGTGGTAGCTTCGTGACAAAATCCATGGAAATGTGATCCCATATCCATTCAGGAACAGATAGACTGTGCAACAGTCTTCCTGGTCGCTTCCGTTCTGCTTTAACTTGCTGACAGTTCAAACACCGAGATGCAAACCTCGCAACATTGCTCTTCATTATCTTCCATCAGAACTGGTTCTTCAGGTCGTTGTACATCTTACGACCTCCAGGATGAATACTAAACCGACTGCAATGCGGTTATTCCCAAACAAAACATCATCTCTAACCTGGAATTCAGACTGATGCCCAGATCTGACTTTCTCTACTGAAACCTGAATGCTCGGCTCAGACTTTTGTGCCTCTCTGATTGCAACAAACAACTCCGGTTCGGCTTGAATAGAAAACACTCTGATAGTCTCCCTATCTGTTTCAAACTCTAAACCAGAAGTGCAACAATCATCGATCAACTGAGAAACACCAATAGTAGAAAGAGATAAAGAACATAGCTTTCGGCTCAAGGCATCTGCAACTACATTCGACTTTCCTGGATAATACTTGATTTCACAGTCGAAATCCTTGAACAGATCTAACCATCTTCTTTTTCTCATATTCAGCTCTGCCTGTGAAAACAAGTACTTAAGGCTGTTATGGTCAAAAAAGATCTCGAAAGACTCACCATAAAGATAATGACGCCAGATCTTCAGCGCAGAGACGATCGCAGCTAGTTCAAGATCATGAACCGGATAACGAGTCTCGTGCAGTTTCAGCTGCCTCGATGCATATGCCACCACATGCTTATGCTGCATAAGAACGCAACCCAAGCCTCGGTTAGAAGCATCACAATAGACTGTGAAACCTCCAGTACCCTTCGGAATAGAAAGAATCTGAGCACTGGTCAGTCTCCTCTTCAGATCAATAAAGCTAGCCTCACAATATGCAGTCCAGACAAAAGGCGCATTCTTCTGAGTCAGCTGGGTAATAGGCTTGGCAATAGACAAGAAACCCTCGATGAATCGGCGATAATAACCAGCTAAACCCATGAAGCTTCGGATCTCAGGTACTGATATCGGTCTAGGCCAATTCATAACCGCTTCAATCTTGCTGGGATCGACAGAAATCCCATCTCCAGAAATGATATGACCGAGAAAGACGACTCGATCCAACCAGAATTCACACTTAGACAACTTGGCAAACAACTGCTCAACTCGCAAAATCTGCAGTACGGTCCTCAAGTGCTTTGCATGGTCAGTACGGTTCTTCGAGTAGATAAGAATATCATTGATAAAGATAATGACGAACTCATCTAAATAACGCTGAAAGATACGGTTCATCAAACCCATAAAAACCGCTGGAGCGTTAGTCAAACCGAACGGCATGACTATAAACTCAAAGTGACCATACCTCGTTCTGAATGCGGTCTTAGGAACATCTTCCTCTTGCACTCTCAGCTGGTGATAGCCTGACCTCAGATAAATCTTCGAATAGACAGAAGAACCCTGCAGCTGATCAAAAAGGTAATCTATTCGGGGTAAAGGATACCTGTTCTTAACTGTAGCCTGATTCAACTGACAGTAATCAATACAAAGCCGCATAGAACCATCCTTCTTCCGAACAAACAGAACAGGAGCACCCCAAGGCGATACACTAGGTCTGATGTATCCCTTGGCAATCGAATCTTCAAGTTGCTCCTTCAACTCCCTCGGTTCAATAGGTGTCATACGATAAGGAGCTTTGGAAATAGGTTGAGTACCTGGCACCAAATCGATGCTGAATTTGATCTCTTGAATAGGTGGCAATCCAGGAACATCTTCCGGAAACACATCAGCAAAATCTCTAACCACTGCTAAGTCAACCAAACCTGGGCTAGATTTCAGTACATCAACCGCATAAACCAAAAATCCTTCTGCACCTCTCTGTATCAAACGAGTCATAGATAACACTGAAATCAAAGGAATTCTAGATCGAGAACCCTTACCAAAGAATTTATACTCGTCTGCCATTTCAGGTCTGAACCTGACAACCTTCAGAAAACAATCAACTGTTGCCCTGTACTTGGTCAAAGCATCTATACCGACAATACAATCAAAATCCGACAACCCAAGCACAATACAGTCGAATTCTAACAAATTACCTTCAAAACAAAGTTCACAGTTCCTGACTAGTCTGACAGAAATAATTTCCCCACCCAAAAGTGAAGTAACAGCTACTAAAGTAGGCAACAACTCAGTAGGCAAGACATGCAATAACACAAATTTCTCAGAGATAAAGGAATGGGAAACACCTGTATCTATCAAAACATGAGCAGAATAACCGAAAATCGAACAGTTACATGAGCTCTATCTCTGTTACACTGAGGGCACACCTTAGAGAAGTGTCCCGGTTACTGACAGGTGTTACAATTACCAAAGACTCCCACACACTGATCCGGTGAGTGTCTTCCCCCACACTTGCTGCAGTACATGGCTGAAGATCCAGAACTCTGTCCTGAACCGAATTTCTTGGAACCACTGGAACTAGAAGAACTGTTCCCCTGCCTCTTGAACTGTTTACCTCTTGCTTTGTACTGATCTTTTCTTTTTTCCCCACTGTTTCCACCTTCATACCTTTTCTGCTGGTTCTGATGCTGAGGTGGCTGATTCTGATACTGAGATGGTGGGTTCTGATACTGCCTCTGTTGTTGAGGTGCTACCTGGTTACCTCTTTGCCTCCACAAACCTGCTTCTGCTCCCTTTGCGTGATTCATGGCATCCTCAAAGTTGTTAGGCCTGTTGGTGTTTACCAACATGAAGACGTCGGGGTTCAAACCATTGATGAAGTGATATTCCTTAGCTTCTTCATCTCCGGCAATTAGCGGTGCAAAACGCTACAGACTATCAAACTTAGCCACGTACTCTTCAATGTTCAGATTCCCTTGCCTCAGGTTGGCAAACTCTGCTCCCTTATCTTTGCGATACGAGATAGGGAAAAATCGCTTATAAAATTCAGATTTAAAAAGAGTCTAAGTAACTTCCGTACATCTACTCTCCATTGCTTTCTTTGTCATGATCCACCAGCTCTTAGCAACCCCACGTAGCTGATGAATGACTAACCTGATTTTGCGGTCATCTGTGTAATCAATGGAATCGAACAGCTTATCGATATCATCCAACCAACTCTCACAGTCAACTGGATTTTCTGAACCCATCAATAACGGCGGATTGAACGACTGAAACCTCTTCAGCAAGGTTTCCATAGGCGTTGCTGAAGCATCCAACTGATCAACTTAAGTGCTAGCTTGCTCAGTCGCAGGGATAACTGGCGGTGTGTTTCTGTTTATCACTCGAAGAGGACCCATCTGAATAACAAAGGTTAGGGCACAAGATATCTCAATCGCTACAACTGGTCCCCCTTTACAACCGCTCAGAAAAACTGGATACCAGTCGATAACATAAGCAGTTATATCTCAAGTAGATCATGTTTTATAAAAGTAAATCACATAACCATGTAATTCAAATAATTCTCAACAATAAAGCATGCTCGCATGGAATTAATTATACAGCTAAAATAATTCAAAAAGATGCGAGGAGCCAATACACGCAGACTCGATCTACCCGCTCACTCTAGTTCAACCAAGAATCTTATCTCTCTGATACCACTTAATGTGAGACCTCGTTTCTAATCAACTAATATCAGACAACAAGCGATAAGTAAACAAGAAACCAATAATATTTTATTTTTATTTTTTTAAAAAAGAAGGCTCGCGCGCCCGTGCTGACATCAGCGCGGCCGCGCCTAAGCTCCACTAAAACCAGCGCGCCCGCGCCGATTCTGCGCAAAGACCAGCGCGCCCGCGCTCTAAGTAAGAGCGCCCGTGCCCATACCTCGCAAAGAGGCCGCACGCCCGCGCTCTAAGTAAGAGTGCCCGCGTCCATACCTCGCAAAGAGGCCGCGCGCCCGCTCCGTCCTCTCGCCCAGAAGAGTTAAGGCACTGAAATAAACTCAATCAAAACCTAAACACTTGCATTAAAACTATTTGACATGCCAATAATAATACAAGTAAGGTTTAGGGAAGAGAAACTTTCAATACGGTAGTACCTACATCGATTCTTGCTTACAAAACAATTACGAGAAGTTCGAATGACTGAACATGTTCGCAAACATAACTAGGTTGACATGCTGATTCGACTTCTAAACGAGTCTCACTTCTATCTCTTGCTCTGGACGCTAACCAGGTCTATGCTGACTTGATCATGCCCTTTCTGTTGCCAATTAACATACAAAACAAAGCAACAGCCGGATAACCGGTGAGAATGATAATCCCAGTAAAAGCAACATATCATGTAATACAACAATAAACATGCTTTCAAGACAACAACACAATCAATAACAACGTAATGAAATGCATGTCTTTAAACCGGGATATCAAATCTGATAAACAAAGGATTGCTGCTGTGCTTTTGGGATCCCAAGGATGAGATCATGTGACGACTCACCGACTCTCCCAATCGAGGTGGTGCCATATATCTCACTCCTTTAGACTTTGAGCAACCATAATGAGTATGCTAGCACTAGGCGATACGACTACGACCTAGGCCACTCAATCATAGTTCCCAAACGTCCAAACAAAAAGGGCGGTTCTGCCCGCTGAAATCAACGTAGGCTCAAGATGAATGCATAACAGAAACATAAAACATAAGCCACATAGTCAAAAGAAAAATCAATCAACAAGACACAAGTTCCTCATGCTAGAACAAGTGTAGATGCAATATGTGATTTGAATGGGGAAACTCGAGAACCAACTGTCCCGAGTATGCTATCCCGCTACGATGACTGCTTTTACCTTTCAATGTCGTAGATCCAACTCCGGACAAGCTACAACAAAAGATTGTATCAACAACTATACAACCTAAACAACAAACAACGATTCAAGGAAATCTCTTTACCGTTTTTCGTCCAACTCTCGACGAACAATGCTGCTAACACAGGGCTCGACAACTCCAACGAATCTGTACGAATACAAGAGTTGATCAACAACCATGATCACTCACAAGCCAAATCTTCAATCAATACAAGAACGATTCAAAAACCCAAAACTCAAACCGACGGCATAACGGCTATAAACTGAACAAACCGGAAATGTAGACAGCAGTTCAATACTGACATAACCTCATATCAATGCCCAAAATAACAATAACAAAGCAAACCCATCAATCTCAAAAACTACATTTTTGAAAAAGGCTTCCAAAAATCATAACAAATCCGAACGTCGCTCTAATTCAAAACCGACAGATAATAAACGATCAGAACTCTATCTAGAACAACATACTCGAATCTAGAACGATTCTAACAACCTCCAAAAACTAGAATGTATCCGATCGTAGAATAAATTACAATATAACAGAGCTCTCACTGCAGTGATCGATAATCTGCCTTCAGAAATAAATTCCAACGGCCGGATTGAGCTCGGACTGGATTCTGGGAGCTTGGAGAAACGTTGGAAGCGTTTCAATGGTGCTTCTCGGTTGGGAGGAAGATGAAGAAGACTTTGTCAAACAATTCTAAGAGTTGATAATATATAAAATCCATAATTTGCGTTTTAGTCCCTGAAAAATCCAATTTTTGCAAAAAAAACCCTGATCAAAATCAAGTCTGCTCGTGAACTCTGTAATCTCCGATTAACTCAAATAAACTCATTTAAGATAAAAATGGGGCGTTACAGATTTTCTCCCACTCGTCCATAACCATACTTGGTAAGGGAAGCCAGGATTTCTCCCAACTTGTCCAAACCCATAAATTTGGTAAGGGAAGTCAGAACGTCTCCCAACTCATCCAAACTCATACTTTCTATAGTCACAATCATCTCACTTTGTTCCATAAAAAAATATCTATTTTCTTTCATTCTTGAATCATGGACTTGGCATGCATATATAGATATGATGTACTTGTAATTGTTTAATCAATAATCATGCAGGAGACTCAATATGGATGACTGATCAGATGGTAATTCAGGGAGCAAACCAAGGATGGGAATCTAAATCATAAATTTGCGCTTAGGAAATTCCGAGCGGTTCGCCCGTAAAACCTATAACTCACTCATTTGTTTTATTCAAAAAGAGTTCTGTTTGAAACCACGACTCCCACACACTTAGAACTAAATAATTATGTCATCCTCGGGGTATTATTCATATCTAATCATTTTATAAAAATTCATTTCCGGACAGCAACATCATTAAATTTCCAAAATTCTGCACCTATCAGATCAATAGCCTAGAACTCCACCTAAACTTAACCGAATTTGTTTTCGCTTGAACCGACATATTCCTAACATCCTAGGCTATTTCTAAACCCAATCCCTTAACCAAAACATGAGTGTGACCCTGTTTTACGTGGCTATTTCCGGACAGCTCACACACCAACAAAGTTCTGCTCAAGTCTCAATTTCATACTCAACCAAAAACATAGCTATATGTCTCTCAAGTTCCAATCCATTAAACTAGTATTATGATCAATACTTAGACCCATCTCAATCACCAAAACTCACCCCTCACATGCCTAACTTAGCTCGAATGGACATCCCCTAGAAACACTCGAAACCGAGCCCAACACATAGCCAAATCAATGACCTCTTCTTCTCAAATTCACAAGCTAATCTCAACTCATCCTAAGCATTACCATGTGAGCTACATTCTCACCCATGGTAGCTCCTAACTCGCCATCCAAGCATCACAAAACCAGGGAAAAAATCAAAATGCACTTTCATCCATTTTTCTGAAATTTCGAACTTCAAGCAATGTTAAAGACTTTAATCAACCTTTTACTCAACACATTACAATCCATAAGAAATCTTAATGGGCCAACCTTAAGCATGAACATAGCAACATATATATATATATATATATACTTAAATTTTCGAAATATGGCCCTAAAATTTCAGAAAAATTAGAAATGCACATAATAGGACAATCGCATGACATAATAATCTACTTGGTGGCCAAAGAAAAGCATAATCTTGCCTATTTTTGAAATGCTCCAAAAACCCAAAGAAATGAAGGTGGGAACAGTCAAGGAACACGGCTAAACTTGAACAAGCAGCTAGATGGACCTCCAAGGTGCAACTCCAATGACGGTGGTGGGCAAACAGCGGCAGCGGCGACGAGAAAGGGCTGGAGGTGAAGAGCCAATCGATTCTTGAAGAAGGGGAAGAGAGGCGTACGTTTTTGGGGCTAGGGTTGGGGATTTGGGGTTTATTTGAGTTGTATAATATGTTTTTAGTGTATATTTGTGTGTATGTGTAACGCCTTGTTTTTATCTTAAATGAGTTTATTTGAGTTAATCAGAGATTGCAGAGTTCACGAGCCGACTAGATTTTGATCAGGGTCTATTTTGCAAATTTTGGAAATTTCAGGGACTAAAATGCAAATATTGAAATTGTTATATTATCCACACTTGTAGACTTAGTCCACTCTCACCATCACCTTCCCCAACTCGTTATCCTCCATTAGAGCCGCCCCCTTCTCATTCCAAGCTTCCAGATTTCTGTCCGAGCTCGATCCGGCCGTTGGAATTTATTTCTGAAGCAAGTTTAGAGATCACTGCAACGAGAGCTCCGTTATACCGTAAGTATTTCTCCGATCAGATACTGAAAGAGTGGGTGCCCGGTGAGCCAACTTGTGGCTAAGGGCTTTGATGACTCTTTGTATAAACAATTTTTTGTTTAATATTATTTACACTTTTATTAATGGCAATGACTTTATCTTTCTTCATATTGTTATATTGTGATATACTATTGTTGTTTTGATAAAGACCTTGACTATACTATAGTGTATGTAAGATGTGGTAGAACATGTGGATGTCTATCATGAAACACATCTTATAGTCACTGTATATTCTAAACTGTTCCTAGTCGATTGAGCCGTCCGATAATAAAGATAAGGATCGCTCGAGTTAGAGACTAGCATTTGCGATGCAGAGTACCACGTTTCATTGGTAAGGAACATAGAGATGTTCGAAGCATGCAAATGGATATTCATATGATGAATGATCGAACTACCCTATCCGGACTTTCCAAGTGGTTATCACTTATCGAGTGGATATAGTCCGCGGTTTTGGTTGTACACCATTAGTCCTTACTACTTGAAATATCATTGAGACTCTATATGCTAGTACTGTGCTTTGACTCGTTTACCGACTCTATTGGGGTCATCAGGTGTCGGGATTGGGTACAGTTACAACACATATAGGAGTCGATGCTTTGTTGTCAAGGATTCACCACATACTTGCGAGTGTGGATATCCTATGCGATCTGAGGAGATATTAGTGTGACGAATCTCTGGCTAGATTACATTATGTGGTTTAAGAAATGGTTTCTTAGTAGCACATGCGATGTCACTATTTGATCTTAAAGATGTATTGCATAGTTATCGAATCTCGAACGACTCTCGATATACCAATGGTTGTTGATTCGATCGATATATATGGATGAAGGGACCGTACTGTACGCTAACCAAAATCTATTGGTTCTTGTAGGCACTATCAGTGATACCTAGGGAATCATGGGGCGATGTTGCTAGACGCTCTTACCATGATTCGATGGGCAAGTCGAAAATTGTTGTTCCGAGTCACAAGGAGTTGTGAGCCCACGGCTAGCTGTATCCCTAAACCATTGAGGGTCACACAAAGTAATGGATTTTTAATCCCCGTTGAGATAGTTAAATTTAAAGAGTTAAATTTAATGAACAAAGAATTTGGACTTCATAATTATGAGTAGAGGAGTAAGATTTCCTAAAATGACATAGGGATGGACATTTTTGGAAATCACTGAATTCGGATTCAGAAAAATTTATCTTGACTTTAAAAGGTGCAGAAATGGTTTCTGTGCACATTGGTGAAATCGGTTTATCGATCGGAGTCACGATGAATTTTATATTAATTTCTGAACATGCGGGCTTTGCTTGTCGGGCTTGAACTTATGACTAATGGGCCCTAAGCTGTTAGTGGCCTACATTATAAATAAGTTATTGCAGTACATAAATTACACACAACAGGTCACAAAATATTTTTTAAAACCCTAGCTGCGTTTTTAATAAGTGGCCGCCCCCTCCCTCCCTTTGCTCGAAAAATCCAGCCTGTGAATTTTGAATTACAGTCTGGTTTAACGGATCAAATTCGTTAATCTCTTCGTAGAAACTTCTGATAGATTTTCTAATGCAATCTATCAGAGGGATTAAATATCCGTTCGTGGACCTGATTGAAGAACAGTTCGTCCATCAGTTCCAGGGATATACAACAAGAGCAGAGCAATCTGTTGGTGTCCATAATCTCGATTCGAGATTGGAGGTAAAAATTTATAAATGTTATTTAATTTTTACACACACAATTTATTCGTAAAAGTTTTGATACCCAATATGGAATCGTTCCATATAAAATTTTTAAACTTCCGCTGCATCGGGTATCAATCCTAATTGATCTGATCGCCGCGTTCTCCAACAGTGGTATCAGAGCCAGGTTGCTCAGATCAAGCGATCAAATTAATCGATTGTACAAAAATTTTTAAGCCTCGGTTTTTGAAACAAAATAAATATTTAATAATAAATTTTTTTTTTTCGGGAAAAAACCCGGGCAGCGATTGGATCGCTGCCCGGGGCAGGGGCAGCGATCTTCGCTGCCCTAGGGGCAGCCGGGCTGCCCGGCCCGACCCCATTAGGGCGCGGGCAGCCCGGGAATGTCCCGGGCGGCCCGCGGGAAAAATTATTTTTTAATTTTTAAATTAAATTTTAATATGTTAAAATTCTATTTTTGGTCCGATCGAAAATTGTTTTGATTGGTCCACGAGGCGTCGGATCGAATTGTTCGAGTCCGAAAATTTTGAAATTGATTTTTGGATAAATTTGAATTTTTGGAAAATTTAAATATTTTATCCGTTAAATTGAATTTTAAAATTAATTATTTTTGGACTTATGGATATATTGAATAAAATATGATTTTATGTATAAAATTGGATTTTATAGATAAAATATGATTTTATTTGATAAAAAGATAAAATATGATTTTGTATGTAAAATAAGATTTTATGTATGAAATATGATTTTATCCTTTTAAATTTAAATTGCCATTGCATGTTATCCAATAAATTAATTTTGAATTAAATGTTATTGGATAAGGATGATCGATTGCCATGACCAATTTTGTAGGTGTATGTTAGGAATTTACATTTGTTTTTATTGTTGTTGGATTTATTAATGGGCCTGGTTTATGGCCCAATATGAATGTCATATGTAATAAAAGTGGGCTTGGTTTATGGCCCGTTCCCACCCCTTAAAAATTTATCCCCTACTTGTCATTGTTATTTATTGTAAATACATTAGATTTAGTGGGAGATCAAGATTTGAAGATGGAGGTGGGCCCAGCAGACAATAAAGACAGAAGAAATGTAAATTGGAAGCAAATGTAATAGGATTGCATTGCATACTGTATATTACCTAGGATTGGACTAAGACTCGTGATTGGCAACCACGGGTCGATTAGAAATGGAATCGATCATCCTATATAATATGTGATATTATAGTTGTATGCATGTTTTAGACAAAATTGTGTGAATCCGACAAGAATACAAAATTTTAAAAATGATGAGACAAATTTTCATAATTAAAATCCCTCATTTTAAATATGATTTAAAATTGATATCAAGATAAATAAAGGAAATTTAAATTTGTTTAAATGTTCCTACCTTCCATCAACGATCAATGTATGAGATGCTACCCGCGGATACGGTCCGGCTCATATTATTGGGGGGGCCCGTTCGTCGGAAAGCTGTACATTGGATCGACACATGTTGTAAGTTGGGTGGAACTCCCATGGGATCGGCTCATATTATTGGGGGATCCACATGGCGACCGTCCATCACAACTTAATATTGATGGGTCATCTTGACATGTCACAATAAACGGCGTCATATTATTGGGCCCTTATTGGACATGAGGTAAAAACATGGAGGTTGCTTTGGAAGCAATTGGGCTCTACCTTTTGAAATTATGGTTGGCTGATATTATTCGGGACCATAGATTGTCAATTGGACTCCATGTTCTCACTAAGGAAAACAGTTTCCCGTTTTCACTAGAGGGTAGTGAAATCGTTAAAATAGTGGGAGTGAGATTCATAAAATAAATTTCGCCTATTTTATGTCTTAGTAAATTGCTTAAACAATCACTGATATTTGTCTGTTTCTTTTCAGTATTTCATAAGATGAATTCGCGTAATCCACTTTTCTCGATCCTCGAACAAAATAAGTTGACTGGCGCAAACTATACGGAATGGTTCCGTAAGTAGAAGATTGTTTTGACTTCGAAGAAGATGCTCTACGTGTTAGAAAAATCTCCTCCGAAGGAAGCACCAGCTGACGTAAGTCCGGAAGAGTTAGCCAAACTTGATACATGGTGGGACCATGATATCAAGACCAAATGCTATATGCAAGCCTCGATGTCTGATGAACTCTAGAGGCGATTTGAGGACACCGTGAATGCTGCTGACATTCACGTTCAACTCAAGGAACTTTTTGGGGCTCAATCGAGGGCTGAAAGGTTCTCTACTGTAAAGGAGCTAATGACGTGTCGCATGCGTGAAGGGACTTCGGTCCGTGATCATGGGGTACGAGTGATTTGGCTCATACAGAAGTTGGTAACCCTTGATTTGGTGTTGGAGCATGAACTCAACGTGGACTTACTACTTCTGTCTCTTCCTTCTTCGTTTGACGGATTTGTGGTGAATTTCAATATGAACAAGATAGAGGCCTCCCTTGAAGAGATGGTCAATATGCTTGTGACATATGAATCCACATTAAAGAAGGATAAACCGGCTTTTTTGGTGGGCTCCTCTTCTTCTGCTAAGAAGGGGCCAAGTACAAAGGGCAAGAAACGTTCTGCCCCACCCAAGAAAATCGAACCCGAGAAGAAGTACAAGACAAAGGCTTCAAACATGGAAAAATCCAAGGATGTTTTCCATTACTGCAAGAAGCCCGGTCATTGGAAGCGTAACTGCAAGGAATATCTAGAGCAGTTGCGAACTGCGAAGGGTATGTTCTATATTGAAATAAATGTTTCACTTAATACTAATTTTTGGGTATTGGATACCGGATGTGGATCTCACATTTGCAATGATTTGCAGGTGATGACAAGAAGTCGCAGGCTTAGAATGGGTGAGACCCAGCTGAGGCTCGGAAATGGTTCCAGAGTTGAAGCTAAAGCCATGGGAGATGTTTATATAATTTTGCAGAACGGTTTTAAGTTACTTTTAAGAGATGTTTTATTTGTTCCGGATTTGATTAAAAACATTATTTCTGTTTCTATGCTTGATAGAGATGGTTATTCTTGCAATTTTGTGAATGGGATTTGCAATATTTACAAGAATGAATGTTTAATTGGAAATGGACAACTTGAAAATGATCTATACAACTTAAAACTAAAAGACGTTCCAATAAATTATGTTGATAAACCGGCAACAACAAACAAAAGGAAAATCGATAGCCAAAACCCGGCAAACCTTTGGCACGCTAGGCTAGGTCATATTTCCTCAAGGAGGATGAACAAGCTAGTGGGAGAGGGCATGTTTGATATGTCTGATATTAACTCTCTACCTACTTGTGAATCCTGCCTAAAAGGAAAAATGACTAAATCTCCTTTTAAGGGGAAACCTGAGCGTAGTCAAAATCTGTTGGATTTGATCCATACAGATGTTTGTGGTCCATTTAGAGTTGGTACTCAATATGGCCACACCTACTTCATTACCTTTACTGATGATTATTTGAGGTATGGGTATTTATATTTAATGAAATATAAGTCTGAAGCATTTGAAAAGTTCAAAGAATTCAAGGCTGAAGTAGAAAACAAGTTAGGTAAAAGTATTAAAGCACTTCGATCGGATCGAGGTGGAGAATACTTAAGTACCGAGTTTTTGGACTATCTAAAAGAGAATGGGATTCTCTCTCAGTGGACTCCTCCTATGACACCACAGCTTAATGGTGTATCGGAGCGTCGTAATCGAACTTTTTTGGACATGGTTCGGTCCATGATGAGCTTCACTGAGCTTCCACCTTCGTTTTGGGGCTATGCGCTTGAAACGGCGGTATTGTTGTTGAACAACGTCCACACTAAAGCAGTGGACAAAACACCATACGAGTTATGGAATGGCAAAACTCCTAAGTATTCGTACTTGAGGATTTGGGGATGTCCTGCTTACGTGAAGCGGACAGTGGTAGATAAGTTGGATAGTCCATCCAGCTTATGTTATTTTGTAGGGTATCCGAAGAATTCAATCGGATATTATTTCTATTATCCTGCTGAAACAAAGGTGTTTGTTTCAAGGAATGCCACCTTCTTGGAGAAGGAGTTCTTATTGGATAAGAAAGGCGAGATGATGGAACTCGAAGAAATTCGAGAAGAACCCGAAATACAAAATAACGATCCTACACCTCAGGAACCATTGATAGACATGCCTGTACCTAGAAGATCCGAGAGGACTTCTAGACCTCCTATTCGATATGGTCTTCTTCTTGAAGGGGATCAAGATGAACCCGATGTTGGATGTGATCCAAGAAACTTCAAGGAAGAAATTTCTGATGCGGATTCAAATTTATGGCTTGAAGCTATGCAGTCGGAAATAGATTCGATGCATACAAACCAAGTTTGGTCTTTAGTAGATCCTCCCGATGGAATTGTTCCAATAGGGTGTAAATGGATCTACAAGAGAAAGCTTGGGCCTGATGGTAAGGTATTGACCTACAAGGCGCGATTGGTGGCAAAAGGATATACTCAAAGACAAGGAGTTGACTATGATGAAACCTTTTCACCAGTTGCAATGTTCAAGTCCATAAGAATCCTTATTGCCATAGCTGCATGGTATGACTATGAGATATGGCAAATGGATGTGAAGACTGATTTTCTTAATGGAGACATTAAGGAAGAAATCTATATGAAGCAGCCTGAGGGGTTCACATCCATGAGAAGCAAGAATAAGGTATGCAAGCTTCAGAGATCAATTTATGGTCTAAAACAAGCATCAAGAAGTTGGAACCAGAAATTTGATGAAACAATAAAAGATTTTGGTTTCATCAAGAATCCGGAGGAACCATGCGTGTACAAGAAAGTAGTTAAGGATGCTGTGACATTCTTAGTACTTTATGTTGATGACATCCTACTCATTGGGAATGATGTAGGGATGTTGCAGTCAACAAAGATATGGTTATCAGGTAGATTCTCGATAAAGGATTTGGGTGAGGCATCCTATATTCTTGGGATACAGATCTATAGAGATAGATCTAAGAGAATGATAGGACTCACTCAATCAACCTACATCGACACCATATTGAAACGGTTTTCAATGGATGGGTCCAAGAGAGGACATCTACCCATGTGTCATGGAGTTTCTCTATCCAAGTCTATGTGTCCCAAGACTGATGAAGAGATAGAGAAAATGAAACATGTACCATATGCGTCAGCCATAGGTAGTATCATGTATGGGATGATATCTACCAGACCGGATGTAGCATTTGCTCTGAGTGTCACGAGCAGATATCAAGCTAATCCTGGTCAAATGCATTGGAAAGCCGTTAAGGACATTCTTAAGTACTTACAAAGGACTAAGAATATGTTCATGGTATATGGAGGAAGAGAACTAAAATTGGAAGGCTATACCGACTCTAGCTTCCAAAGTGACGTGGATGACTCGAAGTCAACCTCTGGATTTGTGTTCATGCTCAATGGCGATGCTGTCTCTTGGAAGAGTTCCAAGAAGGACACCACAGCGGATTCCACCACTAAAGCAGAATACATTGCAGCATCAGCTGCTGCTAAAGAGGCCGTTTGGATGAGGAATTTCGTCCAAGAGTTGGGCGTCATTCCTGAAGTTGTTGGTCCAGTCCCGGTGTACTGTGACAACACGGGTGCCGTTGCTCAGGCAAAGGAACCAAGGTCTCATCAAAGATCCAAACACGTACTGAGGAAATACCACATCATCCGGGAGATTGTGGAAAGAGGAGACATCACTGTCGAAAGAGTGGCCTCTGCAGACAATATCGCTGATCCACTTACTAAGCCTTTGCCAGGACCATTATTTGACAAACATCGCGAAGCAATGGGTCTACGTAGTATGACTAGTTGGCTTGTAGTAGCCCGTGCCCTAATTGAGTAATTAAAGGATTAATGCTAATTAATTGAATTGGGTATTGGACGGATCGGAAGCTCCGAAGGCACGATCGGAAGCTCCGAACAGGATCGGAAGCTCCGATGAGCGATCGGAGGCACCGATGTTATTACGTCAGGCATGACGTGTGGTTGGATCGGAAGCTCCGATCAGGACCGGAAGCTCCGATCACCCCTATCCGGAGTCATCAAGTGATATTTTGACACGTGGCAGATCAGGATCTTCGGAAGCTCCGATGGCAGGATCGGACGTTCCGATCGAGGTTCGGACGTTCCGATCAAGGATCGGAAGTTCCGATCGTTGTCTATAAATAGAAGGCCGAGACTTCACTTTCAATTGCCAATTCCGAGTTCTACTTTCCATTCTAGTCCTTTTGGAGCTGTTCTAGTCTTCTTAGGCTTGGTCCGGAAGTCGGCGAGGCGTTCGGTAGTCGTAGCGGAGTTGTGCCCAAGTTCTGGAGTCATCGACATCAAAGGGCTAACGACGGACGAAGGTATAGCTTTTGCTCCCTATAAATATTTAGGAGTATGCAATAGCTTAGTTAAGGCTTTTAGAGCACTTTGATGATAGTAGTATCATTTGGCAGTGTAGAGCAGACTATAGGCGTGGACCTAGAGTTGGTAGAGCTTTCACTGTATTGAGGTACGAAAGTACTGTTCGAGATATCCTGACTGAGTATGCATGTATATTGTGACCGCATGATTTATATGCCATGATATTATGCTGCATTCATTTGCATCTTGCTGTATCTCCTTCGAGATGTCTGTTAGTAGGGTTGTACCCTATCCTGTTAGTGGATGGACTTCCATCGATTTGGGTCCGGCTTTTCCACGGTTATCTCGGTATGGGAGCCACCTCCTGAAGCGACGGCACAGCGTGCTACATACCAGGGCCCGGTCTGTCTCTGTTATCTGATCCTTGACCTCGAGTCTATAGGGAGTTCACCTTGCATGCATGTATACTCATACTCTCGCACTGAGCGTTTTATGCTCACGTCTCGTACTCTGTATTTTGTGGACACCCTATTCCATGGGGCAGGTTTGCGATTGGACGAGGAGGGTGGATCCAGGAGGGGCTAGTCAGTGGTTGGCCAGCTGGAGCTTCGCTTAGGTTTTATTACTGTTGTTTCGGGTTTATACAGCTATTCGATTTGGTTGTATATTATTGGATAAATTACAGATTCCTTTACTTGGGATTGTATAATGTTAATGGTTTCCGCAGTTTTATTCTGATATCTGTTTAATTAAGTTAATTGCATGCCTAAGTTCTGTTTAGTAGGTGATCCAGGTAAGGGTCACTACATTTATGGTATCAGAGCATGCAAAAGAATTCTTGGGATTTAGTCTCATCTTGAGGTATTTTTGTAGATGTCAAATTGTGACGACCAGAGTTCTCATGGCAGTGTTGGTGGGCGTTGGGGTGATGCCGACCGGGAGCCTCGTCGAGAACGGCGTCATCGTCATCATGACGACGAGCGTTTCACTGTGCGTCGATTCTTAGCTATGGGCCCCAAGCCCTTAGTGGGAGGTGAGTCTCCGGAGGATGCGGAGAACTGGTTAGACCGCATGGAGACGACTTTTCAGACTTTCCAATGCACCGAGGAGCAGAAGGTGAAGACCCTTGGCTATCTTCTAGATGGGCGTGCGCGCAGGTGGTGGAGGTTTACTTCTGCACCTTTTGTTACGGCGAGAGGAGTGGCCACCTGGGCCGAGTTCCGCACAGCTTTCCAAAATCGGTATTTTCCTCCTGCACTTCGTCAGTCGAAGGCAGGCGAGCTACTGAGTCTGCGACAGGGAACCATGTCTATCGATGAGTATCAGCAGAGGTTCTTTGATCTGCTGTCCTATTGCCCCGAGATTGCTGATAGCTCAGAGATGAAGTATAATCTGTTTCTTCAGGGCCTTAACCCTGAGATCCATGACCGTGTGGCGGTTTGCGACGACATGTCCTACGAGGGTTTGGTGAGCCGTTGTCATCAGGCAGAGGACAGCATTCGGCGGAACAGGTCTTTCCCTCAGTCGAGGCCTGCTAGTTCTTTGGGTCCCCGTGCCCAAACTTTCAAGAAGTCTGGATCTTCTTCTTCCTCTGGTTCTGGAGGTGTTGTTCGTTTCGGTAAGAAGGACAAGTGTGATCACTGTGGGAAGAACCATTCATCCGACAAGTGCCGCAGAGCTTCTGGAGCTTGTTTCCATTGTGGAGAGACTGGTCATATCCGGAGGGATTGTCCACAGTCTGGGGGAGGTGGTTCTGGTTCTGGTATAGGATCGGGTTCTCAGGCTACCGTACAGCAGAGGTCGCAGGGACAGTCTGCTGGGAGTTCTCATTTGAGGCCACGAGCTTCTGGCCAGGTGTTTGCCCTGAGACATGATCAGGCTGTGGAGGAGAATGAGAAAGTCATCGCAGGTACATTTATGCTTTATGGTATACCTGCTCTTGTACTTATTGACACTGGTGCATCTCATTCCTTCATTTCTGCACGTTTTGTTAAGAGGCATAAGTTACCATGCATTGCACTAGACGTAGTGATGTCTGTTTCTACTCCGACGGGCCAATCTGCTTTGGCTAAGCGTCTAGTGATGGGTTGCCCTTTAGAGTTCGAAGGGAACGTTCTGTTGGCAAATCTCATGGTCCTGGCGATGGACGACTTTGATTGCATTCTGGGAATAGATGTGCTGACTACCTATCGAGCTTCAGTGGACTGCTATCAGAGATTAGTACGCTTTCATCCGGAAGGGAGTGAGAGTTGGTTTTTCTATGGTGAGGGAGCGCGACCCCCGATGCCTTTGGTATCAGCTTTGAGAGCCTGTCGAGTTCTAGAGTCTGGCGGGGAAGGCTACCTTATCTATGCAGTTGATTTGTCCGCTGAGAGTTTTGGGATAGAGAGCATTCCTGTTGTGGATGAATTTCCAGATGTGTTTCCTGATGAGATTCCGGGTTTTCCTCCTGCTAGGGAAGTCGAGTTTGGCATAGAGTTGATGCCGGGTACTTCGCCTATTTCTAGAGCACCGTATCGTCTGGCTCCGTCAGAGATGCGTGAGTTAAAGAATTAGCTACAGGATCTTTTGGACAAGGGGTACATTCGTCCTAGTGTATCTCCTTGGGGAGCTCCTGTTCTCTTCGTGAAGAATAAGGATGGGTCGATGCGGCTGTGCATTGACTATCGGCAGCTAAATCGAGTGACTGTGAAGAACAAGTATCCGTTGCCTCGTGTTGATGACTTGTTTGACCAGCTGCAGGGCACATCAATTTACTCCAAGATTGACTTGAGATCTGGGTATCATCAGTTGAGAGTCCGTGATCAGGACGTAGCCAAGACTGCATTCCGTACTCGCTATGGGCATTACGAGTTCCTAGTGATGCCATTTGGTTTGACTAATGCGCCGGCTATATTCATGGATCTGATGAACCGTGTCTTCAGGGAGTATTTGGACAAGTTTGTCGTGGTCTTCATTGACGACATCCTGGTTTATTCGCGTAATACGGAAGAGCATGTTTCTCACTTGCGGTTGGTACTACAGACTATTCGAGATGAGCAGATGTACGCCAAGCTGAGCAAGTGTGAGTTCTGGATGGATAGAGTGGTCTTTCTTGGCCATATCATATCCAGGGAGGGGATTTCTGTGGATCCAAGCAAGATTTAAGAGGTACTTAATTGGTCGCGTCCGACGACAGTTGCTGAGATCCGTAGTTTTCTGGGTCTAGCAGGGTATTATCGTCGCTTCATTCTGAACTTCTCTCAGTTAGCTCGACCGTTGACGCAGCTTACCCGCAAGGGTGTGGATTTTGAGTGGTCCTCCGAGTGTGAGGAGAATTTCCGTGAGCTTCGACGGCGGTTGACTTCTGCGCCGGTGTTAGCATTACCGTCAGGATCTGGAGGGTATGTAGTTTACACGGATGCTTCTCTTCAGGGGTTAGGTTGTGTCCTGACTCAGAATGGGCATGTGATCGCATACGCTTCTAGACAGCTGAAGCTTCACGAGGACAACTACCCAGTCCATGATTTGGAATTGGCAGCCATTGTGTTCGCTTTGAAGATCTGGCGTCATTATCTTTATGGCGAGAAATTTGAGATCTTCACCGACCATAAGAGTCTCAAGTATTTGTTCACTCGGGCGGAGTTGAACATGAGGCAGAGACGTTGGATGGACTTGCTTAAGGACTATAATTGCGAGATTAAGTACCATCCGGGAGCTGCTAATCTCACCGCTGATGCTTTGAGTCGCAAGGTGCGACTATCCGCACTTCAGACTTGTTCGATGTCTTGTGCGATCAGTGACTGTTGTACTTCAGGTTTTACCTTCAAGCATAAGAAAGGTATGTAGAGTATCCAGATGTTTGCGATATTATCTGAGCCAGCCTTGTATTCGCGGATCCGAGATGCTCAGATGTCTGATTCAAAGACCCAGCGTTTAGCTCGTCTAGCTAACGAGGGTAGCTCGTCTGGATTTCATTATCAGTTAGATGGCTTTCTATGTTTGTCTGGTAGGCTTGTGATTCCACAGGATGAAGAGTTGCGAGAGGAGATTTTGTCTCAGGCACATCGCACTAAGTTGAGTATTCATCCTGGGAGCAACAAGATGTACAAGGATCTACGTACTCGTTTCTGGTGGAAGGGAATGAAACGCAGTGTTTATCAGTTTGTTTCGAGATGTTTGGTGTGTCAATAGGTCAAGGCAGAGCACCGACGACCTGGAGGATTGCTTCACAGTCTGCCTATTCCTGAATGGAAATGGGAGTTTATCACTATGGACTTTGTGACCCATTTGCCGGTATCCCCGAGGAACTGTGATGCTATCTGGGTGGTGGTGGACCGACTCACCAAGTCAGCGCATTTCATTGCCTATAGCCGAGAGTACTCTGTGGATCTCATGGCACGGATGTACATTCAGGAGATCGTCCGACTTCATGGAGTGCCTGTGAGCATTGTCAGCGATCGGGACCCCAGGTTTACTTCTAGATTCTGGGGGAGTGTTCAGCGTGCGATGGGTACTACTCTCAGTTTGAGTACAGCCTATCATCCGGAGACTGATGGTCAGTCAGAGCGCACTATCCGTACGTTAGAGGATAGGCTTAGAGCGTGCGTCTTGGATTTTGGTTCAGCCTGGCAGGATCATTTGCCGTTGATCGAGTTCGCTTACAACAATAGCTATCACACTAGTATTGGGATGGCACCTTTTGAAGCGTTGTATGGGCGACGTTGTCGTACTCCACTCTTCTGGGAAGAAGTGGGGGAGAGACACGCTGAAGGATTGGAGTTTATCCAGCAGGCGATAGACATTGTTGATCAGATCAAGAAACGGGTTAAGACTGCACAGGATCGTCAGGCCAGTTATGCTAACATCAAGTGTAGGCCTTTGCAGTTCGAGGTCGGGGAGAAAGTGTTTCTGAGAGTGTCACCTTTCCGCAAGATTCTCAGATTTGGCCTTAAGGGCAAGTTGTCTCCCAGATTTATCGGTCCGTTTGAGATCTTGGAGAGTATTGGCGATTTGGCTTATCGACTAGCTTTGCCACCGCATCTATCCAGCATTCACGACGTGTTCCACATATCTCTGTTGCGACGATATATGGCGGATGAATCTCATATTCTGCAGCGATCTGAGGTTCAGGTAGACAAGGATTTGACTTATGTTGAGAAACCTCTTCGCATCCTTGATTATAAGGATAAGGTTTTACGGAACAAAGTCATTCCTTTGGTTTTAGTTCAGTGGCAGCGCAGAGGCACTGAGGAAGCTACTTGGGAGCTTGAGGACAGGATGCGTGAAGACCATCCTGAGTTGTTTTGATTTCATTCTTTAAGTTTTATTCAGTTGCAAACTCTGTAAACGTTTGATTTGAATAAAGAATGTTTCTGATTTCTGTATTTGCATTCGGTACTTAAGATCTGATTTCGAGGACGAAATATCTTAAGTGGGGGAGAATGTAGTAGCCCGTGCCCTAATTGAGTAATTAAAGGATTAATGCTAATTAATTGAATTGGGTATTGGACGGATCGGAAGCTCCGAAGGCACGATCGGAAGCTCCGAACAGGATCGGAAGCTCCGATGAGCGATCGGAGGCACCGATGTTATTACGTCAGGCATGACGTGTGGTTGGATCGGAAGCTCCGATCAGGACCGGAAGCTCCGATCACCCTATCCGGAGTCATCAAGTGATATTTTGACATGTGGCAGATCAGGATCTTCGGAAGCTCCGATGGCAGGATCGGACGTTCCGATCGAGGTTCGGACGTTCCGATCAAGGATCAGAAGTTCCGATCGTTGTCTATAAATAGAAGGCCGAGAATTCACTTTCAATTGCCAATTCCGAGTTCTACTTTCCTTTCTAGTCCTTTTGGAGCTGTTCTAGTCTTCTTAGGCTTGGTCCGGAGGTCGGCGAGGCGTTCGGTAGTCGTAGCGGAGTTGTGCCCAAGTTCTGGAGTCATCGACATCAAAGGGCTAACGACGGACGAAGGTATAGCTTTTGCTCCCTATAAATATTTAGGAGTATGCAATAGCTTAGTTAAGGCTTTTAGAGCACTTTGATGATAGTAGTATCATTTGGCAGTGTAGAGCAGACTATAGGCGTGGACCTAGAGTTGGTAGAGCTTTCACTGTATTGAGGTACGAAAGTACTGTTCGAGATATCCTGACTGAGTATGCATGTATTATGTGACCGCATGATTTATATGCCATGATATTATGCTGCATTCATTTGCATCTTGTTGTATCTCCTTCGAGATGTCTGTTAGTAGGGTTGTACCCTATCCTGTTAGTGGATGGACTTCCATCGATTTGGGTCCGACGTTTCCACGGTTATCTCGGTATGGGAGCCACCTCCTGAAGCGACGGCACAGCGTGCTACATACCAGGGCCTGGTCTGTCTCTGTTATCTGATCCTTGACCTCGAGTCTATAGGGAGTTCACTTTGCATGCATGTATACTCATACTCTCGCACTGAGCGTTTTATGCTCACGTCTCGTACTCTGTATTTTCTGGACACCCTATTCCATGGGGCAGGTTTGCGATTGGACGAGGAGGGTGGATCCAGGAGGGGCTAGTCAGTGGTTGGCCAGCTGGAGCTTCGCTTAGGTTTTATTACTGTTGTTTCGGGTTTATACAGCTATTCGATTTGGTTGTATATTATTGGATAAATTACAGATTCCTTTACTTGGGATTGTATAATATTAATGGTTTTCGCAGTTTTATTCTGATATCTGTTTAATTAAGTTAATTGCATGCCTAAGTTCTGTTTAGTAGGTGATCCAGATAAAGGGTCACTACATGGCTTTAGGGCAAGTGGGAGATTGAAAGAGTGGGTGCCCGGTGAGCCAACTTGTGGCTAAGGGCTTTGATGACTCTTTGTATAAACAATCTTTTGTTTAATATTATTTACACTTTTATTAATGGCAATGACTTTATCTTTCTTCATATTGTTATATTGTGATATACTATTGTTGTTTTGATAAAGACCTTGAGTATACTATAGTGTATGTAAGATGTGGTAGAACATGGGGATGTCTATCATGAAACACATCTTATAGTCACTGTATATTCTAAACTGTTCCTAGTCGATTGAGCCGTCCGATAATAAGGATAAGGATCGCTCGAGTTAGAGACTAGCATTTGCGATGCAGAGTACCACGTTTCATTGGTAAGGAACATAGAGATGTTCGAAGCATGCAAATGGATATTCATATGATGAATGATCGAACTACCCTATCCGGACTTTTCAAGTGGTTATCACTTATCGAGTGGATATAGTCCGCGGTTTTGGTTGTACACCATTAGTCCTTACTACTTGAAACATCATTGACACTCTATATGCTAGTACTGTGCTTTGACTCGTTTACCGACTCTATTGGGGTCATCAGGTGTCGGGATTGGGTACAGTTACAACACATATAGGAGACGATGCTTTGTTGTCAAGGATTCACCACATACTTGCGAGTGTGGATATCCTATGCAATCTGAGGAGATATTAGTGTGACGAATCTCTGGCCAGAGTACATGATGTGGTTTAAGAAATGGTTTCTTAGTAGCACATGCGATGTCACTATTTGATCTTCAAGATGTATTGCATAGTTATCGAATCTCGAACGACTCTCGATATACCAATGGTTGTTGATTCGATCGGGATATATGGATGAAGGGACCGTACTGTTGGTTCTTGTAGGCACTATCAGTGATACCTAGGGAATCATGGGGCGATGTTGCTAGACGCTCTTACCATGTTTCGATGGGCAAGTCGGAAATTGTTGTTCCGAGTCACAAGGAGTTGTGAGCCCACGGCTAGCTGTATCCCTGAACCATTGAGGGTCACACAGAGTAATGGATTTTTAATCCCCGTTGAGATAGTTAAATTTAAAGAGTTAAATTTAATGAACAAAGAAGTTGGACTTCTTAATTATGAGTAGAGGAGTAAGATTTCCTAAAATGACATAGGGATGGACATATTTGGAAATCACTGAATTCGGATTCAGAAAAATTTATCTTAACTTTAAAAGGTGCAGAAATGGTTTCTGTGCACATTGGTGAAATCGGTTTATCGATCGGAGTCACGATGAATTTTATATTAATTTCTGAACATGCGGGCTTTGCTTGTCGGGCTTGAACTTATGACTAATGGGCCCTAAGCTGTTAGTGGCCTACATTATAAATAAGTTATTGCAGTACAGAAATTACACACAACAGGTCACAAAATATTTTTTAAAACCCTAGCTGCGTTTTTAATAAGTGGCCGCCCCCTCCCTCCCTCTGCTCGAAAAATCCAGCCTGTGAATTTTGAATTGCAGTCTGGTTTAACGGATCAAATTCGTTAATCTCTTCGTAGAAACTTCTGATAGATTTTCTAGTGCAATCTATCAGAGGGATTAAATATCCGTTCGTGGACCTGATTGAAGAACAGTTCGTCCATCAGTTCCAGGGATATACAACAAGAGCAGAGCAATCTGTTGGTGTCCATAATCTCGATTCGAGATTGGAGGTAAAAATTTATAATTGTTATTTAATTTTTACACAGACAATTTAATCGTAAAAGTTTTGATACCCAATATGGAATCGTTCCATATAAAATTTTTAAACTTCCGCTGCACCGGGTATCAATCCTAATTGATCTGATCGCCGCGTTCTCCAACAGATACGTTTTGTTTTTCGGATGTTGTTAGAATCGATTGAGATTTGAGTATGTTGTTCTTGATAGAGTTCTGATCGTTTATTATCTGTCGGTTTTGAAATAGAGCGACGTTCGGAATTGTTATGATTTTTGGTAGCCATTTTCGAAAAAGAGGTTTTGAGATTTGTTGGAATTGCCTTCTTATTCTTGTATTATCATTGATTCGAGTTGTTATCGATATTGAACTGCTGTCTACGTTTTCGGTTTGATCATTTATAGTCGTTATGCTGCCGGTTTGAGTTTTGAGGATTTTGAACCGTGTTTGAGTTGTAGAACTTTGGGCATTGGGTTTGTTCGTTGTTTTTTATCATCTTTTGTCTCCGTACAGATTCGTTTGGAGTTGTCGAGACAGAGAAGCAGTAGTCGATCGTCTAGAGTTTGACGAATAATCGGTAAAGAGATTACCTTGAGCCGATATTGTTGTTAGGTTGTATAGTTTCTGATATAACATTTTTATTGTAGCTTATCCAGAGTTGGAACTACTTGCATTGAAAGGTAAAAGCAGTCATCGTTAGCGGGATAGCATACTTGGGACAGTTGGTTCTCGAGTTTTCCTTAAAATCACATATTGCATCGATACTTGTTCTAGCATGTGGAACTTTTATTTTGTTGATTATTTGATTGTATTTTTATGGCTAAATGCCTTATGTTTTCATATGCATTCATATTGATCCAGCACTATAGTTTCAACGGGCAGAACAACTCTTTTGTTAGACGTTTGGGAGCTATAGTCCAGTGGCCTAGGACGTAGTCGTTGCGCCTAGTGCTAGAATACTCATTATAGTTGCTCAAAGTCTAGAGGAGTGGGATACGTGGCACCACCTCGATTGGGAGGGTCGGTGAGTTGTTTACGTGATCTCGTCCTCGGGATCCCAAAAGCAGAGCAGCAACCCCTTGTTTATCAGAGTTTATATACCTGTTTTAAAGACATGCATATCTTTTGTTTTGTGTTGATTATGTTGTCTTGCAAGCATGTGGTTGACTTATTACATGTATTACTTGTTATGTTGTTTTTACTGGGAATATCATTCTCACCGGAGTTATCCGGCTGTTGCTTTGTTTTGTGTGTGTACTTGGCAACAGGTGGGGCAGGATCAAGTCAGAAGAGGCATGGTTAGCTTCGAGGGCATGAAGTAGAAGTGAGACTCGGTTTAGAAGTTGAATCAGCATGCCAATATAGTTTATGTTTCATAGCATGTTTAGATTCGAACTCATCGTTTCTGTTGTATCGATCCTGCGAGTATCGTGGACTGAAGGTTGTCGTTACATGTATTATGAACTATGTTATGTTTGAATGTCGTTTTGGTCATGTATGCATGTTGAGAATGGATCGGTTTTATATTGGATTGGTTGAGCTAATTGCTGTTTTTTTTTTACTCAGTTTTGGTCTCGCTCGAGCGGCAGTTGGTGCTCGCTCGAGCGAGCGTTTTTCTCTGTGCGAGATAGAACCTTGCTCGCTCGAGCGAGGGTTCTTCCCCGCTCGAGCGAGAGTTTTCTTGGCAGGAGAGCAGAACATTGCTCGCTCGAGCGGGCGTGTCTTGCCGCTCACGCCTGCTCGAGCGAGGATCTTTACAAAAAATAAATAAATAAATTTTCATTACTTTTAAATCTTGGATCTTGTTTGCTTATTTTATTGTTCAATCCGAGTTTAGTTGATGTTTAGAACCGAGGACTCACATTAAGTGGTATCAGAGAATTAAGATTCTTGGTTGAACTAGAGTGAGCGGGGTAGTTCGAGTCCGCATGTATTGGCTCCTCGCATGTGTTTGATGTTTTTCTTTAATTGTTTAGTTAATACCATGCGAGCATGCTTTATTAATTAAGAATTAATTGAATTACATGATTGTGTGATTTAAATTATAAAGCATGAACTACTTGAGATATAACTGTTTTTGTTATCGGCGGGTATCCGGTATTCCAAGCAGTTGTAAGGGCACCGTATTGTAGCGATTGAGGTATCTTGTGTCCTAACCTTTGATTATCAGATGGGTCCTCGTCGAGTGATGAACAGAAACCCACCGCCAGTTATTCCTGCGTCTGAGCAAGCTAGCACTGAAGTTGATCAGTTGGATGCTACAGCGACACCGATGGAAACCTTGCTGAAGAGGTTTCAGTTTTTTAATCCACCCTTGTTGTTGGGTACAGAAAATCCAGTTGACTGTGAGAGTTGGTTGGATGACATTGATCAGTTGTTCGATTCCATTGATTACACAGATGACCACCGAACTAGGTTAGTCATTCATCAGCTCTGTGGTGTTGCCAAGAACTGGTGGATCATGACCAAGTGATCCATGGAGAACAGAGGTACAGTTGTCAATTGGTCTCTTTTCAAAACTGAGTTTTATAAGCGGTTTTTCCCTGTTTCGTACCGAAAGGACAAGGTAGCAGAGTTTGCCAATCTGAGGCAAGGGAATCTGAACATCGAGGAGTACGTAGCCAAGTTTGACAGCTTGTTGCGTTTTGCCCCGCACATTTCCGACAGTGAAGAAGCCAAAGCCGATCAGTTTATCAACGGCTTGAATCCCAACATCTTCACGTTGGTGAACACTGCTAGGCCAGATAACTTTGCGGATGACATGAATCACTCAAAGGGAGCGAAAGCAGGCTTGTGGAGGCAGAGATTTAATCAGATGGTGTCTCAGCAGCAGAGGCAGTTTCAGAACCAACCATCTAATCATCAGAATCAGCCACCTCATTTTCAGAACCAACAGCAGAGGTATGAAGGTGGAAACAGTGGGGGAAACTGATGCGATCAAGGATAGCTCGCATGCTGATCAAGTGGCTAAGGATCCGTTGGAGATGCCAAGAGGACCAATTACGAGAGGTCGAGCTAAGAGATTCAAAGATGCACTTCAATCTTTGATTGTGGATTGTCAAGAAGGCATTGGAATGCTTGAAGATCATTTTTAAGGGTGTTACAATGTTATTGAAGTCCAAAGAAGTCAAGAGAGCGGAGAAAATGTCGAAGAGAATTCAAAAATATGCAACACATCCCGAGACGTATGCGCGCCCGCGCGCTGTCTAGCAATTTTGCAGTTTCGCGGACAGAACTTCATGCGCGCCCGTGCCTCCCTGAAGTGCGCCCGCGCCTGATGGACAGAACTTCTTGCGCGCCCGCGCCTTCGAATTTTACACACAGTTTGGCGTGTTGTGTGTGTGCGAGACTTTTTGATATTTTGGCATTATTTTCTATATTTTGAGTCTTTTAATTATACTAGGAAACTTTCTAGATGATATCTTTGATATCTTTAGGCTATATTTTGCGTTATCTTTTATTTTTGATTGTAAACTATAAATACTTTTGTTTTATTTCATTAATAATAATTCAGATTCAGTTTATACAAAAATTATTGAAAATTCTCTCAAGAATTTTATTCAAAGCTTTGCTTTGTTCTTCAAATCAAACTTTCTCAGTTAATTACTTGAAAACATTTGTCGATTGTTTCTCACTGAAGATTGTCAGATACAAGTTTA
Organism: Henckelia pumila; assembly: GCF_033568475.1. NCBI lineage: Eukaryota > Viridiplantae > Streptophyta > Magnoliopsida > Lamiales > Gesneriaceae > Henckelia > Henckelia pumila. The sequence continues at coordinate 101,425,716 of NC_133122.1, read as the reverse complement.
TCTGAAGGTTTTCTTTGGTTTCAATTATTGTGGTTTATGTTGTTAATCGTGCCGTCGATTAAAGGTGGAAATCCAAAACCCTATCAATTTTACTTTTTTCAAAGATTGGCCAAAACTTTGAGTCATTTGTTTATTGGTTAGAGTGTGCGATTCAAATTGTAATCGTGTTTGCTAATCTTACACAACAAGATTCATATCATTTGGTATCAAAGCCAAGGTTTTGAATCAAGTAAGTACCTATCTTCATCTATCTCTGTTTTTCGTGTTCTTCGTTCTTCATCTATGTCTATTCTTTATCAAATTTCTGTGTCGTTTATTTCAAACTTGTTATCCAAGTCTCGTGTCTTGTGCTACAAGTTATAAATTTCAAAAAAAAAAAAAAAAGAAAAATCGGTCAAAAAAAAAGTGAAGAAAAGTAACTTGTGGCCAATTTCTTTGTCTTTATTCATCCTTGAAGCGAGTCAGAGTCAAGTTGTCCATAAAATTTCCTACTTGTGTTTGTGCAATCTTTGTGGGTCAATTCTCAAGCGTCTAAAAGTTTTAAACTTGAAGGTTTGAATCTTATTCTACAAAGCAAAGCCTCTCCATAAATTTGAGTGAAAAAAAAAGGAGTGCTTGAGTGATTCGTTTGGAGTGAACTATGAGAATTTGTGTGAGGAAGTTTATTACTAACGATTTTCTTGCAGGTACCATGAACCCCAATAAGAATGTTAGTGAGAGTGTGAACCAAGGAATTTCCAAGGTTCAAATGAATGAGTTGATGGGGCAGTTGACTAGGGCGATGAGATCGGAGTTAGAACCTCTTCATGAGAGGATGAGTAAGTTGGAGGAGAGTAGTGGTAGTGGAAAGAAAAATAAAAATAGGAAGGGGGATGATTTTGAAGACGATGAGGAAAGTTTTTATTAGAATTGGGAGGAGGAGATAAGAGTACATAGGGGTAGACATAGGCGAGAAGCGGTGCGAGGAAAATATACGGAGGGTAGTAAGGAGAATGGGAATATCAGTAGTATTAAGATGAAAATTCCAGCGTTTCAGGGAAAATCTGATCCAGAGGCATATCTGGAATGGGAAAAGCGTGTAGAGTTTGTGTTTGATTGCCATCACTATTCTTATCTTAAGAAAGTGAGGATGGCAGTGGTTGAGTTTGTAGATTATGCATTAATCTGGTGGGATCAATTAGTGACCACTAGAAGGATATGTGGAGAACCGCCTATTGAGACGTGGGAAGAGATGAAGCGTGTCATGAAGAAGCAGTTTGTGCCTAACCATTATTATCGTGAAATGTACAGGCTTTTACAAACTTTGAAGCAGGGTCCAAGGAGCGTGGAGGATTACTACAAGGAGTTGGAGACCACGATGATTCGGACCAATATTGAGGAGGATAATGAAGCTACAATGGCCAGACTTTTGTGCGGTTTGAATAGAGAAATCCAAGACCAAGTGGAGCTTCGCCATTGTTTAGATTTGGATGAGATGGTACAGACGGCCATGAAGGTATAACAACAGCTCAAGAGAAGAGGAGCTGGTCGATTTCCTTCAGGTGGAGGATCGTCGACTTCTTGGCGTCCAAGCATTGCAAAACGGGAGGACAACAAGCAAGGGTTCAAACCAAAACCTGACACCAGATCGGAGACACCAAAGCAAGTGGTTAAAGGTACATCTGAAACTTCTAATACTCGATCTAGAGATATTAAATGTTTTCGGTGTTAAGGTATTGGCCATATCTCTAGCCAATCTTTGGTTGACTCACCAGTGGTTAGAGATTTTGCTGATGTATTTCCAAAAGATGTTCCTGGATTGCCACCTATTCGAGAGATCGAATTCAGCATCGATTTGGTGCCAGGTACTCAACCTATTTCCAAAGCTCCTTAGCGTATGGCACCTATTGAACTGAGGGAGTTGAAGGAGCAACTTGAAGATTTGATTACCAAGGGATACATCAGACCTAGTGTATCGCCTTAGGGTGCTCCTTTTCTGTTTGTTTGGAAGAAGGATGGTTCTATGCGGCTTTGTATCGATTACCGTCAGTTGAATCAGGCTACAGTTAAGAACAGGTATCCTTTACCCCGAATAGATGACCTTTTTGATCAGCTGCATGGTTCTTCTGTCTATTCGAAGATTGATCTGAGGTCAGGCTATCACCAGCTGAGAGTGCGAGAGGAAGATGTTCCTAAGACCGCATTCAGAACGAGGTATGGTAACTTTGAGTTTATAGTCATGCCGTTCGGTTTGACTAACGCTCCAGCGGTTTTTATGGGTTTCATGAACCGTATCTTTCAGCGTTATTTAGATGAGTTCGTTATTATCTTTATCGATGATATTCTTATATAATCAAAGAACCGTACTGACCATGCAGAGCACTTGAGGACCGTACTGCAGATTTTGCGAGTTGAGCAGTTGTTTGCCAAGTTGTCTAAGTGTGAATTCTGGTTGGATCGAGTCGTCTTTCTCGGTCATATCATTTCTGGAGGTGGGATTTCTGTTGATCCCAGCAAGATTGAAGCGGTTATGAATTGGCCTAGACCGACATCAGTACCTGAGATCCGAAGCTTCATGGGTTTAGCTGGTTATTATCGCCGATTCATCGAGGGTTTCTCGTCTATTGCCAAGCCTATTACCCAGCTGACTTAGAAGAATGCGCCTTTTGTCTGGACTGCAGATTGTGAGGCTAGCTTTGTTGATCTGAAGAGGAGACTGAACAGTGCTCTGATTCTTTCTATTCCGAAGGGTACTGGAGGTTTCACAGTATATTGTGATGCTTCTAACCGAGGCTTGGTTTGTGTTCTTATGCATCATAAGCATGTGGTGGCGTATGCATCGAGGCAGCTGAAACCGCACGAGACTCGTTATCCGATTCATGATCTAGAACTAGCTGCGATTGTATTTGCTCTGAAGATCTGGCGTCACTATCTTTATGGTGAGTCTTTCGAGATCTTTTCTAACCATAAGAGCCTTAAGTACTTGTTTTCACAGGCAGAGTGGAATATGGGACAGAGAAGATGGTTAGATCTATTGAAGGATTTCGACTGTGAAATCAAGTATTATCCGGGAAAGTTGAATGCATTTGCAGATGCCTTGAGCCGAAAGCTATGTTCATTATCTCTTTCTACTATTTGTGTTTCTCAGTTGATAGATGATTGTTGCACTTCTGGTTTAGAGTTTGAAACAGATAGGGAGACTATCAGAGTGTTTGCTATTCAAGTCGAACCGGAGTTGTTTGTTGCAATCAGAGAAGCACAGAAGTCTGAGCCGAGCATTCAGGTTTCAGTAGAGAAAGTCAGATCTGGGCAATTGTCTGAATTCCAGGTTAGAGATGATGTAATGTTTGTGAATAACCGTATTGTTGTGCCTGATTTTTCGGAATTGAGACAGCGTATTATCCGAGAGGCTCATTGCAGTCGGTTTAGTATTCATCCTGGAGATCGTAAGATGTAAAACGACCTGAAGAACCAGTTCTGGTGGAAGAGAATGAAGAGCGATGTTGCGAGGTTTGTATCTCGGTGTTTGAACTGTCAGCAAGTAAAAGCAGAACGGAAGCGACCAGGAGGTCTGTTGCACAGTCTATCTATTCCTGAATGGAAGTGGGATCACATTTCCATGGATTTCTTCATGATGCTACCACGATCCGTTCGAGGATGCGATGCAATTTGGGTAGTGATCGACCGATTGACGAAGTCTGCGTGTTTTATTCCGTACAGGATGACGTATCGTCATGATCAGATGGCTGAGTTGTATGTTAGCAATGTTGTGAGATTGCATGGTGTGCCGAAGTCGATCGTTTCAGACAGAGATCCTAGATTTACTTCTCACTTTTGGCACAATCTTCAGGGGGCACTTGGTACTCGATTGCATCTGATTACAGCTTATCATCCTCAGACCGATGGACAGTCAGAGCGGACTATCCAGACGTTAGAGCATATGCTGCAAGCGGTAGTGCTAGACTTTGGCACTAGTTGGCAGGATTCTTTGTCTCTTGTCGAGTTTTCTTACAATAACAGCTTCCAAGCGAGTATCGGTATGGCGCCTTTTGAGGCTTTGTATGGTAGAAAGTGCCGATCTCCGTTGTTTTGGGATGATTTGTCCGAGTCACCAGATTTGGGACCGGAGATGCTTAGAGATATGGTAGAGCAGGTTAAGATCATTCAGACCAGAATAAAGTCAGCTCAAGATAGACAGGCGAAGTATGCGAATGTCAGGCATAGACCTCTGAGTTTTGATCAGGGAGACCGAGTCTTTCTAAAGATTTCACCTTTCAGAGGCACTGCCAGATTCGGTAAGAGAGGGAAGTTATCTCCGAGATTCATCGGGCCATACGAGATTCTCGAGAAGATAGGCGATCTTGCCTACAGACTTGCACTTCCTCCGTTTTTATCTGGTATTCACGACGTTTTTCACGTCTCTATGCTGCAAAAGTATCATCTAGATCCTTCTCATGTTCTTCAGCCTGACGAAGCCGAGTTAGACGAGACTCTGAGCTACTTTGTGCGACCGATTCAGATCCTTGATCGGAACGAGAAACAACTCAGAACCAAGTCGATTCCATTGGTGAATTTGCAGTGGAGCCGTCACGGAGTCGAGGAAGCGACTTGGGAGACAGAATCTGACATGAGACAGTGATTTTCGGAGTTATTCGGATAATGTGAGTTCTTCTTACTGTCTTTAGTTCTTTATTCTATCTTATGAGTTGTGGTTCTTGTTGATTTCGAGGACGAAATCTCTTCTTAGTGGGGGAGAATTTTAACGCCCCGTTCTTATCTTAAATGAGTTTATTTGAGTTAATCGGAGATTACAGAGTTCACGAGCCGACTTGATTTTAATTAGGGTCATTTTTGCAAAAATTGGATTTTTCAGGGACTAAAACGCAAATATTGGATTTTATATATTATCTACACTTAGATTTTTGTTGAGAAGCCTTCACTTCATCTCCTCCAAGTCGTCTCCCTCCATTGAAACGCTTCCAACGTTTCTCCAAGCTCCCAGATTTTAGTCCGAGCTCGATCCCGCCGTTGGAATTTATTTCTGAAGGCAGATTATCGATCACTGCAGTGAGAGCTCTGTTATATTGTAAGTTCTTCTATGATCGGATACATTCTAGTTTTTGGATGTTGTTAGAATCGTTTGAGATTCGAGTATGTTGTTCTTGACAGAGTTCTGATCGTTTATTATCTGTCGGTTTTGAATTAGTGCGACGTTCGGATTTGTTATGATTTTTGGAAGCCATTTTCGAAAATGTGGATTTTGAGATTGATGGGTTTGATTTGTTATTGTTGTTTTGGGCATTGATATGAGGTTATATCGGTATTGAACTGCTGTCTGCATTTTCGGTTTGTTCAGTTTATAGCCGTTATGCCGTCGGTTTGAGTTTTGGGTTTTCGAATCGTTTTTGTATTGATTGAAGCCTTGGCTTGAGAGTGATCATGGTTGTTGATCAACTCTTGTATTTGTACAGATTCGTTGGAGTTGTCGAGCCCTGTGTTAGCAGCATTGTTCGTCGAGAGTTGGACGAAGAACGGTAAAGAGATTTCCTTGAACCGTTGTTTGTTGTTTAGGTTGTATAGTTGTTGATACAATCTTTTGTTGTAGCTTGTCCGGAGTTGGATCTACGACATTGAAAGGTAAAAGCAGTCATCGTAGCGGGATAGCATACTCGGGACAGTTGGTTCTCGAGTTTCCCTTTCAAATCACATATTGCATCTACACTTGTTCTAGCATGAGGAACTTGTGTCTTGTTGATTGATTTTACTTTTGACTATGTGTCTTATGTTTTATGTTTCTATTATGCATTCATCTTGAGCCTATGTTGATTCAGTGGGCAGAACCGCCCTTTTTGTTTGGACGTTTGGGAACTATGATTGAGTGGCCTAGGTCGTAGTCGTATCGCCTAGTGCTAGCATACTCATTATGGTTGCTCAAAGTCTAGAGGAGTGAGATATGTGGCACCACCTCGATTGGGAGAGTCGGTGAGTCGTCACATGATCTCATTCTCGGGATCCCAAAAGCACAGCAGCAATCCTTTGTTTATCAGATTTGATATCCCGGTTTAAAGACATGCATTTAATTACGTTGTTATTGATTGTGTAGTTGTCTTGAAAGCATGTTTATTGTTGTATTACTTGATATGTTGCTTTTACTGGGATTATCATTCTCACCGGTTATCCGGCTGTTGCTTTGTTTTGTATGTGTACCTAGCAACAGGAAGGGCAGGATCAAGTCAGCATAGACCTGGTTAGCGTCCAGAGCAAGAGATAGAAGTGAGACTCGTTTAGAAGTCGAATCAGCATGTCAACCTAGTTATGTTTTGCAAACATGTTTAGTCATTCGAACTTCACGTAATTATTTTGTAAGCAAGAATCGATGTAGGTACTACCGTATTGAATGTTTCTCTTTCCTAAACCATACTTGTATTGTTATTGGCATGTCAAATACTTTTAATGCAAGTGTTTAGGTTTTGATTGAGTTTATTTCAGTGCCTTAACTCTTCTGGGCGAGAGGACGGCACGGGCGTGCGGTTGTTGGCGCGGGCGCGCGGCCTCTTTGCGAGGTATGGGCGCGGGTGCTCTTACTTAGAGCGCGGCCGCGCTGGTCTTTGCGCAGAATCGGCGCGGGTGCGCTGATGTCAGCGCGGGCGCGCGAGCCTTCTTTTTTTAAAAAAAAATAAAAATTGGTTGTTTGTCCGAGTTTAGTTGATTAGAAACGAGGTCTCACAAAATGAAAAAGAAAAAGAGAGATGAGGCCGAAAGAAAGAGTGATCAAAAAAGTGAGGTGGTCTTAGAAAAAAATAATGATACAAGAAAAGATGAAAATAAAATTGAGCGAAAAGAGGCTGAAAAAAATATATATATAGCCCAAAAGAGTGAGTTGAGAGATGTTATGAATTCTCAAATTTCACTTGTGTTGATGATTTATAAGGAGTTACTCCTTAACACAAGTGATATAGCCGGAGATCTTCCGATCGTTGTTGTCTCTCTATTGCAGGAATTCGATGATTTATTTCCGGAGGAGCTACCTCAAGGATTACCACCGTTGAGAGGAATTGAGCATCAAATTGATTTGGTACCCGGGAGTGCATTGCCGAATCGTCTAGCTTGTAGGAGCAATCCGGAGGAAACTAAGGAGTTGCAACGACAGGTAAGTAAGCTTTTAGAAAAAGGTTTTGTACGTGAGTCGATGTCACCGTGTGCTGTGCCTGTATTGTTAGTAACTAAAAAGGATGGATCTTGCCGTATGTGTGTTGATTGTAGAGCTATAAATAACATTACCATTAAGTATAGGCATCCTATTCCTAGGCTTGACGATATGTTAGATGAATTGCATGGTGCTTCTATGTTTAGCAAGATTGATCTTAAAAGTGGCTATCATCAAATTAGGATGAGAGAGGGAGATTAATGGAAAACTGCATTCAAAACAAAGTATGGGTTGTATGAATGGATGGTTATGCCTTTTGGTTTGACTAATGCACCTAGTACTTTCATGCGTTTAATGAATCATGTTTTGCGTGCATATCTTGGGAAGTTTGTGGTTGTCTATTTTGATGATATATTGGTATATAGCAAAAACTTAGATGATCATGCGGAACATTTGAGAGTTGTTTTAATCACATTGCGTGCTGAAAATTTATATGCTAACCTTAAGAAATGTGTGTTTTGTACAAAAGAACTCGTGTTTCTTGGGTTTGTTGTGAGTTCACAAGGTGTGACAGTTGATGAAGAAAAGGTAAGTGCTATTCGAGATTGGCCAACACCAACTTCTATTGGTCAAGTTCGAAGTTTCCATGGCCTTGTGAGTTTTTACAGGAGGTTCGTGAAGGATTTTAGCACATTGGCGGCGCCTATGACTGCTGTCATCAAGAAAAACGTTCCATTTCATTGGGACGAGGAGCAAGAGAAGTCTTTCAATATTATTAAGCAAAAGTTAATTAATGCTCCTTTACTTGTTTTACCTGATTTTACTAATATGTTTGAAATTGAATGTGATGCATCAGGTGTAGGGATTGGAGGCGTTTTGATGCAAGGGGGAAAGCCAGTGGCGTATTTCAGCGAGAAGTTAAGTGGAGCGTCTTTGAATTATCCTACCTACGATAAGGAGTTCTATGCGTTGGTAAGGGTACTCGAGACATGGCAGCATTACTTGAGGCCAAAAGAGTTCGTGATTCATACGGATCATGAGTTCTTGAAGCATCTCTAGGGACAACAAAAGTTGAATAAAAGACATGCCAAATGGGTAGCGTTCGTAGAAACTTTTCCTTATGTAACCAAGTACAAGCAAGGTAAGGAGAATGTAGTGGCGGATGCATTGTCGCGAAGGTACGTGCTCTTAACTACTTTAGATTCTAAATTTTTAGGGTTTGAGCATGTGAAAGATCTGTATGTGAGTGATGTTGATTTTGGTGAGATTTATGAGTCATGTATGCGTGGTCCAAAGGATAAATTTTATTTACATGATGGCTATTTGTTTAAAGAGGATAAATTGTGCATTCTTATGTCTTCAATTAGGGAGTTACTTGTTAGGGAATCGCATAGTGGTGGTTTAATGGGGCATTTTGGCGTGGCAAAGACATATCAAACTTTGCATGAGCATTTTTATTGGCCGCATATGAAGCATGATGTTGAGAGAATGTGTGAGCTGTGTGTGACTTGTAAGAAAGCAAAGTCTAGATCACAACCACATGGGTTATATACTTGTAGTGACCCGTATCCAGAATTAATGATTAATGAATAATTAAATCGTGTAATAATGTTTAGATTAAGTAAAACATGATTAAGGAAATTCCAAATGGGTAGGTTCCGAGGGTTCGGATGGATTTAAAGAAATGGATTCACGAAACTTGAAAATGGTCTGGAAGGTTCCGAGGGTTCGGATGGATCAGAGGATCCGAACCAGAGATCGGAGGATCCGAACGGGTTTGGAGGATTCGAGCTCGGATCGGAGGCTCCGAAGATAATGCGTCATGGGTGACATCATTGATGGGACTTCGGAGGATCCGAAGTCAGGATTGGAGGCTCCGAACAGGAACGGAGGCTCCGAAGTTAGGAACGGGGGATCCGAACCAGTTCGGAGGATCCAAAGTCGAGTTCGGACGGCCCGAACTTCGCCTATAAATAGAGGTCCGAAATTTCATTTTCAACTCGCACCTCTCCTTTTCCTCTCTCAATTCCTAGGCCTTCTAACTCAGATCTATGGAGTTCTAGGCATCCTATTAGGAATCCGAAAGTGGCATAGCGATCCCGACGTCGAGGCGAAGATGTGCCTAAGTTTTGAGGAAATTGTCATCAGCAGGCTGACGACGGACGCAGGTATAGCTATGGTCTCCTTAAATTATTTAGAAGTCTGCAATAGCTTATTTAAGGCTTTTAGAGCTTAAATAATGATGCATGGGTATTTGCATTGCAGAGCTGATATAGGCTTGGAACCTAGAGTGGGACTGCTAGGACTGCCTGTAGTAAGGTACGTAAGTACAGACTGAGATAGCCAGCGGGTTTTGCATGCTTATATGTTGCATTTGTGTGTCATATTATTATGCAGCATGTGCATAACATATTGTTTCTGTTCATCTTTTGAGATGAGCCATATAGGGTCTCTTAGCCCTGTCTGGACGGGTGATGTCTAGTGCCCAGTGAATGACGGGTCATGGGTAGTTAGCATCTGGAGGACACGGTCCACGTCCTGTAGGAATGAGCAGTGTACACAGGGTTTGTTCCCCAGGTTGTACCACTCATGTCCTAGGCGCCATTACTGAGCAGTTATATACAGTTATCCCAGATATGGATACCCTATCATTTGCATGCATCATATTTGTATGTTTTACCCAGTTCTTTCATATTGAGCTTGGAGATCACGTTCAGTCTTTTCTGTGTATCTGGACACCCCATTCGACGGGACAGGTGTAGGTGCAAGATTGAGCACCAGGAGCTTGGAGTAGCCAATGACCAGTGAAGACAGCAGGATTAGCTGTAGGTTTTACCTTTAGGCTATTTATTCGATTTGGTTGTATAAATCGAATTGGTTTAACCGGTTGTATTCTGACGGTCTGTTTTTATTTAAGTCTTCCGCTGCGATTTATTTAATGCGTGTTTAATTATGCTTTTAACTCTGATTAGTTAGCGGATCCGGGTAGGGTCGCTACACTTTTTGGTATCAGAGCATATGCATGCAAGAGACTTGGGATATAATAAGACTTTGGGTTATCCTTATAGGATTGATGAGACCTTGGAGGAGGTGATGATGCGGCGATTATTTTGCCCAGAGATTATCATCATCGGCAGGATTTCTGAAGATTTGGCTTATGGGATACCAGCAAGTGCGGACAGGAATGATGGATCGTGTTCGAGTTTTCAAGACTTCTACTCATGTGGATCCTAGCTTTGGGTCGAGTACCGGATGCCAGAGGTAGTGGCAGAGGATTAGTGGGGACTTACTTGATGCTTGCATCTGTACAGTCATTACCATGATGACACTACTTTGAAGATTCTCCAGTCGTAGTTGGAGAGATTTTCATGCGGAACATAGTTTTGCCGGGATGCTTGTATCGATGCGTTCGGTAGGCACACGGGAAACTTCATGTTCAAAAGCATGATATGAATACAAGAAGAACGCTGATGGTAGATCGTGAGCAGAAGGGGTCGACTGACATGCACTGATGCAGAGCATAGCTGGTTAGCTATCACGAGCCATTTCTCCAGAGTTCTTCGTAGGAGTACATGTAGAGAGACTTGGTCGGGAGTATGCTTGTATCAATGCGTGTGTCGATTAGAAGCTTCATGCTCAAGGAACAAGACTAGTACGAAGATTTAAATACTGTATCGTTGTAGTTGTAAACAGTATGTCAGTTGTAATGAATCATCATACTATGGTTGTATCATTTCAAGTTTGGTTGTACATTTCATTGTATTTTGAATACTGTATGTATTACATGGGTTTGTAATAAAGAGAGTTGTACATAACTTGAAATAAGTGATACATGTTTTATTTATCCAGCAATTCGTGGATGATTGCATGGTTGTGCGGAATTTTGGATTGGGCTTAGTTGATTAGCATTCAACTATTGCAGCTCATGGGATTTGAGTGGGCCGACTGCGACAGTTTGACTTGTGGTTAGTCTAGGCGTTTTCCTAGGATTGACCTAGTTAGTCAGTGGACTATGTTAGTGCCAGCGATGAGTGGACTCGTCTAGAGGCATTAAGGGTATTGTTCAGTTTAGAACATTTGGGCTTTGTTCTAGGTTGTTTTCTTGGAACAGTAGGTTGTCTGACCTTCGTTGGGTTGAGACTTGTGATGATGGATTGCCACCAGGATGCCAGGTCCAGTATATGCCGAGAGTTGTGGACTATGACCGGGACTAGATGTGATGGGGCGCGACCCTATGCCAGTGTTACTCTGGGAGTCCTTGTACTTCAGAGGTTATCTGGGAGCCTTCGTGCTTCAGGAGATAGTGGTGGGAAGGCTACTCAGTCTAGGGATTTTGTGACAGCCACGACGAGGTATGACCTTGGATTAGATATCAGGTTTGATATCATCTTGTGTGCCAGAGATATAGTTTGAGTATTTTGCTGTAGGAACCAGTCATGGAGGGATTTCCTTGACAAGTGTATACTCTGAGCAGATAGGTTTTAACCTTTGAATTACAGCTAGACGTGTGAATCTAGTAGGTGGACAAATTTCTACCAGCGATGACTAGGGGTTGTCATCAGAGTTGTGGTTAGAATTTCCTTGTGATAGGAATTATCCAAGATACTGGATGGAATTTTATTTTAAGACTTAGACTCGAATACGAGGACTACTCCTTGATGATTGAATTCATCTGTGATAGATTATGTCAGACGCTAAGGATTGTACAAGAGCTATCTGAGATGTGAGGGAAGCGTGGCCTATACCCGTGAAACCTTGGTGGTTGTCCAGGTGGGTTAACATGGTAAGCTACCTTAGTCTTAAATTGTTGCACAATCTTAGCGAGGGATATAATCTGGAGAGTGTTTGAAGATTGTAAGAATCTTGGAAATTCGTTAGTTATGATTCTGAATTTGATGAATCGTGATATTCATCCTGGATGAACGAAGCAAGGATAGTTAGTGCAGTGTTTGCGCTAAGTACTGTCTGATATTTTCAGAGATTGAGCGTAGGATTTTCCATGGGATGGAAATGGGCTTAGTTTATCTTGATGTTTGCCTTGGGTGAACAAGACAACGATTAGTAGTGCTGAGGTGGCACGGGATCTGTGCTAGTGACTACTAGTGGTTATTGGGTAACTCTGTCAGAGTTAGGATGGTTAAGTTCAGAATACGAAGCAGCGGTTAGTAGTGCTGAAAAGGCGTAGGACTTGTGCCAAGTAAACTACTTATGTACCATAATTTGACACCATTTGGAAATGGTTCTTTGTGGCAGCTGAGTCATGGTTATTGACCGAGCCATGTAGGTTGGATTATCAGTGGTGGTCTGATCTGATAAGTGCGAGCTTAGGTAGATCGACGAATTTGATTGGTTGAGCCAATCAGGGTTGATCGGGATGTAGCAATTAAGAAATACTTGGGATAGTATTTTGTCGAGTAAATGCTTATGGGATGAATACTGAATACCATCTCAGAGAAATCGGAGATTTGAGTTATTTAGTCTCAATGATCGCCAGAGATGAATCTTCTGGGATTGCTGTAATCAAGAATGATTGCAAGTGGACTTGTATGATCAAGTTAGGTGCTAACTTGACAGTGGAGACAAGCAAGGGAGTTGGAAGTTTCCAGTATAGTGCATTTTTGTTAAGAAGGAAGCTGATATTGATCCAATCAATTGCTTAGTGATAGCAATAGGTCAGGAAAGGATCATGTTGTTGTTTCATGTGAGAGTTTTCCATTGAACAACAATAGTGAAGACTGTTGACCGGACATTTCGGTTAAGTAAGGGCATCTATGTGTACCGTTGTGGTTGGATCCGACGAGTAGTTGGAAATGCTAATGGACATTAGCAAGGAAACATCAGTTGTCCGATCTATGTGACATTAGCTAGGATCTGATCCTCGAGATCTAGTAGGATGTGTCACTGGTCTTCTAGCGTGTGATGAACGATGTCTCTGAAATGACAGAGATAGTAGAATTTCAACTTAGTAGCCAACAAGTTTGTTGTGGGAATTGAAGATTTTGCAAGATAGCGTTGAAGCAACTTTGTTCTTTCCAGTCAACAAGCCATATCCGTGCGGATTGTTTGTCAAGAATATTGCGCGTTAGCAATAATCGATATTTATATGTGCGTCGAGTGGCAAGTTACTTCGAGCACAAGTATTTCCCAGGATTGACTAGGGAATCGACGAATTAGATCGTTCAGTGCTGAGACTGATGCGTTCGGCAAGGGAGCGATTTGAATATTGAGAATCCGTTGGGATTTAGTTCCAGGATCAGTATGTTCAACCTTGGGAGGTTGGTAAGAGCTGATGGTATTATCAGAGACTCTGAGTGGAGTTATACCAGGTGCAATAACTGTCGAGTTTCGAGACGGAATAGGAAGCGTTTCCATATGTCTGTGTACTGTGGAATGTTCCTGTCGAGCATATTGGTGGGAGCTTGCCTTAGTCTTGATGTGTGTACAGTGATTGCGAGTATGTATAACTAACCAGAGGATGTCTACCGATTGAAATTCATGAGGTGAATAACCTATGATCGAGATGGTGTAGATCATCAGAGGCGTGATGACTTCCATTGCAATGTATGCATGATTTCGCAGGCCAATGGCTAGGAGTTGACGTAGCGTCATAAATTGCAAGTGATGATAGTTATCATCAGGGCATAGTGTTGAGGTTATACTAAGAAACGTGGATAGCAGAATGTACTAGACATGATGGTTTAAGTTCCCAGTATTTCTTGGGAAGCCAGTTGTGTTTCAGGGAGAGTGGGGAGAATAACCAGTCTAGGGAACATTGTGCGCAGTTACGTTAGAGTATAGACTTGAGTCAACTGGATTATCTTAAAGCGAGATTCATGTTAGAATGTGTCAGCACAATGTTGGGATTAGTGTTTTCCTGACTAGAGGTGTTGAACACCGAGAAATTTTGAAACCATTAGATGGTTAGATTCGATAAGTAATTCGACGAATGCAGTAAAACCAGTCAGGTTATGAATTGGTCTACGTCAGTATAAGATTTCCTTCGAGTGGGTGTTGGTATCTTTCGTGACCAGAGAGATCGGGGTCAATTTGGAAGACGTATCAATGTTGTGACATGCGAGTGCTAGAGGAGTTCTATTGTCGACCAGTAGCACAGTAATTTTCAGTTGGGGAAAATGTTAATGCGGTTCAGCATTAATGAAGCATGCAGAGAATTCGACGGGAGTCTGAGTGTTTCGGAGGATATTTTGACCAGACACTCGAGCAAGGGTTTCTTGTACGTTCTCGAGGTATTACCTTAGATTTCGAGGACGAAATATTTTAAGGGGGGGGAGAATGTAGTGACCCGTATCCAGAATTAACGATTAATGAATAATTAAATCGTGTAATCATATTTAGATTAAGTAAAGCATGATTAAGGAAATTCCAAATGGGTTAACGGAGTCCAGAAATGGATTCAGGACACTCGAAAATGGTCGGGAAGGTTCCGAGGGTTCGGATGGATCGGAGGATCCAAACCAAAGATCGGAGGATCCGAACGGGTTCGGAGGATTCAAGCTCGGATCGGAGGTTCCGAAGATAATGCATCATGGGTGACATCATTGATGGGACTTCGAAGGATCCAAAGTCAGGATCAGAGGCTCCGAACAGGAACGGAGGCTCCGAAGTCAAGAACGGGGGATCCAAACCAGTTCGGATGATCCGAAGTCGAGTTCGGACGGCCCGAACTTCGCCTATAAATAGAGGTCCGAAATTTCAATTTCAACTCGCACCTCTCCTTTTCCTCTCTCAATTCCTAGGCCTTCTAAATCAAATCTAGGGAGTTCTAGGCATCCTATTGGGAATCCAGAAGTGGCATAGCGATCCCAACGTCGAGGCAAAGATATGCCTAAGTTTTGAGGCAATTGTCATCAGCGGGCTAACGACGGACGCAGGTATAGCTATGGTCTCCTTAAATTATTTAGGAGTATGCAATAGCTTAGTTAAGGCTTTTAGAGCTTAAATAATGATGCATGGGTATTTGCATTGCAGAGCTGATATAGGCTTGGAACCTAGAGTGGGACTGCTAGGACTGCCTGTAGTAAGGTACGTAAGTACAGATGAGATAGCCAGCGGGTTTTTCATGCTTATATGTTGCATTTGTGTGTCATATTATTATGCAGCATGTTCATATCATATTGTGTCTGTCCATCTTTTGAGATGAGCCATGTAGGGTCGCTCAGCCCTGTCTGTACGGGTGATGTCTAGTGCCCAGTGACTGACGGGTTATGGGTAGTTAGCATCTGGGGGACACGGTCCACGTCCTATAGGAATGAGCAGTGTACGCAGGGTTTGCTCCTTGGGTTGTACCACTCATGTCCTAGGCGCCATTACTGAGCAGTTATATACAGTTATTCCAGATATGGATACCCTATCATTTGCATGCATCATATTTGTATGTTTTACCCAGTGCTTTCGTATTGAGCTTAGTGCTCACGTCCAGTCTTTTCTGTGTATCTGGACACCCCATTTGACGGGGCGGGTGTAGGTGCAGGATTGAGCACCAGGAGCTTGGAGTAGCCAGTGACCAGTGAAGACAGCAGAATTAGCTGTAGGTTTTGCCTTTAGGCTATTTATTCGATTTGGTTGTATAAATCGAATTGGTTTAACCGGTTGTATTCTTCCGGTTTGTTTTTATTTAAGTCTTCCGCAGCGATTTATTTAATGCATATTTAATTATTCTCTTAACTCTAATTAGGTAGCGGATCCAGGTAGGGTCGCTACAATACTCCACTTCCAGTACCTAACTGTGGGGACCTCGGGTGCTAAGAATAGATTGTTGTCAAATGCATGTTAGAAGGTGTTGGTTTAGTTTGAGCTTTGAAAACTTAGAATTGAGTTTATTGTATTGCACCATAGAAACATGTATGCCATTGTTGTTATGTCTAGATATGCATGTGTTTATGCTTGGGACATGTTGAGATTATATATGCAATTTTTCAGATTTGGAATAGCCCTAGCAACTTTGATCTTTGTTGTAGCCTTTGGTAATTTTTGTAAATTTCTGCACCGACCCTTCTTGGTAGAATGAGATTATTCTGCACCGACTCTTTACTGAAAACTCCTATTAGGGTGCGGTTGGTGGCATTAGAAAGCTAAGACAAAGATCTACAACTGTTATGTTTAGAATTTTTCCATATTCTTCCCGAAACCCATGCGCGGGCGTGCCTGAATAGGGTCGCGGGCGCGCGTGGGGTTCTGAAAAAAAAATATTTTTGGTTCTTTTTGCGACGTGATTTTGCGTCGCCAAATGTATAGTTTTGCGTCGCCAAATGTTCTGGTTAATTTTATTCAGATAGAATAATTATTGTCTAATTAATTATGCTTATTCATTAATTGCCCTTAAGATGAGATTAGCACCCGAGGTCCCCACAATAGGTGGTATCATAGCGTAAAGTCTTGGACTTAGAAAGAAGTTGAGCGGGGTAGATTGAGTCGCATGCATTTATAGTATTGCATGATTATGATTTACTTGCTTTAAAGAATTGTGTGCGACTATAATTGTTTGATTGAACACTGCTTGCTTTACTGAGATGAGAATTACATGCTTATATGATGATATGTATGCCTGATTTCTTGAATTCATTAGAATAAGTGAATTCTTTGCAAGCATGTATTATTTGAAAAGCATAAGAATTTGAAAGTATGTGTTCTATTCAGAAGCATGAGATTATATGTATGTTATACTGAAATTGTATTTTATAATATCTGCAATATATATTGCTTGTGTTATCGAAGAATACAGATTGTGCTGATAGTATGAGAACCTCAAACAGAACAGAACCAAGGACAGAACCAAACAGTGTTGAGGTACGGTTTTGAGCCTATCGATATAATGATTGCCCTGAGGAGTATGTTAGTTGAACAACTCTAGAGCTATTAATCACCAACTCAGAAAGATACAGAATATGCTATGTCTAGAAAGGGGTTGAGTTTAAAAGCTGGATCAGTTGTTCAAGTGAAGAATATTCAGATGAACATAGAACCAGCCTGATTTTATATCAACTCCATGGCTTAGCAAGAAGTTGGTGAATTTGACAGAAGAACTTATGGAAGAGCAAACGTATTTAAATGGTTTGGCAAGTAAGTAAACATAATTGTTTCTTTCTGTATGTATTAGAAAAGATAGAAAAGCAGAATTTGCCAAACAGAAGCATAGCCACTTGAATGACTTGATTGAAGCCAGAGATAGAATAAAGAAAGAAACTCAAACCGGTTGTATAAAGCAGAGTAGAATTTTATTCACAACTCTGTTATTGTGAAAAACTATGATCATCACCTTCACTACAACTTCCATAGTAGTATAGCTATGAAGCAAGAGATAGTGACAATAGCAGGAAAGATCGATTCAGCCTAAACTCTAGCAGACGAAGAAATATAAGCATAGCTTCCATAGATGAAATAGATAAAGAGAATATTTGAATGGCAGATAATTTCATAGGCAATAAGCCAATACAGAAAATAAGGCTCAAGTTGTATCAAATAAGAATATTACAGGTAAGTGAGTTAATTCTAGTTAACCGCTTATATATTGATTGCATAGCATACATTCATAGATCAGTGATTTGTTATGCTACAATCCATATCTGATGAGTCTTTATTCATCGTATTTGCTGAGATTTTGCCTTTGAGTAGATGGAACACATTTGTAAGATTAGTCATAGAAGATGAAATACAGAATTGAGGAAATAAGAGTGAATGTGCTGATATCAGGCATGAGATATTAAGCTAGAATGCATTATAGATATTAATGAAATAACTGAGTACCAGTTAACAGCTGATTGAATCTGTGCACTGATAAAGCAATAGAAATGACTAAAAATATATGATATGAGTTTAAGAAATTAGATTTTGTTATTTCGGTACTGGTTATATCACGATGACCGTGGAAGAATGTCGGAAGAAGTCTAGTCGATATATTGAACTAGTATAGAATTAACCTAGAATTGACAGATATGTCAGTGGTTAGAATGTACAGAAATAGTTCAATGACATATTCCGACCTTTCTACGACATGAACAAAGTTCTATATAGAGTAGTGTGTAGTACGAAGATCTTATGACAATTCGTATAGAAAAGCGCTACTTGACTTTACGAACTCCAAAAATAACAGAAGAGTGATGAATGAAGAATTATTCTAGTACCGAATTGATTATGAATTCTATGACAGTGAATTATGTCGAAAAGATGATATTCAACTATTGTCATGCAGAAAGTTAGAGATAAACTCATATCAATAGAGAATAAGAAAAACCAGTTACAGTAGAGTTTTTTCTTCAATTTTGCTGAAGCTACTCCATCAGAGAAATCACGATTCTTGAATTTCATGATATCGATTATGTAGTGACCCAACCCGGATCCACTAACTAATCAGAGTTTATAGAAAAAGCGCACGCAATAAAAGCCTAAAGCGTAAAGAGCGGATAATTAAAATACAACAAATCCAATCGGCAGAATACAACCGACGTTATCACAATTGTGTAATTACTGTTATACAACCAAATCGATGGTTCAGGGTAAATAAATACCTACCCTTTACAACCTCGCACTCCCCAAGCTCAATCCTGCTGAGAGCCACCTGGACCGTCCAGCCTCAAACCTGCCCCGCCACAAGGTACACAATACCCAAACACAGGGGCGTGAGCTAGAACGCTCAATACGAAGCAATGATATAAATACAAATATGCGCACACAAATGATTTAAACTCAAGTGAAAACACTTGCCCATGGCGCCGGGAATATACAGTACCGGCTAGAGAGCTACTCCGCGGGGTACTCGTACATTCCATATCAGGTCTGAGCCAACCCCATCCTGACCCGAATCCAAAACAGGATACGAGTCCCATATGGAAACTGTCATACTTGACTCGAGTCCAATAATGAGATCATCGTTCCCTATGGAGACTGTCAATGACTCACATCTCTCCGGATGCAGTCATACGTAAAATCATGTATGTGCTAAGGCGGTAAAATATGCTAAAACATGGTAAAACATATAGCACATACTAATGCAACATATAAGCAAATATATCATGCCGGCTATCTCGGTCAGTACTTACGTACCTCTAACACTGCTGGTCAAACCTAGCTCCACTGGTCTAGACTCCCAGCCTACTAGTCCAATCTACTAGCTACTACAATGCAAATATCCATGCATCAACAATTAAGCTCTAAAAGCCTTAACTAAGCTATTATATACTCCTAAATATTTTTAGGATGCCAAAGCTATACCTGCGTCCGTCGTTAGCCCTTTGCTGAAGATAGCCTCAAAACTAGGCCGTAGCTCCGCGACGACATCTAGATCACTAAGCCACTTCTGGATTCCCCGTAGTATGCCTAGATCTCCCTAGATCTGAGTTAGAAGGCTTAGGAATTGAGAGAGAAGAGAGGAGATGAGCGAGTCACAAATGAACCTCGGCTCCTCTATTTATAGACAACGTTCGAGTCGTTCGAACTCGGCTTCGGCCCCTCCGAACTAGTTCGGATCCTCCGATCATGACTTCAGATCGTCCGAACACGATCGAACCGTCCGATCCTTACTTCGGGTCATCCGAAGTCACATCAGTGATGTCATCCATGATGTCACCTTACTGACGTAGTTGATGACGTAAGCCCTAACCCTGTTCGGATCCTCCGATCCCACCGACGGAGCCTCCGATCCTCTTCGAATCCTCCGAACTCCAGTTCGAAGCGTCCGAACCTCCCGAGCCATGCCTGAAAGACTGGGTGCCTGGTGAGCCAACTTGTGGCTAAGGGCTTTTATGACTCTATGTATAAACAATCTTTTGTTTAATATAATTTACACTTTTATAATGGCATTTACTTTATCTTTTATCATGTTATTATGTTGTGACATACTATAAGATGTTTAGATGAAGACCTTGAATATACTATAGTGTATGTAAGATGTGGTAGCACATGGGGATGGCTGTCATGAAACACATCTTATAGTCACTGTATATTCTAAACAGTTCCTAGTCGATTGAGCCGTCCGTTAATAAGGATAAGGATCGCTCGAGATTGAGACTAGCATTTGAGATGCCGAGTACCACGTTTAATTGGTATGGAACATAAAGATGTTCAAAGCATGCAAATGGATATTCATATGATGAATGATCGAACTACCCTATCCGAACTTTCCAAGTGGTTATCACTTATCGAGTGGATGAAGTCCGCGGTTTTGGTTGTACACCATTAGTCCTTATTACTTGAAACATCATTGAGACTCTATATGCTAGTACTGTGCTTTGACTCGTTTACCGACTCTATTAGGGTCATCAGGTGTCGGGATTGGGTACAGTTATGACACATATAGGGGTCGATGCTTTGTTGTCAAGGATTCACCACATACTTGCGAGTGTGGATATCCTATGCAATCTGAGGAGATATTAGTGTGACGAATCTCTGGCCAGAGTACATGATGTGTTTTTAGAAATGGTTTCTTAGTAGCACTTGCGATGTCACTATTTGATCTTCAAGATGCATTGCATAGTTATCGAATCTCGAACGACTCTCGATTTACCAATGGTTGTTGATTCGATCGGGATATATGGATGAAGGGACCGTACTGTACGCTAACCAAAATATATTGGTTCTTGCAGGCACTATCAGTGATACCTAGGGAATCATGGGGCGATGTTGCTAGGCGCTCTTACCATGATTCGATGGGCAAGTCGGAAATTGTTGTTCCGAGTCACAAGGAATTGTGAGCCCACGACTAGCTGTATCCCTGAACCATTGAGGATCACACAAGTAATGGATTTTTAATCCCCGCTGAGATAATTAAATTTAAAGAGTTAAATTTAGTGAATAAAGAAGTGGGACTTCTTATTTAAAAGTAGAGGGAGTAAGATTTCCTAAAATGACATAGTGATGGACATTTTTGGAAACCACTGAATTCGGATTCAGAAAATTTTTCTTGACTTTAAAAGATGCAAAAATGGTTTCTGTGCACATTGGTGAAATTGGTTTATCAATCTGAGTCACGATGAATTTAATATTAATTTCTTAACATGCGGGCTTTGCTTGTCATGCTTGAACTTATGACTAATGGGCCCTAAGCTGTTAGCAGCCCACATTATAAATAAGTTATTGCAGTACAGAAATTACACAATATAGGTCATAATTTTCGAAAACCTTAGAGCTCTTTCTCTAGAGAATTCGGCCGCCCCCCTCCCCTACTGTGTTCGAAAATTGTCTGTGAATTTTTGAATTTGCAGACTGATTTAACAGATCATATCTGTTCTATCTCTTCGTAGAAACTTCTGATAGACTTTCTAGTGCAGTCTATCAGAGGGATTAAACTTCTGTTCGTGGACCTGATTGAAGAATTGTTCGTTCATCGGTTCCTGGGATATACAACAAGAGCAGATTAATCTGTTGGTGTCCATAATCTTGCTTCGAGATTTTAAGGTAAAATTTATATTGTTTAAATTTTATATTATCAATTTTAATTGTAGAAATTTGATACCCATATGGAATCGTTTCATATAAAATTTTAAAACTTCCGCTGCACTGGGTATTACTTTCTTTTTCGATCCGAAGAACGACCGTGTTCCAATAGTGGTATCAGAGACAGGCTGTTCTCGGATTTTACGATTAAAATTTTATCAATTGTACAAAGCCTCGATTTTTCAGAAAAATAAAACGGAAAAGAAAAAAAAAATCGGGGCTGCCCGCTTCCCGAAGGCAGCGAGCAGCGCCGCGTGCAACCCTGCGCGCAGCCAGATGGGCTGCACGCAGCAGCCCTGCGCGATCTAGGGCAAGCGCTGCCCTAGCCCGCGCAGTTGGGCCGCATGGAGCGGCCCAGCGACGGGCGGGCAGCCCGGGATTGTCCCGGGCTGCCCAGAAATTTTTTATTAAACCCGGGCTGCCCAGAAATTTTTTATTAAAAAAAATTAAAATTTTTCGTGAATTATGAATTCTAGCCCAAAATGGTTTTGATCCCAGTTTTTGGCCCGATTGAAAATTGTTTCAGTTAGTCCACGAGGCAATGGGTCAAAATTGTTTGAGCCCAAAAAATTTTTAAACTAAGAAAATTAATTTTAGGATAAATTTTAAATTTTAAAAATTTATAAATTTAATTCATTAAATTAAATCTTTAATTATTAATTTTGGTACAATTGATAATAAAATATGATTTTATGTATAAAATTGGATTTTATATGTAAAATATGATTTTATGGATAAATTAGATAAAATATGATTTTATATATAAAATAAGATTTTATGTATGAAATATGATTTTATCTATTTATATTTATTGTCATTGCATGATGTCCAATAAATTAATTTTTGAATTAAATATTATTGGATAAAGATGATCGATTGCCATGACCAATATTATAGGTGTGTAGTAGCCCGTACCCTAATTGAGTAATTAAAGGATTAATGCTAATTAAATAAATTGGGGATTGGACGGATCGGAAGCTCCGAAGGGACGATCGGAAGCTCCGATCGGGATCGGAAGCTCCGATGAGGATCGGAGGCACCGATGATATTACGTCATCCATGACGTGTGGCTGGATCGGAAGCTCCGATCAGGATCGGACGTTCCGATCACCCCTATCCGGAGTCATCAAGTGATATTTTGACACGTGGCAGATCAGGATCTTCGGAAGCTCCGATGGCAGGATCGGACGTTCCGATCGAGGTTCGGACGTTCCGATCAAGGATCGGAAGTTCCGATCGTTGTCTATAAATAGAAGGCCGAGACTTCATTTCTCTTTGCCAATTCCGAGTTCTCCTTTCCTTTCTAGTCATATTCGAGTTGTTCTAGCCTTCCTAGGCTTGAACCGGGAGTCGTCTAGACGTTCGGTAGTCGTAGCGGAGTTGTGCCCAAGTTCTGGAGGCATCGACATCAAAGGGCTAACGACGGACGAAGGTATAGCTTTTGCTCCCTATAAATATTTAGGAGTATGCAATAGCTTAGTTAAGGATTTTAGAGCACTTTAATGATAGTAGTATCATTTGGCAGTGTAGAGCAGACTATAGGCGTGGACCTAGAGTTGGTAGAGCTTGCACTGTTTTGAGGTACGAAAGTACTGTTCGAGATATCCTGACTGAGTATGCATGTATTATGTGACCGCATGATTTATATGTCATGATATTATGCTGCATTCATTTGCATCTTGCTGTATCTCCTTCGAGATGTCTGTTAGTAGGGTTGTACCCTATCCTGTTAGTGGATGGACTTCCATCGATTTGGGTCCGGCGTATCCACAGTTATCTCGGTATGGGAGCCACCTCCTGAAGCGACGGCACAGCGTGCTACATACCAGGGCCCGGTCTGTCTCTGTTATCTGATCCTTGACCTCGAGTCTATAGGGAGTTCACTTTGCATGCATGTATACTCATACTCTCGCACTGAGCGTTTTATGCTCACGTCTCGTACTCTGTATTTTCTGGACACCCTATTCCATGGGGCAGGTTTGCGATTGGACGAGGAGGGTGGATCCAGGAGGGGCTAGTCAGTGGTTGGCCAGCTGGAGCTTCGTCTAGGCTTTATTACTGTTGTTTTGGGTTTATACAGCTATTCGATTTGGTTGTATAATATTGGATAATTACAGATTCCTTTACTTGGGATTGTATAATGTTATTGGTTTCCGCAGTTTTATTCTGATATCTGTTTTATTAAGTAAATTGCATGCATAAGTTCTGTTTAGTAGGTGATCCGGGTAAGGGTCACTACATTTATGGTATCAGAGCATGCAAAAGATTTCTTGGGATTTAGTCTCATCTTGAGGTATTTTTGTAGATGTCAAATCGTGACGACCAGAGTTCTCATGGCAGTGTTGGTGGGCGTTGGGGTGATGCCGACCGGGAGCCTCGTCGAGAACGGCGTCATCGTCACCATGACGACAAGCGTTTCACTGTGCGTCGATTCTTAGCTATGGGTCCTAAGCCCTTAGTTGGAGGTGAGTCTCCGGAGGATGCGGAGAACTGGTTAGACCGCATGGAGACGACTTTTCAGACTTTCCAATGCACCGATGAGCAGAAGGTGGAGACCCTTCGCTATCTCCTGGATGGGCGTGCGCGTAGGTGGTGGAGGTTTACTTCTGCACCTTTTGTTGCGGCGAGAGGAGTGGCCACCTGGGCCGAGTTCCGCACAGCTTTCCAAAAGCGGTATTTTCCTCCTGCACTCCGACAGTCGAAGGCAGGCGAGCTACTGAGTCTGCGACAGGGAACCATGTCTATCGATGAGTATCAGCAGAGGTTCTTTGATCTGCTATCCTATTGCCCCGAGATTGCTGATAGCTCAGAGATGAAGTATAATCTGTTCCTTCAGGGCCTTAACCCTGAGATCCATGACCGTGTGGCGGTTGGTGACGACATGTCCTACGAGGGTTTGGTGAGCCGTTGTCATCAGGCAGAGGACAGCATTCGGCGGAACAGGTCTTTCTCTCAGTCGAGACCTGCTAGTTCTTTGGGTCCCCGTGCCCAAACTCTCAAGAAGTCTGGATCTTCTTCTTCCTCTGGTTCTGGAGGTGTTGTCCGTTTCGGTAAGAAGGACAAGTGTGATCACTGTGGGAAGAACCATCCATCCGACAAGTGCCGCAGAGCTTCTGGAGCTTGTTTCCGTTGTGGAGAGACTGGTCATATCCGGAGGGATTGTCCACTGTCTGGGGGAGGCGGTTCTGGTTCTGGTTCAGGATCGGGTTCTCAGGCTACCGTACAGCAGAGGTCACAGGGACAGTCTGCTGGGAGTTCTCATTTGAGGCCACGAGCTTCTGGCCAGGTGTTTGCCCTGAGACATGATCAGGCTGTGGAGGAGAATGAGAAAGTCATCGCAGGTACATTTATGCTTTATGGTATACCTGCTCTTGTACTTATTGACACTGGTGCATCTCATTCCTTCATTTCTGCACGTTTTGTTAAGAGGCATAAGTTACCATGCATTGCACTAGACGTAGTGATGTCTGTTTCTACTCCGACGGGCCAATCTGCTTTGGCTAAGCATCTAGTGATGGGTTGCCCTTTAGAGTTCGAAGGGAACGTTCTGTTGGCGAATCTCATGGTCCTGGCGATGGACGACTTTGATTGCATTATGGGAATAGATGTGCGGACTACCTATCGAGCTTCAGTGGACTGCTATCAGAGATTAGTACGCTTTCATCCGGAAGGGAGTGAGAGCTGGTTTTTCTATGGTGAGGGAGCGCGACCCCCGATGCCTTTGGTATCAGCTTTGAGAGCCTGTCGAGCTCTGGAGTCTGGCGGGGAAGGCTACCTTATCTATGCAGTTGATTTGTCCGCTGAGAGTATTGGGATAGAGAGCATTCCTGTTGTGGATGAATTTCCAGATGTGTTTCCTGATGAGATTCCGGGTTTTCCTCCTGCTAGGGAAGTCGAGTTTGGCATAGAGTTGATGCCGGGTACTTCGCCTATTTCTAGAGCACCGTATCGTCTGGCTCCGTCAGAGATGCGTGAGTTAAAGAATAAGCTACAGGATCTTTTGGACAAGGGGTACATTCGTCCTAGTGTATCTCCTTGGGGAGCTCCTGTTCTCTTCGTAAAGAAGAAGGATGGGTCGATGCGGCTGTGCATTGACTACCGGCAGCTGAATCGAGTGACTGTGAAGAATAAGTATCCGTTGCCTCGTGTTGATGACTTGTTTGACCAGCTGCAGGGCACATCAATTTACTCCAAGATTGACTTGAGATCTGGGTATCATCAGTTGAGAGTCCGTGATCAGGACGTAGCCAAGACTGCATTCCGTACTCGCTATGGGCATTACGAGTTCCTAGTGATGCCATTTGGTTTGACTAATGCGCCGGCTATATTCATGGATTTGATGAACCGTGTCTTCAGGGAGTATTTGGACAAGTTTGTCGTGGTCTTCATTGACGACATCTTGGTGTATTCGCGTAATACGGAAGAGCATGTTTCTCACTTGCGGTTGGTACTGCAGACTCTTCGAGATGAGCAATTGTACGCCAAGCTGAGCAAGTGTGAGTTCTGGATGGATAGAGTGGTTTTTCTTGGCCATATCATATCCAGGGAGGGGATTTCTGTTGATCCAAGCAAGATTGAAGCGGTACTTAATTGGTCGCGTCCGACGACGGTTGCTGAGATCCGTAGTTTTCTGGGTCTAGCAGGGTATTATCGTCGCTTCATTCTGAACTTCTCTCAGTTAGCTCGACCGTTGACGCAGCTTACCCGCAAGGGTGTGGATTTTGAGTGGTCCTCCGAGTGTGAGAAGAATTTCCGTGAGCTTCGACGGCGGTTGACTTCTGCGCCGGTGTTAGCATTACCGTCAGGATCTGGAGGGTATGTAGTTTACACGGATGCTTCTCTTCAGGGGTTAGGTTGTGTCCTGACTCAGAATGGGCATGTGATCGCATACGCTTCTAGACATCTGAAGCTTCACGAGGACAACTACCCAGTCCATGATTTGGAATTGGCAGCCATTGTGTTCGCTTTGAAGATCTGGCGTCATTATCTTTATGGCGAGAAATTTGAGATCTTCACCGACCATAAGAGTCTTAAGTATTTGTTCACTCAGGCAGAATTGAACATGAGACAGAGACGTTGGATGGACTTGCTTAAGGACTATGATTGCGAGATTAAGTACCATCCGGGAGCTGCTAATCTCACCGCTGATGCTTTGAGTCGCAAGGTGCGACTATCCGCACTTCAGACTTGTTCGATGTCTAGTGCGATCAGTGACTGTTGTACTTCAGGTTTTACCTTCAAGCATAAGAAAGGTATGCAGAGTATCCAGATGTTTGCGATATTATCTGAGCCAGCCTTGTATTCGCGGATCCGAGATGCTCAGATGTCTGATTCAAAGACCCAGCATTTAGCTCGTCTAGCTAACGAGGGTAGCTCGTCTGGATTTCATTATCAGTCAGATGGCTTTCTGTGTTTGTCTGGTAGGCTTGTGATTCCACAGGATGAAGAGTTGCGAGAGGAGATTTTGTCTCAAGCACATCGCACTAAGTTCAGTATTCATCCTGGGAGCAACAAGATGTACAAGGATCTACGTACTCGTTTCTGGTGGAAGGGAATGAAACGCAGTGTTTATCAGTTTGTTTCGAGATGTTTGGTGAGTCAACAGGTCAAGGCAGAGCACCGACGACCTGGAGGATTGCTTCACAGTCTGCCTATTCCTGAATGGAAATGGGAGTTTATCACTATGGACTTTGTGACCCATTTGCCAGTATCCCCGAGGAACTGTGATGCTATCTGGGTTGTGGTG
Organism: Henckelia pumila; assembly: GCF_033568475.1. Classification (NCBI taxonomy): domain Eukaryota; kingdom Viridiplantae; phylum Streptophyta; class Magnoliopsida; order Lamiales; family Gesneriaceae; genus Henckelia; species Henckelia pumila. The sequence goes on along the minus strand of NC_133122.1, from coordinate 101,398,396 downwards.
GACCGACTCACCAAGTCAGCGCATTTCATTGCCTATAGCCGAGAGTACTCTGTGGATCGCATGGCACGGATGTACATTCAGGAGATCGTCCGACTTCATGGAGTGCCTGTGAGCATTGTCAGCGATCGGGACCCCAGGTTTACTTCTAGATTCTGGGGGAGTGTTCAGCGTGCGATGGGTACTACTCTCAGTTTGAGTACAGCCTATCATCCGGAGACTGATGGTCAGTCAGAGCGCACTATCCGTACGTTAGAGGATATGCTTAGAGCGTGCGTCATGGATTTTGGTTCAGCCTGGCAGGATCATTTGCCGTTGATCGAGTTCGCTTACAACAACAGCTATCACACTAGTATTGGGATGGCACCTTTTGAAGCGTTGTATGGGCGACGTTGTCGTACTCCACTCTTCTGGGAAGAAGTGGGGGAGAGACAGGCTGAGGGACCGGAGTTTATCCAGCAGGCGATAGACATTGTTGATCAGATCAAGAAACGGATTAAGACTGCACAGGATCGTCAGGCCAGCTATGCTAATATCAAGCGTAGGCCTTTGCAGTTCGAGGTCGGGGAGAAAGTGTTTCTGAGAGTGTCACCTTTCCGCAAGATTCTCAGATTTGGCCTTAAGGGCAAGTTGTCTCCCAGATTTATCGGTCCGTTTGAGATCTTAGAGAGCATTGGCGATTTGGCTTATCGACTAGCATTGCCACCACATCTATCTAGTATTCACGATGTGTTCCACGTATCTCTGTTGCGACGGTATGTGGCGGATGAATCTCATATTCTGCAGCGATCTGAGGTTCAGGTAGACAAGGATTTGACTTATGTTGAGAAACCTCTTCGTATCCTGGATTATAAGGATAAGGTTTTACGAAACAAACTCATTCCTTTGGTTTTAGTTCAGTGGCAGCGCCGAGGCACTGAGGAAGCTACTTGGGAGCTTGAGGACAGGATGCGTAAAGACCATCCTGAGTTGTTTTGATTTCATTCTTTAAGTTGTATTCAGTTGCAAACTCTGTAAACGTTTGATTGAATAAAGAATGTTTCTGAATTCTGTATTTGCATTCGGTACTTAAGATCTGATTTCGAGGACGAAATATCTTAAGTGGGGGAGAATGTAGTAGCCCGTACCCTAATTGAGTAATTAAAGGATTAATGCTAATTAAATAAATTGGGGATTGGACGGATCGGAAGCTCCGAAGGGACGATCGGAAGCTCCGATCGGGATCGGAAGCTCCGATGAGGATCGGAGGCACCGATGATATTACGTCATCCATGACGTGTGGCTGGATCGGAAGCTCCGATCAGGATCGGACGTTCCGATCACCCCTATCCGGAGTCATCAAGTGATATTTTGACACGTGGCAGATCAGGATCTTCGGAAGCTCCGATGGCAGGATCGGACGTTCCGATCGAGGTTCGGACGTTCCGATCAAGGATCGGAAGTTCCGATCGTTGTCTATAAATAGAAGGCCGAGACTTCATTTCTCTTTGCCAATTCCGAGTTCTCCTTTCCTTTCTAGTCATATTCGAGTTGTTCTAGCCTTCCTAGGCTTGAACCGGGAGTCGTCTAGACGTTTGGTAGTCGTAGCGGAGTTGTGCCCAAGTTCTGGAGGCATCGACATCAAAGGGCTAACGACGGACGAAGGTATAGCTTTTGCTCCCTATAAATATTTAGGAGTATGCAATAGCTTAGTTAAGGCTTTTAGAGCACTTTAATGATAGTAGTATCATTTGGCAGTGTAGAGCAGACTATAGGCGTGGACCTAGAGTTGGTAGAGCTTGCACTGTTTTGAGGTACGAAAGTACTGTTCGAGATATCCTGACTGAGTATGCATGTATTATGTGACCGCATGATTTATATGCCATGATATTATGCTGCATTCATTTGCATCTTGCTGTATCTCCTTCGAGATGTCTGTTAGTAGGGTTGTACCCTATCCTGTTAGTGGATGGACTTCCATCGATTTGGGTCCGGCGTATCCACAGTTATCTCGGTATGGGAGCCACCTCCTGAAGCGACGGCACAGCGTGCTACATACCAGGGCCCGGTCTGTCTCTGTTATCTGATCCTTGACCTCGAGTCTATAGGGAGTTCACTTTGCATGCATGTATACTCATACTCTCGCACTGAGCGTTTTATGCTCACGTCTCGTACTCTGTATTTTCTGGACACCCTATTCCATGGGGCAGGTTTGCGATTGGACGAGGAGGGTGGATCCAGGAGGGGCTAGTCAGTGGTTGGCCAGCTGGAGCTTCGTCTAGGCTTTATTACTGTTGTTTTGGGTTTATACAGCTATTCGATTTGGTTGTATAATATTGGATAATTACAGATTCCTTTACTTGGGATTGTATAATGTTATTGGTTTCCGCAGTTTTATTCTGATATCTGTTTTATTAAGTAAATTGCATGCATAAGTTCTGTTTAGTAGGTGATCCGGGTAAGGGTCACTACAAGGTGTATGTTAGGTTGTTTACATTTGACTTTATTATTGATTGTTGGATTTTATTAATGGGCCTGGTTTATGGCCCAAATTTGATTTTATCATTTGTAATAAAAGTGGGCCTGGTTTATGGCCCGTTCCCATCCCTATAATATATCTCTTTATTTGTCATAGTAATTTATTGTAAATTCACTAGAAATAGTGGAAGATTTTGAAGATGGAGGTGGGACCAGCAAGCAATGATAAAGATCGAAGAAATGTAAATTGGAAGCTTAATGTAATAGGATTGCATTGCATACTTGCATATTACCTAGGATTGGACTTAGACTCGTGATTGGCAACCACGGGTCGATTAGTAATGGAATCGATCATCCTAAAATAATATATGATATTATTGTTGTATGTATGTTTAGACTAAATTGTATGAATCCCGCAAGTATACAAATTTTAAATGATGAGAAAAATTTTTAAAATTACAAATCCCTCATTTTAAATATGATTTAAAATTGATATCAAGATAAATAAAGGAAATTTAAATATTGTTTAAATGTGCTTACCTTCCATCAACGATCAATGTATGAGATGCTACCCGCGGATACGGTCCGGCTTATATTATTGGGGGGGCTCGTTCGTCGGAAAGCTGTACTTTGGATCGACACATGTTGTAAGTTGGATGGAACTCCCATGGGATTGGCTCATATTATTGGGGATCCACATGGCGACCGTCCATCACAACTTAATATTGATGGGTCATCTTGACGTGTCACAATAAACGGCGTCATATTATTGGGCCCTTATTGGACATGAGGTAAAAATATGGAGGTTGCTTTGGAAGCAATTGGGCTCTACCATTTGAAAATTATGGTTGGCTGATATTATTCGGGACTATAGTTTGTCAATTGGACTCCATGTTCCCACTAAAGAAAATGTTTCTCGTCTTTTACTAGAGGGTAGTGAAATCGTTAAAATAGTGGGAGTGAGATTCATAAAATAAATTTCGCCTTATTTTATGTCGTAGTAAATTAATTAAACAATCACTGATTATTGTCTGTTTCTTTTCAGTATTTCATTAAGATGAATTCGCGCAATCCACTATTCTCTATTCTCGAACAAAACAAACTGACTGGCGCAAACTATATGGAATGGTTCTGTAAGTTGAAGATTGTCTTGACCTCGGAGAAGATGTTCTACATGTTAGAAAAATATCTTCCGAAGGAAGCACCAGCTGATATAAGTCCGGAAGAGTTGGCCAAGCTTGATAAATGGTGGGACCATGATATCAAGGCCAAATGTTATATGAAAGCTTCGATGTCTGATGAACTCCAGAGGCGATTTGAGGATACCGTGAATGCTGCTGACATTCACGTACAACTCAAGGAACTTTTTGGGGCTCAATCGAGAGCTGAAAGGTTCGCTACTGTAAAAGAGTTAATGATGTGTCGCATGCGTGAAGGGACTTCGGTCCGTGATCATGGGGTGCGCGTGATTTGGCTCATTCAGAAGTTGGTAACGCTTGAATTGGTATTGGAGCATGAACTCAATGTGGACTTATTACTTCTCTCTCTTCCTTCATCGTTTGACGGTTTTGTGGTGAATTTCAATATGAACAAGATAGAGGCCTCCCTTGAAGAGATGGTCAATATGCTTGTAACTTATGAAGCCACTTTAAAGAAGGATAAACCGGTTCTCTTGGTGGGCTCTTCTTCATCTGCTAAGAAGGGGCCAAGTACAAAGGGTAAGAAACGTTCTGCCCCATCCAAGAAAACCGGACCCGAGAAGAAGAACAAGAAATTAACAGATCATATCTGTTCTATCTCTTCGTAGAAACTTCTGATAGACTTTCTAGTGTAGTCTATCAGAGGGATTAAACTTCTGTTCGTGGACCTGATTGAAGAATTGTTCGTTCATCGGTTCCTGGGATATACAACAAGAGCAGATTAATCTGTTGGTGTCCATAATCTCGCTTCGAGATTTTAAGGTAAAATTTATATTGTTTAAATTTTATATTATCAATTTTAATCATAGGAATTTGATACACATATGGAATCGTTCCATATAAAATTTTAAAACTTCCGTTGCACTGGGTATTACTTTCTTTTTTGATCCGGAGAACGACCGTGTTCCAACAATGCCCACCATGTTCGAGTATCCTGGATCTGTTTCTGAAGTCCTTTATCCCATCAGGAACTTACATAATCATGTTTTACTTAATCTAACCATGATCACGTGATTAATTACTCATTAATCACTAATTAGAAATGCGGGTTACTACAGATTCTGAGGTTTTTGTATTCGACCTCGATCGATTTTGATTGACTCTTATTCCTTTGCTAGAGTCTGATTTGATTTACTCGCTTTAAGTTTTGATATGCAAGTGAGTTGTTTTCACTGTGCAGATTTTGTCATTCAGAATATTTGATTTTGGGTTGAAAGAGTGGGTGCCCGGTGAGCCAACTTGTGGCTAAGGGCTTTCATGACTTTATGTATAAACAATCTTTTGGTTAATATAATTTACACTTTTATAATGGCATTTACTTTATCTTTTATCATATTATTATGTTGTGACATACTATAAGATGTTTAGATGAAGACCTTGAATATACTATAGTGTATGTAAGATATGGTAGCACATGGGGATGGCTATCATGAAACACATCTTATAGTCACTGTATATTTTAAACAGTTCCTAGTCGATTAAGCCGTCTGTTAATAAGGATAAGGATCGCTCGAGATTGAGACTAGCATTTGCGATGCCGAGTACCATGTTTCATTGGTATGGAACATAGAGATGTTCAAAGCATGCAAATGGATATTCATATGATGAATGATCGAACTACCCTATCCCGACTTTCCAATTGGTTATCACTTATCGAGTGGATAAAGTCCGCGGTTTTGGTTTTACACCATTAGTCCTTACTACTTGAAACATCATTGAGACTCTATATGCTAGTACTGTACTTTGACTCGTTTACCGACTCTATTGGGGTCATCAGGTGTCGGGATTGGGTACTGTTACGAAACATATAGGAGTTGATGCTTTGTTGTCAAGGATTCACCACATACTTGCAAGTGTGGATATCCTATGTAATCTGAGGAGATATTAGTGTGACGAATCTCTGGCCAGAGTACATGATGTGTTTTAGGTTACTTGGTTTCCTAGTAGCACATGCGATGTCACTATTTGTGAAAGAGTGGGTGCCCGGTGAGCCAACTTGTGGCTAAGGGCTTTGATGACTCTTTGTATAAACAATCTTTTGTTTAATATTATTTACACTTTTATTAATGGCAATGACTTTATCTTTCTTCATATTGTGATATTGTGATATACTATTGTTGTTTTGATAAAGACCTTGAATATACTATAGTGTATGTAAGATGTGGTAGAACATGGAGATGTCTATCATGAAACACACTTATAGTCACTGTATATTCTAAACTGTTCCTAGTCGATTGAGCCGTCCGATAATAAGGATAAGGATCGCTCGAGTTTGAGACTAGCATTTGCGATGCAGAGTACCACGTTTCATTGGTAAGGAACATAGAGATGTTCGAAGCATGCAAATGGATATTCATATGATGAATGATCGAACTACCCTATCCGGACTTTCCAAGTGGTTATCACTTATCGAGTTGATATAGTCCGCGGTTTTGGTTGTACACCATTAGTCCTTACTACTTGAGACATCATTGAGACTCTATATGCTAGTACTGTGCTTTGACTCGTTTACCGACTCTATTGGGGTCATCAGGTGTCGGGATTGGGTACAGTTACAACACATATAGGAGTCGATGCTTTGTTGTCAAGGATTCACCACATACTTGCGAGTGTGGATATCCTATGCGATCTGAGGAGATATTAGTGTGACGAATCTCTGGCCAGAGTACATGATGTGATTTAAGAAATGGTTTCTTAGTAGCACATGCGATGTCACTATTTGATCTTCAAGATGCATTGCATAGTTATCGAATCTCGAGCGACTCTCGATATACCAATGGTTGTTGATTCGATCGGGATATTTGGATGAAGGGACCGTACTGTACGCTAACCAAAATCTACTGGTTCTTGTAGGCACTATCAGTGATACCTAGGGAATCATGGGGCGATGTTGCTAGGCGCTCATACCATGATTCGATGGGCAAGTCGGAAATTATTGTTCTGAGTCACAAGGAGTTGTGAGCCCACGGCTAGCTGTATCCCTGAACCATTGAGGGTCACACAGTGTAATGGATTTTTTAATCCCCGTTGAGATAGTTAAATTTAAAGAGTTAAATTTAATGAACGAAGAAGTTGGACTTCTTATTTAAGAGTAGAGGAGTAAGATTTCCTAAAATGACATAGGGATGGCCATTTTTGGAAATCACTGAATTCGGATTCAGAAAAATTTATCTTGACTTTAAAAGGTGCAGAAATGGTTTCTGTGCACATTGGTGAAATTGGTTTATCAATCGGAGTCACGATGAATTTTATATTAATTTCTGAACATGCGGGCTTTGCTTGTCGGGCTTGAACTTATGACTAATGGGCCCTAAGCTGTTAATGGCCTACATTATAAATAACTTATTGCAGTACAGAAATTACACACAACAGGTCACAAGGATTTTTCGAAAACCCTAGTCTATTTTTTTAAAGGTGGCCGTCCCCCCCCCCCCCTCTCCCTCTACTCGAGAAAAATCCAGCCTGTGATTTTGAATTACAGTCTGGTTTAACGGATCAAATTCGTTAATCTCTTCGTAGAAAACTTCTGATAGATTTTCTAGTGCAATCTATCAGAGGGATTAAATATCCGTTCGTGGACCTGATTGAAGAACAGTTCGTCCATCAGTTCCAGGGATATACAACAAGAGCAGAGAAATCTGTTGGTGTCCAAAATCTTGATTCGAGATTAAAGGTAAAAATTTTATAATTGTTATTTAATTTTTACACACACAATTTAATCGTAAGGTTGATACCCATTATGGAATCGTTCCATACAAAAATTTTAAACTTCCGCTGCACCGGGTATCAATCATAATTGATCTGAACGCCGCGTTCTCCAACAATTTGATCTTCAAGATGCATTTCATAGTTATCGAATCTCGAACGACTCTCGATTTACCAATGGTTGTTGATTCGATCGGGATATATGGATGAAGGGACCGTACTGTACGCTAACCAAAATCTATTGGTTCTTGCAGGCACTATCAGTGATACCTAAGGAATCATGGGGCGATGTTGCTAGGCGCTCTTACCATGATTCGATGGGCAAGTCGGAAATTGTTGTTCCGAGTCACAAGGAGTTGTGAGCCCACGGCTAGCTGTATCCCTGAACCATTGAGGGTCACACAAGTAATGGATTTTTAATCCCCGTTGAGATAATTAAATTTAAAGAGTTAAATTTAGTGAATAAAGAAGTGGGACTTCTTATTTAAAAGTAGAGGGAGTAAGATTTCCTAAAATGAAATAGTAATGGACATTTTTGAAAACAACTGAATTCAGATTCAGAAAATTTATCTTGACTTTAAAAGATGCAGAAATGGTTTCTGTGCACATTGGTGAAATTGGTTTATCAATCTGAGTCACGATGAATTTTATATTAATTTCTGAACATGCGGGCTTTGCTTGTCAGGCTTGAACTTATGACTAATGGGCCCTAAGCTGTTAGCAGCCCACATTATAAATAAGTTATTGCAGTACAGAAATTACACAATATAGGTCATAATTTTCGAAAACACTAGAGCTCTCTCTCTAGAGAATTCGGCCGCCCCCCTCCCCTACTGTGTTCGAAAATTCAGTCTGTGAATTTTTGAATTTGCAGACTGATTTAACAGATCATATCTGTTCTATCTCTTCGTAGAAACTTCTGATAGACTTTCTAGTGCAGTCTATCAGAGGGATTAAACTTCTGTTCGTGGACCTGATTGAAGAATCGTTTGTTCATCAGTTCCTGGGATATACAACAAGAGCAGTTTAATCTGTTGGTGCCCATAATCTCGCTTCGATATTTTAAGGTAAAATTTATATTGTTTACATTTTATATTATCAATTTTAATCGTAGGAATTTGATATCCATATGGAATCGTTCCATATAAAATTTTAAAACTTCCGCTGCACCGGATATCACTTTCTTTTTGATCCGGAGAACGACCGTGTTCCAACATGGGTGACCTTGACTTGAGCGAGTTCCTTTGATTTGAAATTTGAGAATTATTGATTATTTGATGTGTCTATTCAGTGTATCTTGAAGTATTTGACTTGTAACTGATAGAAATTAAGATTCAGACCATCAATAATATTTATGGGATTTAGATAATTGCTTGATTGATTGAGTACAGATCTGTCCTTGTTGTATGTTTGTGCTTGAGTTTCTAGACAGATGCTCAAACAATCAGAATTGTTGCAATCCAAGCTAAACTCAATTGGTTTGGAAAGATAAAAGAAACATGGATATTAGATCAAACAATGAAAATTCGATTGAGAATGCTAGATTAAGATAAGAGATAAGACAACAGATTAGAATAGATAACTTTTGCGGTGAATAATCGTTTGAGTATGCCAGATATTCTAGATATGGAATATCAGATTCTGAAAGAGGCATATGACAACAAATTGAATATCCATTCAATTGTTTACACATGTATGATTTACATGTAGTCATTACTTGGAAATCAGTATTGGTGAAAGAAATGAAAACAGATACGCCAGAATTGACATGACCAATACTAAAATTCCATTAAACGAAGCAGAAAAGAAGAACCCAAGTGGTTTCTGTAACAGATTAATTACATAAGAGCTGAAAGAAGATCAACTTTGCAGAAGATTTTAGTTCGAATCTACTCGAATCTTCATTATTTTGCGATTTAGATTGTAGTATATTGCGACAGATTCAAGAATATGTTGTATTCGATATGATACAAACATACAGTGATACCTGTTATAAAGTTAGCAAGATGATCAGATTACATGAATTATTGAAATCTATTGTCGAGATAGAGACTTTAGATTTGTTTTCTAGATTGTGGCATTGATTGTCAGATTTTCTGAGTGTTTGGTTGTATGAGATTTCATTATACCATCCTCTGATTAGTGGACTATCAGATGTGATTATCCAGATTTCCGAGGATATGCTCAGAACTATAGTACTAGATTTGGTACTAGTTGATTGATTATTTGCCACTTGATTACTATAATTCCTGTGAAAGCTATCTAATAGATATAGAGACAGTATTTTGATTTTTTAGATGATAAGAAAAGCATAATTATCTTTAGATTGAAATGATATTACAGAAGTATCAGCTATCAGACCAGATATGAGTCAAGAAAAGATAGAGAATGTGAAGACTGATTTGAAAAGAATAAGAATAGAGAAGCATTGACAGAGCTAGAAAATGAGCAACAGATATAGATTTGAAACCTGAACAGAATGATCAGCAAAGAAGTTCTTTCCCAAGCATCATTAGGTTCAGAAAGAAATTTCAGAAGTTATAAGTCTTTGATCTAGATTATTTATTAATACTCAATCTCGAATTGTCAGACAGATGACTTGTTATCCATATGTATTGGCTGAAGCATATCAACTAGAATATGTATGTGCATTCAAGTCAGATAATTGATACATATTTAGATCACGAGAAAGAGGAACTTAGATCTAAGTTGACTCAGTGATTATATGTTAATGAGAATAGATATGATTACAGAAGCGATCAAAAAAAAGAATAAGATACTATAGAAGAGAAGATATCAGAATAGATATCTAAAGCTCAGAGAATTGAAGTACTTATTACTTCAGTCAGCTATACAGCTTACGAGAATCAGCAGTAAGATCGAATGCGATTTCGAGGACGAAATCATTCCTTAGAGGGGAGGAGTTGTAAGGCCCGAAAATATTAAGTTATTCATGACGGGATTTAAGATTTAAATTTCGAATAAGAGAAAATATGAATTTAAGAATTTATGAAAATTAGAGATTTCAATTTCGGGTCAAAAAATATTTAATTTGAGGATTTTTTGGATTTTAAGATTTTAATATCCGGAATTCTTAAATTCAAAGAATTGATATTTATGGAATTTAAGATGTAAATTCCAAGATTATAAATATCAAGTATTTAATTTGAGGATGAAACCGAGCAAGGACTCATTTGCAAATATTGAGAAATTCAAGGACTAGAATGCAATAAGGTCCGAAATGATTTAATTTTAATCCGAGAATATTTCATTTGAGATTATTTAGAGTTTAGAATTAAATTCTATTATTCTTAAATTATTTAGGATTTAAATTGAATTAAATCGCTTGTCCGGGGACTGAATTGCAATTAGGCCAAAGTTCAGGGACTAAACTGTAAATAGGCCAATATATATCCAAAATTCACATATTTCCTAGCATTTCACGTGGGAATCAGAAAGGAATCAGACATGAACCGAGAAGGGAGGAAAAAAGGCTTCCAAGCCATTTCTGATATTTCAAGCTCCGATAAAAATTGATCCGCCCGGTAGAATTTCCGATTGATCGTATATTTGCGATCACGGCTTTGAGTGCTACGTTTTGACGTAAGTTTTATGAATTTATACCATGTTTGAATTTTAAGATATTGTTAGAATTAAGATTTGATTATATATACATGTTCTAGTATATACGACGATAGCATATCTAAGACGGATCGAGAAAAGATCGCCGTTTGAATATGTTTTTGATTTTTGAAAGATTTCAGAAAATCTGAATTTTTGGGGCTGTTATATCCGTGAATATGCTGCTGATTTGGTGATGAAGATGGGTTTATATAATTGACTTAATGATGTTAATGTATTAGGAATCACTGAAATCGAACCGTTACGCCATCGGTTTGAATTCCGGTTACGTGATCAAGTTGTTAGATTGTTTAAGCCTAAATAAGAATGAAATGATGTTGGAAGCTGATATTGAATGATATATCAATGCATTTCAGATTTGAATTGCAAGAAATCGATTTCGAGTCGGCGAACTCGGGTTGTTTGAAATCGAATCAAGACTTGAGAAACCTACACGTTGAATAGAATTTTGAGCAGAGTTGATAGAATTGTTGTTGTTCAAAGAGTTGCAAGAATTTCAGAGGTTTGAAACTACGATCAAAAGGTATGATTCGACATTATCCTAGCTAGGTAGAACAACTCGAGAACATGGTGGTTTTTGAGTTTTCCTAAAATCACATACTTATTTGTCTAAGTGTGTTTATGTGATGTATTTCTTATTATTGCCTTGCATGATGTTTGAATGGTGTGTTCAAGATGTGTTAGCTTATTTAATGCATACAGATTATGTTGCATTCATCTTGAATCCTACCTTGAATACCACAGAGGGCAGAATGGCCTAAAGTGCATATGACGTTTGGAGGACTGTAGTTGAGTGGCACGGAATGTAGATTTACTTCCAGAGCTAGAAGACTCACTATAGTTGCATCAAAGTCAGGGGAATTGAGATATTTAACGCCACCTCGATTGGGTAAGTTGGTGGTCGGTTAAAGATTTTATTTCCCTGGGATCCCAAGAACTAAGATTTATTGGTATCAGATTTGACAGTCTATTCCTTGAAACATACATTGCATTTATGCATTAACCTAGAGATTTTTATGGTTTGGAATATGCAGTTATAAATGCTAGAATGTTGTGATGTGTCACTCTAGATATGAATGTATTGATATGCTTGAAATGATATTGCTTTAGATGAATAGCTATGCTTTAAGGATTTAAGAATGGAATATATTTCTATGATTACATGTTGTTACATGTTTTGATGATTTAGAATTCTTATAGCATATAGATTTAATATACTCATATGGTGTATATGCATGTCTTTCATACTGGGATTTATTCTCACCGGAGTTATCCGGTTGTTGCTTTGTTTGTATGTGTGCATTGCATCAGGTTTGGGGCATGAGAGAGTCAGTTGTGGCTTGGATAGCTCGAGATTGAGAAATATTAGCATGTGGTGACTTCGGGCTAAGAATAGATTGCTGTCAAATGCATGTTAGAAGGTGTTGGTTTAGTTTGAGCTTTGAAAACTAAGAATTGAGTTTATTGTATTGCACCTTAGAAACATGTATGTCATTTTGTTATGTCTAGATATGCATGTGTTTATGCTTGGGACATGTTGAGATTATGTATGCAATTTTTCAGATTTGGAATAGCCCTAACAACTTTGATCTTTGTTGTAGCCTTTGGTAATTTTTGTAAATTTCTGCACCGACCCTTCTTGGTAGAATGAGCATAACATTTTACTGAAAACTCCGATTAGGGTGCGGTTGGCGGCATTGGAAAGCTAAGACAAAGATCTACAACTGTTATTTTAGCATTTTTCCATATTATTCCCGAAACCCATGCACGGGCGCGCCTAAATAAGGGCGCTGGCGCGCGTGGGGTTCTGAAAAAAAAATATTTTTGGTTCTTTTTGCGACGTGATTTTGCGTCGCCAAATGTATAGTTTTGCATCGCCAAATGTTCTAGTTAATTTTATTCAGATTGAATAATTATTGTCTAATTAATGATGATTATTCATTAATTACCCCTTAAGATGAGATTAGCACCCGAGGTCCCCACAACAGGATGTCAAATCATACCTTTTGATCGTAGTTTCAAACCTCTGAAATTCTTGCAACTCTTTGAACAACAACAATTCTATCAACTCTGCTCAAAATTCTATTCAACGTGTAGGTTTCTCAAGTCTTGATTCGATTTCAAACAACCCGAGTTCGCCGACTCGAAATCGATTTCTTGCAATTCAAATCTGAAATTCATTGATATATCATTCAATATCAGCTTCCAACATCATTTCAATCTTATTTAGGCTTAAACAATCTAACAACTTGATCACGTAACCGGAATTCAAACCGATGGCGTAACGGTTCGATTTCAGTGATTCCAAATACATTAACATTATTAAGTCAATTATATAAACCCATCTTCATCACCAAATCAGCAGCATATTCACGGATATAACAGCCCCAAAAATTCAGATTTTCTGAAAAATCTTTCAAAAATCGAAAACATATTCAAACGGCGATCTTTTCTCGATCCGTCTTAGATATGCTATCGTCGTATATACTAGAACATGTATATATAATCAAATCTTAATTCTAACAATATCTTAAAATTCAAACATGGTAGAACTTCATAAAACTTACGTCAAAACGTAACACTCAAAGCCGTGATCGCAAATATACGATCAATCGGAAATTCTACCGGGCGGATCAATTTTTATCGGAGCTTGAAATATCAGAAATGGCTTGGAAGCCTTTTTTTCCTCCCTTCTCGGTTCTTGTCTGATTCCTTTCTGATTCCCACGTGAAATTCTAGGAAATATGTGAATTTTGGATATATATTGGCCTATTTGCATTTTAGTCCCTGAACTTTGTCCTAATTGCAATTCAGTCCCCGGACAAGCGATTTAATTCAATTTAAATCCTAAATAATTTAAGAATAATAGAATTTAATTCTAAACTCTAAATAATCTCAAATTAAATATTTTCGGATTAAAATTAAATCATTTCGGACCTTATTGCATTCTAGTCCTTGAATTTCTCAATATTTGCAAACGGGTCCTTGCTCGGTTTCATCCTCAAATTAAATCCTTGATATTTATAATCTTGGAATTTACATCTTAAATTCCATAAATATCAATTCTTTGAATTTAAGAATTTCGGATATTAAAATCTTAAAATCCGAAAAATCCTCAAATTAAAATTTTTTTTACCCGAAATTGAAATCTCTAATTTCCATAAATTCTTAAATTCATATTTTCTCTTATTCGAAATTTAAATCTTAAATCCCGTCATGAATAACTTAATATTTTCGGGCCTTATACTAACGACCCTTGGGTGGATATTTCCATGGATTTTGTTCTTGGATTACCGAGGTCTAAGAAGGGGAGGGATTCTATTTATGTTGTGGTTGATAGGTTTTCAATAATGGCACATTTTATTGCATGTCATAAATCAGATGATGCTTTGCATGTTGCAGATTTGTTCTTTAATGAGATTGTGAGATTGCATGGCATGCCTAGAAGTATTGTTTCTGATCGAGATACTCGATTTTTGAGTTATTTTTGGAAAACATTGTGGTGTAAACTTGGAACTAAGTTGTTTTTTTCTACTAGTTGTCATCCACAAACTGATGGACAGACTGAGTTAGTTAATAGAACTTTAGGGACATTGTTGCGCTCTATCCTTAAAAAGAACTTGAAACATTGGGAGGATTGTTTGCCATTTATTGAATTTGCTTATAATCGTAGTGTACATTCTACTACGAATTATTCACCTTTTGAAATTGTGTATGGCTTTAACCCATTGACTCCATTGGATTTGATGTCGTTACCTATGAGAGAAAGGGTTAATATGGATGGCAAGAAGAAGGATGAGTTAGTGAAGATTTTGCATGAAAAAGTACGTGCGAATATAGAGAAAAAAAATCTGTAGTATACTAAACAAGCGAATAAGGGAAGGAAGAAAGTTGTTTTTGAACCCGGTTATTGGGTATGATTGCATCTGAGAAAAGAGCATTTTCCGGAAAAAAGACGTTCAAAGCTTCTACCTCGGGGTGATGGACCTTTCCAAGTTTTGGAGCGGATCAATGACAACGCCTACAAACTAGATTTGCCAGGTGAGTACAACGTGAGTACTACTTTTAATGTTTCTGATTTGTCGTTGTTTGATGTAGGTGATGATCGAGATTTGAGGACAAATCCTTTTCAAGAAGGGGAGGATGATGCGATCAAGGATAGCTCCCATGTTGATCAAGTGGCTAAGGATCCGTTGGAGATGCCAAGTGGACCAATTACGAGAGGTCGAGCTAAGAGATTCAAATATGCGCTTCAATCTTTGATGGTGGATTGTCAAGAAGGCATTGGAATGCTTAAAGATCATTTTTGTAGTGACCCTTACCCGGATCACCTACTAAACAGAACTTATGCATGCAATTAACTTAATTAAACAGATATCAGAACTAAACTGCGGAATCCATAAATAATATACAATCCCAAGTAAAGGAATCTGTAATTTATCCAATAATATACAACCAAATCGAATAGTTGTATAAACCCAAAACAACAGTAATAAAACCTAAGCGAATCTCCTGCTGGCCAACCACTGACTAGCCCCTCCTGGATCCACCCTCCTCGTCCAACCGCAAACCTGCCCCATGGAATAGGGTGTCCAGAAAATACAGAGTACGAGACGTGAGCATAAAACGCTCAGTGCGAGAGTATGAGTATACATGCATGCAAAGTGAACTCCCTATAGACTCGAGGTCAAGGATCAGATAACAGAGACAGACCGGGCCCTGGTATGTAGCACGTTGTGCCGTTGCTTCAGGAGGTGGCTCTCATACCGAGATAACCGTGGATACGCCGGACCCAAATCGATGGAAGTCCATCCACTAACAGGATAGGGTACAACCCTACTAACAGAAATCTCGAAAGAGATACAGCAAGATGCAGATGAATACAGCATAATATCATGGCATATAAATCATGCAGTCACATAATACATGCATACTCAGTCAGGATATCTCGAACAGTACTTTCGTACCTCAAAACAGAGCAAGCTCTACCAACTCTAGGTCCACGCCTATAGTCTTCTCTACACTGCCAAATGATACTACTATCATTAAAGTGCTCTAAAAGTCTTAACTAAGCTATTGCATACTCCTAAATATTTATAGGAAGCAAAAGCTATACCTTCGTCCGTCGTTAGCCCTTTGATGTCGATGCCTCCAGAACATGGGCACAACTCCGCTACGACTACCGAACGCCTCGCCGACCTCCGGACCAAGCCTAAGAAGACTAGAACAGCTCCAAAAGGACTAGAATGGAAAGGAGAACTCGGAATTGGCAAATGAAAGTGAAACCTCGGCCTTCTATTTATAGACAACGATCGGAACTTCCGATCCTTGATCGGAACGTCCGAACCTCGATCGGAACGTCCGATCCTGCCATCGGAGCTTCCGAAGATCTTGATCTGCCACGTGTCAAAATATCACTTTTTGATTCCGGATAGGGGTGATCGGAGCTTCCGGTCCTGATCGGAGCTTTCGATCTTGCCACACATCATGCCTTACGTAATATCGATCGGAGCTTCCGATCCTGTTTGGAGCTTCTGATCCTGATCGGAGCTTCCGAACTCACCTTCGGAGCTTCTGAACTCTACCCAAGTAATTATGATTAATTCCTTAATTACTGATTTTGGTTACGGGCTACTACATTCTCCCCCACTTAAGATATTTCGTCCTCGAAATCAGATCTTAAGTACCGAATGCAAATACAGAAATCAGAAACATTCTTTATTCAAATCAAACGTTTACAGAGTTTGCAACTGAATACAACTTAAAGAATGAAATCAAAACAACTCAGGATGGTCTTTACGCATCCTGTCCTCGAGCTCCCAAGTAGCTTCCTCAGTGCCTCGGCGCTGCCACTGAACTAAAACCAAAGGAATGACTTTGTTCCGTAAAACCTTATCCTTATAATCAAGGATACGAATAGGTTTCTCAACATAAGTCAAATCCTTGTCTACCTGAACCTCAGACTGCTGCAAAATATGAGATTCATCCGCCACATACCATCGCAACAGAGATACGTGGAACATGTCGTGAATACTGGATAGATGCGGTGGCAAAGCTAGTAGATAAGCCAAATCGCCAATGCTCTCCAAGATCTCAAACAGACCGATAAATCTGGGAGACAACTTGCCCTTAAGGCCAAATCTGAGAATCTTGCGGAAAGGTGACACTCTCAGAAACACTTTCTCCCCGACCTCGAACTGCAAAGGCCTACGCTTGATATTAGCATAGATGGCCTGAAGATCCCGTGCAGTCTTAATCCGTTTCATGATTTGATCAACAATGTCTATCGCCTGCTGGATAAACTCCGGTCCCTCAGCCTGTCTCTCCCCCACTTCTTCCCAGAAGAGTGGAGTACGACAACGTCGCCCATACAACGCCTCAAAAGGTGTCATCCCAATACTAGTATGATAGCTGTTGTTGTAAGCGAACTCGATCAACGGCAAATGATCCTGCCATGCTGAACCAAAATCCATGACGCACGCTCTAAGCATATCCTCTAAGGTACGGATAGTGCGCTCGGACTGACCATCAGTCTCCGGATGATAGGATGTACTCAAACTGAGAGTATTACCCATCGCACGTTGAACACTCCCCCAGAATCTAGAAGTAAACCTGGGGTCCCGATCGTTGACAATGCTCACAGGCACTCCATGAAGTCGAACGATCTCCTGAATGTACATCCGTGCCATGCGATCGACAAAGTACTCTTGGCTATAGGCAATGAAATGCACTGACTTGGTGAGTCGGTCCACCACAACCCAGATAGCAACACAGTTCCTTGGGGATACCGGCAAATGGGTCACAAAGTCCATAGTGATAAACTCCCATTTCCATTCAGGAATAGGCAGACTGTGAAGCAATCCTCCAGGTCGTCGGTGCTCTGCCTTGACCTGTTGACACACCAAACATCTCGAAACAAACTGATAAACACTGCGTTTCATTCCCTTTCACCAGAAACGAGTACGTAGATCCTTGTACATCTTGTTGCTCCCAGGATGAATACTTAACATAGTGCGATGCGCCTGAGACAAAATCTCCTCTCGCAACTCTTCATCCTGCGAAATCACAAGCCAACCAGACAAACACAGAAAGCCATCTGACTGATAATAAAATCCAGACGAGCTACCCTCGTTAGCTAGACGAGCTAAATGCTGGGTCTTCGAATCAGACATCTGAGCATCTCGGATCCGTGAATACAAGGCTGGCTCAGATAATATCGCAAACATCTGGATACTCTGCATACCTTTCTTATGCTTGAAGGTATAACCTGAAGTACAACAGTCACTGATCGCACTAGACATCGAACAAGTATGAAGTGCGGATAGTCGCACCTTGCGACTCAAAGCATCAGCGGTGAGATTAGCAGCTCCCGGATGGTACTTAATCTCGCAATCATAGTCCTTAAGCAAGTCCATCCAACATCTCTGCCTCATGTTCAACTCCGCCTGAGTGAACAAATACTTGAGA
The DNA here is from genome assembly GCF_033568475.1 of Henckelia pumila. NCBI lineage: Eukaryota > Viridiplantae > Streptophyta > Magnoliopsida > Lamiales > Gesneriaceae > Henckelia > Henckelia pumila. Next base: position 101,379,929 of record NC_133122.1, on the reverse strand, counting down.
CTCTTATGGTCGGCGAAGATCTCAAATTTCTCGCCATACAGATAATGACGCCAGATCTTCAAAGAGAACACAATGGCTGCTAATTCCAAATCATGGACTGGGTAGTTGTCCTCGTGAAGCTTCAACTGTCTAGAAGCGTATGCGATCACATGCCCATTCTGAGTCAGGACACAACCTAACCCCTGAAGAGAAGCATCCGTGTAAACTACATACCCTCCAGATCCTGACGGTAATGCCAACACCGGCGCAGAAGTCAACCGCTGTCGAAGCTCACGGAAATTCTCCTCACACTCGGAGGACCACTCAAAATCCACACCCTTGCGGGTAAGCTGCGTCAACGATCGAGCTAACTGAGAGAAGTTCAGAATGAAGCGACGATAATACCCTGCTAGACCCAGAAAACTACGGATCTCAGCAACTGTCGTCGGACGCGACCAATTAAGTACTGCTTCAATCTTGCTTGGATCAACAGAAATCCCCTCCCTGGATATGATATGGCCGAGAAAGACCACTCTATCCATCCAGAACTCACATTTGCTCAGCTTGGCATACAACTGCTCATCTCGAAGAGTCTGCAGTACCAACCGCAAGTGAGAAACATGCTCTTCCGTATTACGTGAATACACCAAGATGTCATCAATGAAAACCACGACAAACTTGTCCAAATACTCCCTGAAGACACGGTTCATCAGATCCATGAATATAGCCGGCGCATTAGTCAAACCAAATGGCATCACTAGGAACTAGTAATGCCCATAGCGAGTACGAAATGCAGTCTTGGCTACGTCCTGATCACGGACTCTCAACTCATGATACCCAGATCTCAAGTCAATCTTGGAGTAAACTGACGTGCCCTGCAGATGATCAAACAAGTCATCAATACGAGGCAACGGATACTTGTTCTTCACAGTGACTCGGTTCAGTTGCCGATAGTCAATGCACAGCCGCATCGACCCATCCTTCTTCTTCACGAAGAGAACAGGAGCTCCCCAAGGAGACACACTAGGACGAATGTACCCCTTTTCTAAAAGATCCTGTAGCTGATTCTTCAACTCACGCATATCTGACGGAGCCAGATGATACGGTGCTCTAGAAATAGTCAAAGTACCCGGCATCAACTCTATGCCAAACTTGACTTCCCTAGCAGGAGAAAAACCCAGAATCTCATCAGGAAACACATCTGGAAATTCATCCACAACAGGAATGCTCTCTATCCCAATACTCTCAGCGGACAAATCAACTGCATAGATAAGGTAGCCTTCCCCGCCAGACTCTAGAGATCGACAGGCTCTCAAAGCTGATACCAAAGGCATCGGGGGTCGCGCTCCCTCACCATAGAAAAACCAGCTCTCACTCTCCTCCGGATGAAAGCGTACTAATCTCTGATAGCAGTCCACTGAAGCTCGATAGGTAGTCAACATATCTATTCCCAGAATGCAATCAAAGTCGTCCATCGCCAGGACCATGAGATTCGTTAACAGAATGTTCCCTTCAAACTCTAAAGGGCAACCCATCACTAGACGCTTAGCCAAAGCAGATTGGCCCGTCGGAGTAGAAATAGACATCACTACGTCTAGTGCAATGCATGGTAACTTATGCCTCTTAACAAAACGTGCAGAAATGAAGGAATGAGATGCACCAGTGTCAATATGTACAAGAGCAGGTATACCATAAAGCAGAAATGTACCTGCGATGACTTTCTCATTCTCCTCCACAGCCTGATCATGTCTCAGGGCAAACACCTGGCCAGACGCTCGTGGCCTCAAATGAGAACTCCCAGCAGATTGTCCCTGCGACCTCTGCTGTACGGTGGCCTGAGAACCCGATCCTGAACCAGAACCAGAACCGCCTCCCCCAGATAGTGGACAATCCCTCCGGATATGACCAGTCTCTCCACAACGGAAACAAGCTCCAGAAGCTCTACGGAACTTGTCGGATGGATGGTTCTTCCCACAGTGATCACACTTGTCCTTCTTACCATAACGTACAACACCTCCAGAACCAGAGGAAGAAGAAGTAGATCTAGACTTCTTGAAAGTTTGGGCACGGGGACCCAAAGAACTAGCAGGTCTTGACTGAGAGAAAGACCTGTTCCGCCGAATGCTGTCTTCCGCCTGGTGACAACGGCTCACCAAACCCTCGTAGGACATGTCGTCGCCAACCGCCACACGGTCATGGATCTCAGGGTTAAGGCACTGAAGGAACAGATTATACTTCATCTCTGAGCTATCAGCAATCTCGGGGCAATAGGATAGCAGATCAAAGAACCTCTGCTGATACTCATCGATAGACATGGCTCCCTGTCGCAGACTCAGTAGCTCGCCTGCCTTCGACTGACGGAGTGCAGGAGGAAAATACCGCTTTTGGAAAGCTGTGCGGAACTCGGCCCAGGTGGCCACTCCTCTCGCCGCAGCAAAAGGTGCAGAAGTAAACCTCCACCACCTGCGCGCACGCCCATCCAGAAGATAGCCAAGGGTCTCCACCTTCTGCTCTTCGGTGCATTGGAAAGTCTGAAAAGTCGTCTCCATGCGGTCTAACCAGTTCTCCGCATCCTCCGGAGACTCACCTCCAACTAAGGGCATAGGACTCATAGCTAAGAATCGAGGCACAGTGAAACGCTCGTTGTCATGATGACGATGACGCCGTTCTCGACGAGGCTCCCGGTCGGCATCACCCCAACGCCCACCAACACTGCCATGAGAACTCCGGTCGTCATGATTTGCCATCTACAAAAATACCTCAAAATGAGACTAAATCCCAAGAATTCTTTTGCATGCTCTGATACCATAAATGTAGTGACCCTTACCCGGATCACCTACTAAACAGAACTTATGCATGAAATTAACTTAATTAAACAGATATCAGAATGAAACTGCGGAATCCATAAATAATATACAATCCCAAGTAAAGGAATCTGTAATTTATCCAATAATATACAACCAAATCGAATAGCTGTATAAACGCAAAACAACAGTAATAAAACCTAAGCGAAGCTCCAGCTGGCCAACCACTGACTAGCCCATCCTGGATCCACCCTCCTCGTCCAACCGCAAACCTGCCCCATGGAATAGGGTGTCCAGAAAATACAGAGTACGAGACATGAGCATAAAACGCTCAGTGCGAAAGTATGAGTATACATGCATGCAAAGTGAACTCCCTATAGACTCGAGGTCAAGGATTAGATAACAGAGACAGACCGGGCCCTGGTATATAGCACGCTGTGCCGTCGCTTTAGAAGGTGGCTCCCATACCGAGATAATCGTGGATACGCCGGACCCAAATCGATGGAAGTCCATCCACTAACAGGATAGGGTACAACCCTACTAACAGACATCTCGAAAGAGATACAGCAAGATGCAAATGAATGCAGCATAATATCATGGCATATAAATCATGCAGTCACATAATACATGCATACTCAGTCAGGATATCTCGAACAGTACTTTCGTACCTCAAAACAGAGCAAGCTCTACCAACTCTAGGTCCACGCCTATAGTCTGCTCTATACTGCCAAATGATACTACTATCATTAAAGTGCTCTAAAATCCTTAACTAAGCTATTGCATACTCCTAAATATTTATAGGAAGCAAAAGCTATACCTTCGTCCGTCGTTAGCCCTTTGATGTCGATGCCTCCAGAACTTGGGCACAACTCCACTACGACTACCGAACGCCTCGCCGACCTCCGGACCAAGCCTAAGAAGACTAGAACAGCTCCAAAAGGACTAGAATGGAAATGAGAACTCTGAATTGGCAAATGAAAGTGAAACCTAGGCCTTCTATTTATAGACAACGATCGAAACTTCCGATCCTTGATCGGAACGTCCGAACCTCGATCGGAACGTCCGATCCTGCCATCGGAACTTCCGAAGATCCTGATCTACCACATGTAAAAATATCACTTGTTGATTCCGGATAGGGGTGATCGAAGCTTCCGGTCCTGATCGGAGCTTCCGATCTTGCCACACGTCATTCCTGACGTAATATCGATCGGAGCTTCCGATCCTGTTCGGAGCTTCCGATCCTGATCGGAGCTTCCAAACTCACCTTCGGAGCTTTCAAACTCTACCCAAGTAATTATGATTAATTCCTTAATTACTGATTTTGGTTACGGGCTACTACAATTTGAAGGGTGTTACAATGTTATTGAAGTCCAAAGAAGTCAAGAGAGCGGAGAAAATGTCGAATAGAATTCAAAAATATGCAACACATCCCGAGACGTATGCGCGCCCGAGCCTAGTCCACGCGCGCCCGCGCGCTGTCTAGCAATTTTGCAGTTTCGCGGACAGAACTTCATGCGCGCCCGCGCCTCCCTGACGTGCGCCCGCGCCTGACGGACAGAACTTCATGCGCTCCCGAGCCTGCTCACGCGCGCCCGCGCCTTCAAATTTTACACACAGTTCGGCGTGTTGTGTGTGTGCGAGATTTTTTGATATTTTGGCATTATTTTCTATATTTTGAGTCTTTTAATTATACTAGGATACTTTCTAGATGATATCTTTGATATCTTTAGGCTATATTTTGCGTTATCTTTTATTTTTGATTGTAAAATATAAATACTTTTGTTTTATTTCATTAATAATAATTCAGATTCAGTTTATACAAAAATTATTGAAAATTTTCTCAAGAATTTTATTCAAAGCTTTGTTTTGTTCTTCAAATCAAACTTTCTTGGAAACGTTTGTCGATTGTTTCTCACTGAAGATTGTCAGATACAAGTTTATCTGAAGGTTTTCTTTGGTTTCAATTTTTATGGTTTCTGTTAATAATCGTACCGTCGATTAAAGGTGAAAATTCAAAACTCTATCAATTTTACTTGTTTCAAAGATTGGGAAAAACTTTGAGTCTTTTGTTTATTGGTTAGAGGATGCGATTCAAATTGTAATCGTGTTTGATAATCTTACACAACAAGATTCATATCAGAAACAGAAGGGATCAGTACAAAGCAAGAGGGAAATAGTTCAAGAGACAAGGGAACAGTTTTCTAGTTCTAGTGGTTCCAAGCAGTTCGGTTCAAGACAAAGTTCTGGATCATCATCTTTGTATTGTAGCAAGTGTGGAGGTAGGACCTCACCAGATCAGTGTGTGGGAGTCTTTGGTAACTGCAACACCTGTCAGCAATCGGGACACTTTTCTAAGGTGTGCCCTCAGGGTAACATAGATCAAGCTCAGAGTGGAAGTTCATCTCGACCTACAGCTTAGCCTGAGAGGCATTCTTCTGCAGTGCACTCTTTCCAGTCTCAGCAGCAGAACCGACAGCGAGGTAACTCTAGTGTGAACCAGCCTCCGAGACAACAAGCACGAGTCTTTGCTTTGACAGAGGATCAGGCTCAGGCAGCACCAGATGATGTTATAGCAGGTAACTGTTCGATTTTCGGTTATTCTGCTCATGTTTTGATAGATACAGGTGCTTCTCATTCCTTTATCTCTGAGAAATTTGTGTTATTGCATGCTTTGCCTACTAAGTTGTTACCTACTGTAGTAGCTGTTACTTCACCTTTGGGTGGAGGAATTGTTTCTGTAAGAATAGTCAGGAACTGTGAACTCTGTTTTGAGGGGAATCTATTAGAGTTCGACTGTATAGTGCTTGGACTGTCAGATTTTGATTGTATAGTCGGTATAGATGCTTTAACCAAGTACAGGGCAACAGTCGATTGTTTTCTGAAAGTTGTCAGGTTCAAACCTGAAATGGTAAACGAGTGTAAATTCTTTGGTAAGGGTTGTCGATCTAGAATTCCTTTGATTTCAGTGTTATCTATGACTCGTTTGTTGCAGAGAGGTGCAGAAGGATTTTTTGTGTATGCAGTTGATGTACTGAAATCTAGCCCTGAATTGGTTGATATACCAGTAGTTAGAGATTTTGCTGATGTGTTCCCAGAAGATGTTCCTGGATTGCCGCCTATTCGAGAGATCGAATTCAGCATTGACTTAGTGCCAGGTAATCAACCTATTTCCAAAGCTCCTTATCGTATGACACCTATTGAACTAAAAGAGTTGAAGGAGCAACTTGAGGACTTGATTGCTAAGGGATACATCAGACCTAGTGTATCACCTTGGGGTGCTCTTGTTCTTTTTGTTCGGAATAAGGATGGTTCTATATGGCTCTGTATCGACTATCGTCAGCTGAATCAGGCTACAGCCAAGAACATGTATCCTTTACCCCGAATAGATGACCTTTTTGATCAGCTGCAGGGTTCTTCTGTCTATTTGAAGATTGATCTGAGATCAGATTATCACCAGCTGAGAGTGCGAGAGGAAGATGTTCCTAAGACCGCATTCAGAACAAGGTATGGTCATTTCGAGTTTATAGTCATGCCGTTCGGTTTGACTAACGCTCCAGCGGTTTTTATGGGTTTAATGAACTGTATCTTTCATCGCTATTTAGATGAGTTCGTCATTATCTTCATCGATGATATTCTTATCTATTCGAAAAACCGTACTGACCATGCAGAACACTTGAGAATCATCTTGCAGATTTTGCAAGTTGAGAAGTTGTTTGCAAACTATCTAAATGTGAATTCTGGTTGGATCGAGTTGTCTTTCTCGGTCATATTATTTCAGGTGATGGGATTTCTGTCGATCCCAGCAAGATTGAAGCGGTTATGAATTGTCCTAGACCGACATCAGTACCTGAGATCCAAATCTTCATGGGCTTAGCTGGTTATTATCGCCAATTCATAGAAGTTTTCTCGTCTATTGCCAAGACGATTACCCAGCTGACTCATAAGAATGCGTCTTTTATCTGGACTGCAGATTATGAGGCTAGCTTTGTTGATCTAAAGAGGAGACTGACCAGTTCTCCGATTCTTTCTATTCCGAAAGGTACTGGAGGTTTCACAGTCTATTGTGATGCTTCTAACTGTGGCTTGGGATGTGTTCTTATGCAGCATAAGCATGTGATAGCGTATGCATCGAGGCAGCTGAAACCGCACGAGACTCGTTATCCGATTCATGATCTTGAACTAGCTGCGATCGTCTTTGCTCTGAAAATCTGGCGTCACTATCTTTATGGTGAGTCTTTCGAGATTTTTTCTGACCATAAGAGTCTTAAGTACTTGTTTTCACAGGCAGACCTGAATATGAGACAGAGAAGATGGTTAGATTTTTTGAAAGATTTCGACTACGAAATCAAGTATTATCCGGGAAAGTCCAATGCAGTTGCAGATGCCTTGAGCCAAAAACTTTGTTCTTTATCTCTTTCTACTATCGGTGTTTCTCAGTTGATCGATTCTTGTTGCACTTCTGGTTTGGGGTTTGAAATAGATAGGAAGGCTATCAGAGTGTTTGCTATTCAAGCCGAGCCGGAGTTGTTTATGGTGATCAAAGAAGCACAGAAGTCTGATCCGGGCATTCAGGTTTCACTGGAGAAAGTCAGATCTGGGTATCAGTCTGAATTCCAGGTTAGAGATGATGTTTTGTTTGTGAATAACCATATTGTTGTGCCTGATATTTCGGAGTTGAGGCAGCGTATTCTCCGAGAGGCTCATTGCAGTCGGTTCAGTGTTCATCCTGGAGGCCGTAAGATGTATAACGATCTGAAGAATCAGTTTTGGTGGAAGAGAATGAAGAGAGATGTTGCGAGGTTTGTATCTCGATGTTTGAACTGCCATCAAGTGAAAGCAGAACGGAGGCGACCCGGTGGTCTGATGCACAGTCTATCTGTTCCTGAATGGAAATGGGATCACATTTCTATGGATTTTGTCACTGTAACGTCCCGTTTTTATCTTAATTGAACTTATTGATTTATTTCGTGATTTCAGAATTAGAGAGCCGAACTTTTACTTATCAGGGTCTATTTTGCAATTTTTAGAATTTTTAGGGACTGAAATGCAAAAATTGAGTTTGTAATAATATCTAAGGATTGACTAAGCCCTTGAATCTTTCATTGTCTCCCCCATCACCCTCTCAACCGAGTTCCCTCCATGGAAGACGCTCAAAGTGAGCTCCAAGCTTTGTGATTTTGATTCTAGCTCAATCGATCCGATAGAATTGATTTCTGACTTGATATCTACGATCACAGCGACGAGTGCTCCGTTTGGAAGTAAGTATAATTTAATTCTGAGAATTTTGAGTTTTTCGATGTTTTCGAAATTTGTTTGTACTCGGATAGGATGATTTTGAGTTAGCAGTGATCGTATATCTAAGACGGTTCGAAGATCTAACGACGATCGGATTTTTTATGATTTTTCTTATTATTTTCGAAAAACCTTGATTTTGTGCTGTGTTGGGATTGTGTTGGAATTGAGGTTTGAGGATTGGAATGAGTTTATTGAGTTGTTGTTTTGCTGTCTGCATTTTCGGTTTGATTAGTTATAGCCATTATGTCGTCAGTTTGAAGTTTGAACGTCGTTTTGATGTTTTGAGTTTGGTATCAATTTTGATCATTATGACTTCTTTTGATAGATTGAGCTGAAGTCCTGGAAGTTGAGAGCCTTACAGCTTTGATCAGTTGGAAGAGTTGAGTCGGTATAGTGTCGATGTTATTCTTTATTTCTCGATGGATTTGGATAGATTTTGATTGAAGGAACTTTGATTGAGAATTGTTGTTTTACAGATCGACGACGGTGAACAACATGAAGAAAGGTATAAGATGACTTTGGAATGGTATATGACGATTAACTCGAATCCGGATTGATTCGAGTGTCCTAGAAGAAATCACATATTGCATATCTATGTGCTTATGTGCTTATTTGAATATATGTCTGAATTGTTATTTGAATGCATTAGATTCATGTGCATTCATATTGAGCCGAATTGATTATTCTTTTGAATTAGACGATCTATAGATTGTAGTTGAGTGACTTGGTAGGCGATTTACTACTTCGTTGTTTAACTCACTATACTGCTATGGAGTCTAGAGGATTAAAATATGCCTCGTCCACCTCGAGAGGGAAGTCGGTGTGGTTGTAGGATGTTTTAACCTCGGGATCCCAAACCGAAGAATGAAAGAAAGAAGAATTACATTTGATTATCTGAGTCTGATAATTCAGAAATTTTAAAGACATGCATATCATTTTAATTCATCATTTGATTGGAATAAGTGATTATATAAAGAATGAGTTCATGTTATGACTTGATATGTTTATTTGATAGAATGTTAGTCTCTTTTACTGGGAATATCAATTCTCACCGGATTATCCGGCTGTTGTCTTTGTTGTATGTGTACTTGGCAACAGGTGGGGCAGGTACAAGTCAGAGACCTCATGGATAGAGGATCGAGAGATAGAAGTGAGACTTGGTTTTTTAGAAGTCGAATGTATTCGAACTTTTGATGTTTTGTAATGCATGCGAATCTAGTTATGTTTTGAAGTAATTACTAGACTCAAACCTTGGCTGTATCTTGTTGTATCGAGTAGTCGAGATTATGTTTGAATTTGGATTAATGCATGTTGTTATGATTATTGATTGGATTGAGTTTGTAAGGAAAGGCATTCCATGTTCTGAAATTTTCTGGGCAAGGGGGTGCGCTCGATCCTAGGTTATTGCAGGATCGAGCATGGCCCCTGTGATTTCTGAGGCAGAGAGTTTCACAAAATGGTGCGCTCGATCCTGGCTTTTTGCCGGATCGAGCGCGGCCCACTGCTTTTTCTCGGCAGGGAGTTTTAAAATTTGGTGTGTTCGATCCTGGACTTTTATAGGATCGAGCGCAGCACTGTTCATCAGAAAAATAATTTTTTTTTTATTTGTTGCCTTATCTTATAGATGGTGCATGATAATTGTTTATATTAGCTTAAGAATAGAAGATTAGAACCGAGGCATCACATTAAGTGGTATCAGAGAGATAAGTTCCTGGATTTTGTTCTAAAAGTGAGCGGGGAAGATCGAGTCCGCTTGACCTTAATTTCTCGCATGTGCTTGATTAATTCTCTGATTAAAGAATATGCGAGCATGCTTTATTGATTGAAAATTATTTGAATTACTTGACTCGGTGATTTAAATAATAAAGCATGAGTTAATTGAGATATGAACTGTATTCATGCATTTGATCTGAGTTCCATCTTTGAATCGAATAAGAAGATCAGAGGTTTTGAGACACTAAAATGATGAGATGTGAATTGAATTATCCGTGTTTTAACCCTGTCATTTCAGATGGGTACTCGAAGAAGGCTAGACATGAATACTCCAAAAATTATCCCTACGACAGAAACTCCACCGGTTACGAATCCTCCGTTGGTTCTGGGTAATAGAGCGGTGGTACAGATGGATGATTCGATCACGCCTATGGAAGCCTTACTGAAGAGGTTCCAATCTTTTAGGCCGCCGTATTTGAATGGGAAGGAGAATCCGGTCGATTGCTGATAAGTGCATTTTGTATGCATTATTTCATGTTACTTTTATGTCTATTTTGCGTGCATTCATATTATTTTTATGTATTTTTATGTGTTTTAGTGCATGTGTGTATATTTCACTCCTTGGGTTAATTTTATAGGAAAATATATTTTTGAAGAGTGAATTACGGACCAGCTTTGTTCAAAAAATCAAATTTAAATTTAGAAAGCTCCAAATCCAATCTTTACCGTTCAGATTAAATTTCAAGATGTTTGAAAGCTTTTGTCCAAATTTCAGCTCAATCTGACGGCTAGATCTTGTGATATGAATTTTTGAAAATCATCGTTCGGTGCAGAATTTTTGTACTGCGCGCGCGCGAGTTTCGTGTCCAGGCCTCTGTTTTTATGTGTTGCGCGCGAGCGCGCGCGTGTTCGGAGGTCATATGTGTTCCAAAGTTCCAGAACGCGCACAACACAGAGGAGGCGGCTACAAGGCTTGGGAGAGAAGATTTCTTCTTTCTTTTCTTCTTTTTATTTTTATTTTTGAATTATTGTTTTTAATTATTGAGTAGTTTATTTTCAACCAAGACGGCGTGATTGGGCCGAACAAATTTATGTAAAAAACTTGGATGTTTGTTTGGGATTTTTTAGAGTTGATTTTATTTTATTGATTGTCAGATTTATATTTGTCTTGTGAATAGTCTGATCAACTGTTTGCTTGCATGTTAATCAATTCCAAATCGACAGAGAAGTTTTTGATTTTGATCACTCTGATAATTAACATATTGTAAAACCGACTAGAAATAAAATTCGGTTTCAGTGTGCGGTTTAGGTGTAAACTGAATTTTCATAAATATTTAATGCATTCAAATTTGATTAGAATTACGAAAGATTAGTTCATCAATATTTGAATAAGTTTGATTGTTCTAGAAATAGACCTTTGAACAAATTAGGAGAATTCGCGTGAATTAAGATTAAATCTGAGTCCTGAATCGACTACATGTTACGTGATTTGTTCGGTACCTACGTGTGTCTTGGTTGTCTTTGTCTTAATTATTTTTATCTTCAGTTATTTTTATTCTTATTTCTTAATCATTTTTTATTTTATATTATTATTTTATTTAATTCAAAATCCTTCTATTATTATGTCTAGATTAAGTAAAATAATTAATTCTTGAGAATTGACTGCAGTCCCTGTGGGATCGATACTTGGACTCTCTGTCCACTTTACTATTACTTGACCTGGTACGCTTGCCAGTAGATTTATATCACACCGATTTAGCCGGTCAAGTTTTTGGCGCCGTTTCCGGGGACTGTTTAGTTAATATTAGGATAGATTATTTGCTTGAGACTAGATTTTTTTTTTCTTGCATTTGTTTAATTATTTATTTTAATTTTAATTTTATTCTCTTTTGCTTGTGAGGTACTTGGAGATGGACCATCGACAGGTGTTCACAAGATTTGGCCAACAATACTTGGAGCCTTTCTATGCTGCTTGGGGGAGATTCAATGATTTGGCGAACAAATTTCAATGCCATCAGTTTTCGACTTACACCCTCACTAAAATTTTTTATGGTGGTTTGGATGAGATTACAAGAAGTTGGGTAGATTCTGGAGCTCTGGCTACTGGCAGTCAATTGTTAAGAAGAGATGAAGACAGTGTGATGCACTTGTTGAACGATATGGCAGATTTTGACTACCATTGGCATTGTGATCCTTCACTGCAGGATTGGAGTCACCAATATCCTCCAGATATCAACTCTAAAAATTTTGCGAACCAACCACCAGAGCATCAAGAAGAGTGTATAGGGCATTCCGAAGATTATGTGGCTCAGTTGGAGAATTTTTTGCGGCAACAGACAGAGACAAATCAATTTTTAGAAAGCTGCATAAGTCTTTTGGATGAACAGATTGCGCTTATTAGAGAACCAATTTTGGATATCTGCCAATTGAGTGAAGTAACTGAGCCAGAGCATGAAGAAATCATTTTTGAGGAATCTTCTTGTAAGGATGAGCCAAACATGATAGTGGAGGAGGAAGAACCATTCAAGGAGAGAGATTTTACCTCATCAGTGGTCGTTCCATGTACACCGTTAGAATATACTTTCTTGCCATTGACGTCAATCCCACAGTATTCCATCCTCTATGACCTTCAGCCTAGATTCTGAGTCTCCTTCCAAAAGAAAAATTTCAGAACAAGTGTTGTTGGACCGACGAGCTTACAAAGTATATATCACGCCAAGCTTGAGGGTGAAGGAAATCAACACCCATACGTAGAGTTGTATGATTCTTACTATGGGCGGCAACCGCTCTTTGATGGTTGCTTCTGCATAGTCGGGCATTAGACTATAAATTTAGCGCTGACTGGGAGGCAACCCAGTGTTCTTTATTTTTGCTTTTTATTTTATTTTTGGTTTTTGTTTTTGTTTTTGTTTGATTTTTGTTTATTTCCCATGCCAGTTGGTCGTGCCTGCCGATATATACAATCTGCTACTGCTGTCCCAGCTGATACTATCAAGAAGGAAGAGGATGCATCGAAAACCAGGGGAGTGTTATTTTTTTTCTCATTATGTTTTTGTTTGTCTTTGCATTTGTGGGTTTGTTATGCATTCTGTTCATTGTTCTGAAGCATTGAGGACAATGTTTTGGATAAGTATGGGGGGGTAGACTAGTATTGCATTGTCTATGTGTTTGTGTTGCATCTGTCGTGTTTCGTATTTCTTTGCATACAGTTTATTTTTGTTGTTGTTTGCATTGTTATGAGTAGGATGAATCATAATAGCCAATGATGATGAAGTTTATTTGAAAAAAATGGATTTTTGAAAAAATTTTGCTCTTGACTGGACATGAGAAACTATAGGTTGAACCGTGAATATTTTTAAGCACTAATGTTAGACCAGTGAATTGTAGCGAAAGATTTGATGAAGTTTCTATCTGTTTGACCATTGCACGGCAATAGGTGGTTTGTGGATCTTGATTGTGTTCTATGAATTTTGATGAGGCTCTAGTTTACACTTATGATCTTGGGCTCACCTAGAAAAAATTTATATACAATTCCATCCGGACCTTGAAAGGATTAAAATCCTAAAAAAAAATTAAAAAAAATTAAATTTAAGGCTAAGTATGCGGATTCAATGGGATTGATGCTCCATCCGGGCTATAGACGAGGGGATTAGAAAGAAAAAATAGAATGATTTTTCGTATCCTAACCAGTTATAGCTAAGTCAGCGGGTAATTATTGGGGCTAATGCAATACCGGGTGCAAAATCCGGAGGTGTGTAATTCATTATCTCAAGGGAGGTGGGTTTAGTCTAGAGGTCGTTGGAAGGAATGGGCACTTGAAGAGTGAAACTTGCACTGATTTGTCATAGGTCGCCAAGCAGTTTTGAAACGAATTCGGTCTAAGTTATATGAAACTGGAATGACATTTCACACACACACGTTCACGTTAAACCGAAGATGTATTATGAAAAGTTGAGAGCATGTCTGTGTTTTTTGTTTTGTGATTAAACTTCTCAGAGGCTTTGCACATTTATGAATTGTCCTTACTTATGTTTTTGTTTGCATTTTGTTTTTGCATGTCTTGCTCGAGGGCGAGCAAGAGTTAAGTATGGGGGTGTTGATTAGTGCATTTTGTATGCATTATTTCATGTTATTTTTATGTCTATTTTGTGTGCATTCATATTATTTTTATGTATTTTTATTTGTTTTAGTGCATGTGTGTGTATTTCACTCCTTGGGTTAATTTTGTAGGAAAATATATTTTTGAAGAGTGAATTACGGACCAGCTTTGTTCAAAAAATCAAATTTAATTTTAGAGAGCTCCAAATCCAATCTTCACCGTTCAGATTAAATTTAAGATGTTTGAAAGCTTATGTCCAAATTTCAGCTCAATCCGACGGCTAGATCTTTAGATATGAATTTTTGAAAATCGTCGCTCGGTGCAGAATTTTTGTACTGCGTGCGCGCGAGAATCAAGCTCGCGCGCGCGCAAGTTTCGTGTCCAGGCCTCTGTTTTTATGTGTTGCGCGCGCGCGCGCGTGTTCGGGGGTCATATGTGTTCCGAAGTTCCAGAACGCGCACAACACAGAGGAGGCGGCTACAAGTCTTGGGAGAGAAGATTTCTTCTTTCTTTTCTTCTTTTTATTTTTATTTTTGAATTATTGTTTTTAATTATTGAGTAGTTTATTTTCAACCAAGACGGCGTGATTGGGCCGAAAAAATTTATGTAGAAAACTTGGATGTTTTTTTGGGATTTTTTAGAGTTGATTTTATTTTATTGATTGTCAGATTTATATTTGTCTTGTGAATAGTCTGATCAACTGTTTTCTTGCATGTTAATCAATTCCAAATCGACAGAAGAAGTTTTGATTTTGATCACTTTGATAATTAACATATTGTAAAACCGACTAGAAATAGAATTCGATTTCAGTGTGCGGTTTAGGTGTAAACTGAATTTTCACAAATATTTAATGCATTAAAATTTGATTAGAATTACGAAAGATTAGTTCATCAATATTTGAATAGGTTTGATTGTTCTAGAAATAGACCTTTGAACAAATTAGGAGAATTCCCGTGAATTAAGATTAAATCTGAGTCCTGAATCGACTACATGTTACGTGATTTGTTCGGTACCTACGTGTGTCTTGGTTGTCTTTGTCTTAATTATTTTTATCTTCAGTTATTTTTATTCTTATTTATTAATCAGTTTTTATTTTATATTCTTATTTTATTTAATTCAAAATCCTTCTATTATTTTGTCTAGATTAAGTAAAATAATTAATTCTTGAGAATTGACTGCAGTCCCTATGGGATCGATACTTGGACTCTCTGTCCACTTTACTATTACTTGACCTGGTACGCTTGCCAGTAGATTTATATCACACCAATTTAGCCGGTCAATTGCGAGAGTTGGTTGGAGGATATTGATCAGCTCTTAGAGTCGCTTGACTACTCGGATGACCGCAGAACTAGACTGGTAATTCATCAACTATAGGGAGTGGCAAAGAGTTGGTGGATGACTACCAAAAGATCCAAAGAGAATAAAGGTACGATAATTACTTGGGCACTTTTCAGAGCAGAGTTCTATAAGAGATTCTTTCCGGTTTCCTATCAAAAGGATAAAGGTGCCAAGTTCGAAAATTTGAGGCAAGGTAGCATGAGTATTGAGGATTATGTTTCAAAGTTTGACAGTTTGTTGAGGTTCGCTCCGCATATTGCCGACAACGAGGAGGCGAAAGCAGACCAGTTCATTAATGGGTTGCACCTTGACATCTTCATTCTGGTAAATACTGGGAGGCCAGATAATTTTTCTGATGCGATGGATCAGGCTAAGGGAGCGGAAGCAGGACTGATGAGAAAGAGGGAGAATCAGTACCAGCCTCAACAGCAGTAGCAGAGGCAGTATCAGAATCAACAGCAGATGATTGAGGGTGGTAGCAGTGGTGGTAGCAAGAAGAAGTATTTCTGTCCCAAAGGGAAATAGTTCAAGAAGTCGGGAAGCACTTCTTCGAGCTCGAGTGGCTCAAAACAGTTCAGTTCTGGACAGGGTTCAGGATCTTCTGGAGCTTTGTGTAGCAAGTGTGGAGGACGGCACTCCAATGAGCAATGCAGAGGAATTTTTGGGAACTGCTACATCTGTCAACAGACAGGACATTATGCGAGACAGTGTCCTCAGAAAGGTTCTGACCAGACTCAGAGTGGGAATACCTCTTGACAGTCATCTCAGCCTGGTAGGCAGGCTACTGCAGTTCACTCCTTCCAACCACAATAGCAGAACCGTCAGGGAGGTAATCAAAGTTCGAACCAACCTTCCCGACCACAGGCTAGAGTGTTTGCTCTGAACGAAGATGAGGCTCAAGCTACACCGAATGATGTGATTACAGGTAACTGTAAGATTTTTGGTTATCCTGCATTTATTCTGATAGATACAGGTGCATCTCATTCTTTCTTATCTGAGAACTTTATTGTGATGCATGCCTTGCCTGTTGAGCCTATGTCTACTTTTGTATCTGTTACTTCACCTTTGGGTGGAGGTATTGTGTCAAAGTATAGCGACCCTACCCGAATCCACTACCTAATCAGAGTGATTAGCGCAAGAAACAATAATTAAAGCATTAAATAGCGGATAATTCCAAAGTACAACAAATCCAATCGGCAGAATACAACCGACGATAGAAACAGTGTATAATTCTTTATACAACCAAATCGAAATTAGGGTATCAGAATCCCTAACAAACTACCTCTGCACGGTAGCAACCTCAACCCTGCTGGGAACCACCGGGACTGTCCAGCCTCAGACCTGACCCACCACAAGGTGTCCCAAAACATGAAACATAAAGGGCGTGGGCGACTACGCTCAATACGGAAGCAATGATATAAATACAAATATGAGCATGCACAAGACTTTAAAAATCAGGGTTAAATCACTTTACTCATGGTGCCTGGAATACACAGTACCGGGCAAGAGAGCGAATCCGTGTGGTACTCGTATATTCCCAAGACACGAATCCTCAGGAAGAATCGCCTCGACTGATGGAAACTGTCATGACTTACATCATACCCGATGCAGTCTCCGTAAAAACATATGCATGTGCTAAAAACAGTAAAACATAGCCAATACAGCACATACATCATGCATCACACACACATGTATAAATATCATGCCGGCTATCTCGGTCAGTACTTACGTACCTCTAACACTGCAGGTCAACTCCTAGCACACCCATCTAGGTCCAAAGCCTACAAGTCTGCTCTACTGCGTCTACACATGCAAAAGTCCATGCATCACTATAAACGCTCTAAAAGCCTTAACTAAGCTATTTCATACTCCTAAATATTTTTAGGAAGCCAAATTATACCTTAGTCCGTCATCAGCCCGCTGGTGTAGAATCGCCTCAAAACTTAGGCACACCTCCGCTACGACGCCGGGATCGCTAGGCAACTTCCGAATTCCCAATAGTATGCCTAGAACTCCGTAGATCTAAGTAAGAAGGTTCAAAAAACAGAGGAAAGGAGGGGAAATCGGTGCACAGAATGAGGGCTCGGACCCTTTATTTATAGACGGCGATCGGAATGTCCGATCCCTCATCGGAACGTCCGATCGTGAACGGAGCATCCGATCGTGACATCGGAACGTCCGATGTCACCTCACGTGCATAAGCAGTGATGTCATCTTGCTGATGTCGGTGATGACGCCAGCCCTAGCCAGAACGGTACGTCCGATCCTCCAACGGAATGTCCGATCCCGATCGGAGCTTCCGATCTGTGCTTCGGAGCTTCCGATCCACTTCAGTAATTAATTTCCTTAATTACCTTGATTAATTGTGGGTCACTACACAAAGAATTTGGTTAAGAACTGCGAGTTGAGTTTTGATGGGAATTCGATTGAGTGTGACTTTATTGTACTTAGTCTGTCTGATTTTGACTGCATTTTGGGAATAGACGTGTTGACTGAGTACAGGGCTACCGTGGACTATTTTTAGAAGGTAGTTCAGTTCAGAGCAGATATGGCAGATGAATGGAGATTCTTTGGTAAGGGTTCTCGTTCTAAAATTCCTTTGATATCTGTCTTATCTATGACTAGATTATTACATAGAGGAGCCGAAGGATTTCTTGTTTTTGCGATCAATATTCTGAAGTCTAACCCTGAGCTGAACGATATACCAGTGGTTAGGGAATTCCCTGATGTGTTTGCAGATGAAATTCCGGGATTGCCACCGATTAGGAAGATTGAATTCGACATTGATTTGACGACAGGTACTCAACCAATTTCGAAAGCTCCGTATCGAATGGCCCCGATCGAATTGAAAGAACTGAAGGAGCAATTGGAAGATTTGATTTCCAAGGGATACATTAGACCGAGTGTGTCGCCTTGGGGTGCTCCTGTTCTGTTTGTGAGAAAGAAGGATGACTCTATAAGACCCTGCATCGACTACCGCCAACTGAATCAGGCGACAGTTAAGAACAGGTATCCTTTACCTCGTATAGATGATCTTTTTGATCAATTACAGGGTTCGTGTATTTATTCAAAGATATATTTGAGATCGGGATATCACCAGCTGAGAGTTCTTGAAGAGGATGTTCCTAAGAACGCATTTAGGACAAGGTATGGACATTTTGAATTTCTTGTCATGCCTTTCGGTTTGACGAACGCCCAAGCAGTCTTTATGGGATTGATAAACCGAATCTTTCAGTGTTTTCTTGATGAGTTTGTGATTATTTTCATTGATGATATCTTAATCTATTCTAAGAGTCGTGCCGAGCATGAAGAGCATCTGAGAACAGTTTTGCAGATTTTGAGGACAGAACAGTTATTCGCCAAGCTTTCGAAGTGTGAGTTTTGGCTTGATAGAGTTGTCTTTCTGGGGCACATTATTTCAGGAGAGGGGATTACTGTTGATCCCAGCAAGATAGAAGCAGTGATGAACTGGCGAAGGCCGACTTCGGTGCCTGAGATCCTTAGCTTTATGGGTTTAGCAGGGTACTATCGCAGATTTATTCAGGGTTTTTCTTCTATTGCGAAGCCTATTACCCAACTGACTCAGAAGAATGCTCTTTTTCTGTGGACAGATGATTTTGAAGCCAGTTTTGTTGAGTTAAAGAAGAGATTAACCAGTGCTCTGATTCTTTCTATTCCATCTGGTTCTGGAGGATTCACAGTTTATTGCGATGCTTCTCATCTAGGTCTCGGATGTGTTCTTATGCAGAAGAAGCACGTGATAGAATATGCGTCGAGGCAGTTGAAACCGCACGAGACTCGCTATCCAGTTCATGATCTTGAACTCTCTGCTATTATTTTTGCCTTGAAGATCTGGCGTCACTATCTCTACGGTGAGTCTTTCGAGATCTTTTCTGACCATAAGAGTCTGAAGTACTTGTTTTCGCAGTCAGAATTGAATATGAGACAGAGAAGATGGCTAGATTTGTTGAAGGACTTCGACTGCGAGATTAAGTATTATCTGGGGAATGTCGCAAGCTTTGCTCTTTATCTCTTTCGACGATCGGTGTTTCACTTCTGGGTTGGAGTTTGAGTCAGATTGAAATCCGATCAGAGTTTGTGCAATTCAGGCCAAGCCAGAGTTGTTTGTGTCGATCAGAGAAGCACAAAAATCAGATGAGATTATTCAGAATTCGATAGAGAAGGTAAGATCAGGACACCAGTCTGAGTTTCAGGTCAGAGATGATGTTTTATTTGTGAATAGCCGTATTGTTGTGCCTGAGATTGATGAGTTAAGACAGCGTATTCTGAGAGAGGCTCATTGTAGTCGGTTCAGTGTTCATTCCGAAGGCCGAAAGATGTATAACGACATGAAGAGTCAGTTCTGGTGGAAGAAGTTGAAGAAGGATGTGGTGAGGTTTGTATCCCATTGTTTGAACTGTCAGCAGGTTAAAGCCGAGAGAAAGAGACCAGGTGGGCTTTTTCACAGTCTGTCTATTCCAGAATGGAAGTGGGATCACATTTCGATGGATTTCGTCACAAAACTACCCCGATCGGTTCGAGGATACGATGCTATTTGGGTAGTGATTGATAGGTTGACAAAGTCTGCTTGCTTCATTCCTTATCGGATGACGTACCGCCATGATCAGATGGCTGATTTGTATGTCAGAGAAATTGTCAGATTGCACGGGGTACCAAGATCGATTGTTTCTGACCGAGATCCTCGGTTTACTTCTCATTTCTGGCATAGTCTACAGGAAGCTCTTGGTACTCGTTTGCACTTGAGTACAGCTTATCATCCTCAGACCGACGGTCAGTCTGAGCGGACAATTTAAACTCTGGAGGATATGTTACGAGCAGTGGTGCTTGACTTTGGCAATACTTGGCAAGATTCTTTGCCTCTCGTCGAGTTTTCGTACAACAACAGCTTCCAGACGAGTATAGGAATGGTACCCTTTGAAGCGTTGTATGGAAAGAAGTGCAGATCTCCTCTGTACTGGGATGGGATGTCTGAGTCCCCAGACTTGGGACCAGATATGATTTGGGATATGGCTGAGTAGGTGAAGATTATTCGGTTGAGAATGAAGACTGCTCAGGACCGACAAGCGAAGTATGCAAATATCCATCGCAGACCTCTATCTTTTGATCAGGGAGACCGAGTATTCTTGAAGATTTCTCCGTTTAGAGGTACTGTTAGATTTGGGAAGAGAGGGAAGTTGTCACCTAGATTCATCGGTCCGTATGAGATTTTACAGAAGATAGGCGATCTAGCCTAGCGATTAGCACTTCCTCCTTCTTTATCTGGAATTCACGACGTATTTCACGTCTCAATGTTAAGGAAATATCACCCCGATCCTTCACATGTTCTTCAGCCTGACGAAGCCGAACTTGATGAAACTTTGAGTTATTTCGAGAGAATGATTCAGATCCTTGATAGAAAGGAGAAACAGCTCAGAACCAAATTGATTCCTTTGGTGAAAGTTCAGTGGAGTCATCACGGAGTCAAAGAAGCGACTTGAGAGACAGAATCTGACATGAGACAGAGATTTCCTGAATTATTCATCTGATGTGAGTTCTTAATTCTATTCTGAATTCTTAATTATCTTCTTATGAGTTGATATTGATGATTTCGAGGACGAAATCTTATTTAAGAGGGGGAGAATTGTAACGCCCCATTCTTATTGAGTTATTCCGTGATTTCAGAACTAGAGAGCCGAACTTTTACTTATCAGGGTCTATTTTGCAATTTTTGGAATTTTCAGGGACTGAAATGCAAAAATTAAGTTTGTAATAATATCTAAGGATTGACTAAGTCCTTGAATCTTTCATTGTCTCCCCCATCACCCTCTCAACCGTGTTCCCTCCATGGAAGACGCTCAAAGTGAGTTCCAAGCTTTGTGATTTCGATTCTAGCTCAATTCGTCCAATAGAATTGATTTCTGACTTGATATCTACGATCACAGCGACGAGTGCTCCGTTTGGAAGTAAGTATATCTTAATTCTGAGAAGTTTGAGTTTTTCGATGTTTTTAGAATTTGTTTATCCTTGGAGAGGATGATTTTGAGTTAGCAGTGATCGTATATCTAAGACGGTTCAAAGATCTAACGACGATCGGATTTGTTATGATTTTTCTTATTATTTTCGAAAAACCTTGATTATCAAAGCTGCATTTTTGATTTGATCAGTTATAGCCGTTATGCCGTCAGTTTGAAGTTTGAACGCCGTTTTTATGTTTTGAGTTTGATATCGATTTTGATCACCATGACTTCTTCTGATAGATTGAATTGAAGTCCTGGAAGTTGAGAGCCTTACAGCTTTGATCAGTTGGAAGAGTTGAGCCGGTATAGTGTCGATGTTATTCTTTATTTCTCGATGGATTTGGATAGATTTTGATTGAAGGAACTTTGATTGAGAATTGTTGTCTTACAGATCGACGACGGTGAACAACACGAAGAAAGGTATAAGATGACTTTGGAATGGTATAGGACGATTAACTCGAATCCGGATTGATTCGAGTGTCCTAGAAGAAATCACATATTGCATGCCTATGTGCTTATGTGCTTATTTGAATATATGTCTGAATTGTTATTTGAATGCATTAGATTCATGTGCATTCATATTGAGCCGAATTGATTATTCTTTTGAATTAGACGATCTAGAGATTGTAGTCGAGTGACTTGGTAGGCGATTTACTACTTCGTTGTTTAACTCACTATAATGCTCTGGAGTCTAGAGGATTAAAATATGCCTCGTCCACCTCGAGAGGGAAGTCGATGTGATTGTAGGATGTTTTAACCTCGGGATCCCAAACCAAAGAAAGAAAGAAAGAAGAATTACATTTGATTATCTGCGTCTGATAATCCAGAAGTTTTAATGACATGCATATCATTTTAATTCAGCATTTGATTGGATTAAGTGATTATATGAAGAATGAGTTCATGTTATGACTTGATATGTTTATTTGATAGCATGTTAGTCTCTTTTACTGGGAATATCAATTCTCACCGGATTATCCGGCTGTTATCTTTGTTGTATGTGTACTTGGCAACAGGTGTGGAAGGTACCAGTCAGAGACCTCGTGGATAGAGGATCGAGAGATAGAAGTGAGGCTTGGTTTTTTAGAAGTCGAATGTATTCGAACTTT
The DNA here is from genome assembly GCF_033568475.1 of Henckelia pumila. Taxonomy (NCBI): domain Eukaryota; kingdom Viridiplantae; phylum Streptophyta; class Magnoliopsida; order Lamiales; family Gesneriaceae; genus Henckelia; species Henckelia pumila. The sequence continues at coordinate 101,357,578 of NC_133122.1, read as the reverse complement.
TGATGTTTTGTAATGCATGCGAATCTAGTTATGTTTTGAAGTAATTACTAGACTCAAACCTTGGCTGTATCTTGTTGTATCGAGTAGTCGAGATTATGTTTGAATTTGGATTAATGCATGTTGTTATAATTATTTATTGGATTGAGTTTGTAAGGAAAGGCATTCCATGTTCTGAAATTTTCTGGGCAAGGGGGTGTGCTCGATCCTAGGTTATTGTAGGATCGAGCGCGACCCCTATGATTTCCGAGGCAGAGAGTTTCACAAAATGGTGCGCTCGATCCTGGCTTTTTTACCGGATCGAGCACGGCCCACTGCTTTTTCTCGGCAGGGAGTTTTAAAATTTGGTGCGCTCGATCCTGGACTTTTATAGGATCGAGCGCAGCACTGTTCATCAAAAAAAAAAAAAAATTATTTGTTGCCTTATCTTATAGATGGTGCATGATAATTGTTTATATTATCTTAAGAATAGAATATTAGAACCGAGGCCTCACAGTCACGAAGCTACCGTTATCTGTTCGAGGATGAGATGCTGTTTGGGTAGTGATCGACCGATTGATGAAGTCTGCTTGTTTTATTTCGTGCAGGATGACTTATCGTCATGATCAGATGGATGGGTTGTATGTTCGCAATGTTGTGAGATTTCATGGGGTGCCGAAGTCGATCGTTTCAGACAGAGACCCTAGATTCACGTCGCACTTTTGGCACAGTCTTCAGGAGGCACTTGGTACTCGATTTCATCTGAGTACAGCTTATCATCCTCAGACCGATGGACAGTCAGAAAGGACTATCCAGAGGTTAGAGGATATGCTTCGAGCAGTAGTGCTAGACTTTGGAACTAGTTGGCAAGATTCTTTGCCTCTTGTCGAGTTTTCTTACAACAACAGCTTCCAAGCGAGTATCGGCATGGCGCCTTTTGAGGCTTTGTACGGCAAGAAGTGCCGATCTCATTTGTTTTGGGATGATTTGTTCGAGTCACCTGATTTGGGACCGGATATGCTTAGAGATATGGCAGAGCAAGTTAAGATCATTCAGTTGAGAATGAAGTCAGCTCAAGATAGACAGGCGAAGTATGCGAATGTCAGACGTAGACCTCTGAGTTTTGAGCAGGGAGACCGTGTATTTCTTAAGATTTCTCCTTTCAGAGGTACGGTTAGATTTGGTAAGAGAGGAAAGTTATCTCCGAGATTCATCGGGCCGTACGAGATTCTTGAGAAGATAGGCGATCTTCCCTAAAGACTTGCACTTCCTCCGTCTTTATTTGGTATTCAAGACGTTTTTCACGTCTCTATGCTGCGGAAGTATCATCCAGATCCTTCTCATATTATTCAGCCTGACGTAGTTGAGTTAGACGATACTCTGAGTTATTTCGAGCGACCGATTCAAATCCTTGATCGGAAGGAGAAGCAACTCAGAACCAAGTTGATTCCGTTGGTGAAAGTGCAGTGGAGCCATCATGGCGTCGAGGAAGCGACTTGGGAGAAAGAATCCAACATGAGACAACGTTTTCCTGAGTTATTCGGATGACGTGAGTTCTTCTTACTGCCCTTAGTTCTTTATTCTATCTTATAAGTTATGATTCTTATTGATTTCGAGGACGAAATCTCTTCTCAGTGGGGGAGAATTGTAATGCCCCATTTTTATCTTAAATGAGTTTATTTGAGTTAATCGGAGATTGCAGAGTTCACGAGCCGACATAATTTTGATCAGGGTCTATTTTGCAAATTTTGGAAATTTCAGGGACTAAAACGCAAATATTGAAATTGTTATATTATCTACACTTGTAGACTTAGTCCACTCTCACCATCACCTTCCCCAACTCGTTATCCTCCATTAGAGCCGCACCCTTCTCATTCCAAGCTTCCAGATTTCTGTCCAAGCTCGATCCGGCCGTTGGAATTTATTTCTGAAGTTAGTTTAGCGATCACTACAATGAGAGCTCCGTTATACCATATGTATTTCTCCGATCAGATACGTTTTGTTTTTCGGATGTTGTTAGAATCGATTGAGATTCGAGTATGTTGTTCTTGACAGAGTTCTGATCGTTTATTATCTGTCGGTTTTGAAATAGAGCGACGTTCGGAATTGTTATGATTTTTTGTAGCCATTTTCGAAAAAGAGGTTTTGAGATGTGTTGTAATTGCCTTGTTATTGTTGTATTAGCATTGATTCGAGTTGTTACCGATATTGAACTGCTGTCTGCATTTCCGGTTTGATCATTTATAGTCGTTATGCCGCCGATTTGAGTTTTGAGGATTTTGAACCGTGTTTGAGTTGTAGAACTTTGGGCATTGGGTTTGTTCGTTGTTGTTGATCATCTTTTGTCTCCATACAGATTCGTTTGGAGTTGTCGAGATAGAGAAGCAGCAGTCGATCGTCTAGAGTTTGACGAAGAATCGGTAAAGAGATTACCTTGAGCCGATATTGTTGTTAGGTTGTATAGTTTCTGATATAACCTTTTTATTGTAGCTTATCCAGAGTTGGAACTACTTGCATTGAAAGGTAAAAACAGTCATCGTTAGCGGGATAGCATACTCGGGACAGTTGGTTCTCGAGTTTCCATTAAAATCACATATTGCATCGATACTTGTTCTAGTATGTGGAAGTTGTATTTTGTTGATTATTTGATTGTATTTTTATGGCTAAATGCCTTATGTTTTCATATGCATTCATATTGAGCCAGCACTATCGTTTCAACGGGCAGAACAACCCTTTTGTTAGACGTTTGGGAGCTATAGTCGAGTAGCCTAGGACGTAGTCATTGCGCCTAGTGCTAGCATACTCATTATAGTTTCTCAAAGTCTAGAGGAGTGGGATACATGGCACCACCTTGATTGGGAGGGTCGGTGGGTTGTTTACGTGATCTCGTACTCGGGATCCCAAAAGCAGAGCAGCAACCTCTTGTTTATCAGAGTTGATATACCTGTTTTAAAGACATGCATATCTTTTGTTTTGTGTTGATTATGTTGTCTTGCAAGCATGTGGTTGACTTATTACATGTATTACTTGTTATGTTGTTTTAACTGGGAATATCATTCTCACCAGAGTTATCCGGCTGTTGCTTTGTTTTGTGTGTGTACTTGGCAACAGGTGGGGCAGGATCAAGTCAGAAGAGGCATGGTTAGATTCTAGGGCAATAAGTAGAAGTGAGACTCGGTTTAGAAGTCGAATCAGCATGCCAATCTATTTTATGTTTCATAGCATGTTTAGATTCGAACTCGTCGTTTCTGTTGTATCGATCCTGCGAGTATCGTGGACTGAAGGTTGTCGTTACATGTATTATGAACCATGTTATGTTTGAATGTCGTTTTGGTCATGTATGCATGTTGAGAATGGATCGGTTTTATATTGGATTGGTTGAGCTAATTGCTGTTTTTTTTTACTCAGTTTTGGTCTCGCTCGAGCGGCAGTTGGTGCTCGCTCAAGCGAGCGTTTTTCTGTGTGTGAGACAGAACCCTGCTCGCTCGAGCGAGGGTGCTTCCCCGCTCGAGCGAGATTTTTTTCGGCAGGCGGGCAGAACATTGCTCGCTCGAGCGGGCGTGTCTTGCCGCTCGAGCGAGGATCTTTAAAAAAAAATAAAAAAATTCATTACTTTTAAATCTTGGATCTTGTTTGCTTATTTTATTGTTCAATCCGAGTTTAGTTGATGTTTAGAACCGAGGTCTCACAGTATGTATAGGTGTATGTAAGTATAGTTGGGTGTGTGTGATTTTTTTTTAAAAAAAGGTGCTACTTACTTTAAAAAAATGCTACTCCCTTATAAAAATTCTTTCACTACACACACTATTTCTTTCAAATTCTTGATGTTTAAAAATTCAAGTATTGAAATAAATAATTTAGTTTTCGCTAGTCCGGGTTTGAAATTTCTAATTTTTGGAAAATTCTAAAGTAAGCTTAAAAATTGCCGCAAAGGCGATTTTGTTCACCCGAAGAAATCTTAAAATTAAATACTTGAATTATTTTCCTCAATTCTCATAAATGTTAACTCTCGCAATAAAAATTAGGAATTTTTCGCCGAAATCCACCATCGCCGTAAGCCGGAATCGGAAGTCACTGAACATAAGAATTTCAAGAATGATTAACTTAAATATTCGAACAACTTATATTTTGAAGGAATTTAAACACTAACTTAGAATTAAAATCAATACTTAAATATTTTGATGTCACATAAATAAATAAAATATTTAAACAATAAACAGAATGATTAAAATAATTTTAAACAAACTAGGCTAACGTTTAAAAATAATTTAAATAAATACGCAAACAGAAATAAAACCATTAAAATGATTTGGACAATTAAAAAAAGCATTAAAATAAATAATCTAGACGTTTAAAATAATTTAAAATAACTAATCACTAAACTTAGGCTATTTAAAATATGTAGTGACCCTTAACCGGATCACCTACTAAACAGAACATAGGCATGCAATTAACTTAATTAAACAGATATCAGAATAAAACTGCGGAAACCAATAACATTATACAATCCCAAGTAAAGGAATCTGTAATTATCCAATAATATACAACCAAATCGAATAGCTGTATAAACCCAAACAACAGTAATAAAACCTAGACGAAGCTCCAGCTGGCCAACCACTGACTAGCCCCTCCTGGATCCACCCTCCTCGTCCAATCGCAAACCTGCCCCATGGAATAGGGTGTCCAGAAAATACAGAGTACGAGACGTGAGCATAAAACGCTCAGTGCGAGAGTATGAGTATACATGCATGCAAAGTGAACTCCCTATAGACTCGAGGTCAAGGATCAGATAATAGAGACAGACCGGGCCCTGGTATGTAGCACGCTGTGCCGTCGCTTCAGGAGGTGGCTCCCATACCGAGATAATTGTGGATACGCCGGACCCAAATCGATGGAAGTCCATCCACTAACAGGATAGGGTACAACCCTACTACAGACATCTCGAAGGAGATACAGCAAGATGCAAATGAATGCAGCATAATATCAAGGCATATAAATCATGCAGTCATATAATACATGCATACTCAGTCAGGATATCTCGAACAGTACTTTCGTACCTCAATACAGTGAAAGCTCTACCAACTCTAGGTCCATGCCTATAGTCTGCTCTATACTGCCAAATGATACTACTATCATTAAAGTGCTCTAAAAGCCTTAACTAAGCTATTGCATACTCCTAAATATTTATAGGGAGCAAAAGCTATACCTTCGTCCGTCGTTAGCCCTTTGATGTCGATGCCTCCAGAACTTGGGCACGACTCCGCTACGACTACCGAACGCCTCTCCGACCTCTGGACCAAGCCTAAGAAGACCAGAACAGCTCCAAAAGGACTAGAAAGGAAAGGAGAACTCGGAATTGGCAAATGAAAGTGAAGTCTCGGCCTTCTATTTATAGACAACGATCGGAACTTCCGATCCTTGATCGGAACGTCCGAACCTCGATCGGAACGTCCGATCCTGCCATCGGAGCTTTCGAAGATCCTGATCTGCCACGTGTCAAAATATCACTTGATGAATTCGGATAGGGGTGATCGGAGCCTCCGGTCCTGATCGGAGCTTCCGATCCAACCACACGTCATGCCTGACGTAATAACATCGGTGCCTCCGATCGCTCATCGGAGCTTCCGATCGTGCCTTCGGAGCTTCCGTTCCGTCCGATACCTAATTCAATTAATTAGCATTATTCCTTTAATTACTCAATTAGGGCACGGGCTACTACATTCTCCCCCACTTAAGATATTTCGTCCTCGAAATCAGATCTTAAGTACCGAATGCAAATACAGAAATCAGAAACATTCTTTTATTCAAATCAAACGTTTACAGAGTTTGCAACTGAATACAACTTAAAGAATGAAATCAAAACAACTCAGGATGGTCTTTACGCATCCTGTCCTCAAGCTCCCAAGTAGCTTCCTCAGTGCCTCGGCGCTGCCACTGAACTAAAACCAAAGGAATGACTTTGTTCCGTAAAACCTTATCCTTATAATCAAGGATGCGAAGAGGTTTCTCAACATAAGTCAAATCCTTGTCTACCTGAACCTCAGACCACTGCAGAATATGAGATTCATCCGCCACATACCGTCGCAACAGAGATACGTGGAACACGTCGTGAATACTGGATAGATGCGGTGGCAAAGCTAGTCGATAAGCCAAATCGCCAATGCTCTCCAAGACCTCAAACGGACCGATAAATCTGGGAGACAACTTGCCCTTAAGGCCAAATCTGAGAATCTTGCGGAAAGGTGACACTCTCAGAAACACTTTCTCCCCGACCTCGAACTGCAAGGGCCTACGCCTGATATTAGCATAACTGGCCTGACGATCCTGTGCAGTCTTAATCCGTTTCTTGATCTGATCAACAATGTCTATCGCCTGCTGGATAAACTCCGGTCCTTCAGCCTGTCTCTCCCCCACTTCTTCCCAGAAGAGTGGAGTACGACAACATCGCCCATACAACGCTTCAAAAGGTGCCATCCCAATACTAGTGTGATAGCTGTTGTTGTAAGCGAACTCGATCAACGGCAAATGATCCTGCCAGGCTGAACCAAAATCCATGACGCACGCTCTAAGCATATCTTCTAACGTACGGATAGTGCGCTCTGACTGCCCATCAGTCTCCGGATGATAGGCTGTACTCAAACTGAGAGTAGTACCCATCGCACGCTGAACACTCCCCCAGAATCTAGACGTAAACCTGGGGTCCCGATCGCTGACAATGCTCACAGGCACTCCATGAAGTCGGACGATCTCCTGAATGTACATCCGTGCCATGCGATCCACAGAGTACTCTCGGCTATAGGCAATGAAATGCGCTGACTTGGTGAGTCGGTCCACCACCACCCAGATAGCATCACAGTTCCTCGGGGATACCGGCAAATGGGTCACAAAGTCCATAGTGATAAACTCCCATTTCCATTCAGGAATAGGCAGACTGTGAAGCAATCCTCCAGGTCGTCGGTGCTCTGCCTTGACCTGTTGACACACCAAACATCTCGAAACAAACTGATAAACACTGCGTTTCATTCCCTTCCACCAGAAACGAGTACGTAGATCCTTGTACATCTTGTTGCTCCCAGGATGAATACTCAACTTAGTGCGATGTGCCTGAGATAAAATCTCCTCTAGCAACTCTTCATCCTGTGGAATCACAAGCCTACCAGACAAACACAGAAAGCCATCTGACTGATAATGAAATCCAGACGAGCTACCCTCGTTAGCTAGACGAGCTAAACGCTGGGTCTTTGAATCAGACATCTGAGCATCTCGGATCCGTGAGTACAAAGCTGGCTCAGATAATATCGCAAACATCTGGATACTCTGCATACCTTTCTTATGCTTGAAGGTAAAACCTGAAGTACAACAGTCACAGATCGCACTAGACATCGAACAAGTCTGAAGTGCGGATAGTCGCACCTTGCGACTCAAAGCATCAGCGGTGAGATTAGCAGCTCCCGGATGGTACTTAATCTCGCAATCATAGTCCTTAAGCAAGTCCATCCAACGTCTCTGCCTCATGTTCAACTCCGCCTGAGTGAACAAATACTTGAGACTCTTATGTTCGGTGAAGATCTCAAATTTCTCGCCATAAAGATAATGACGCCAGATCTTTAAAGCGAACACAATGGCTGCCAATTCCAAATCATGGACTGGGTAGTTGTCCTCGTGAAGCTTCAGCTGTCTAGAAGCGTATGCGATCACATGCCCATTCTGAGTCAGGACACAACCTAACCCCTGAAGAGAAGCATCCGTGTAAACTACATACCCTCCAGATCCTGACGGTAATGCTAACACCGGCGCAGAAGTCAACCGCCATCGAAGCTCACGGAAATTCTCCTCACACTCGGAGGACCACTCAAAATCCACACCCTTCCGGGTAAGCTGCGTCAACGGTCGAGCTAACTGAGAGAAGTTCAGAATGAAGCGACGATAATACCCTGCTAGACCCAGAAAACTACGGATCTCAGCAACTGTAGTCGGACGCGACCAATTAAGTACCGCTTCAATCTTGCTTGGATCAACAGAAATCCCCTCCCTGGATATGATATGGCCAAGAAAAACCACTCTATCCATCCAGAACTCACACTTGCTCAGCTTGGCGTACAATTGCTCATCTCGAAGAGTCTGCAGTACCAACCGCAAGTGAGAAACATGCTCTTCCGTATTATGCGAATACACCAAGATGTCGTCAATAAAGACCACGACAAACTTGTCCAAATACTCCCTGAAGACACGGTTCATCAGATCCATGAATATAGCCGGCGCATTAGTCAAACCAAATGGCATCACTAGGAACTCGTAATGCCCATAGCGAGTACGAAATGCAGTCTTGGCTACGTCCTGATCACGGACTCTCAACTGATGATACCCAGATCTCAAGTCAATCTTGGAGTAAATTGATGTGCCCTGCAGCTGGTCAAACAAGTCATCAACACAAGGCAACGGATATTTGTTCTTCACAGTGACTCGATTCAGCTGCCGATAGTCAATGCACAGCCGCATCGACCCATCCTTCTTCTTCACGAAGAGAACAGGAGCTCCCCAAGAAGATACACTAGGACGAATGTACCCCTTGTCCAAAAGATCCTGTAGCTGATTCTTTAACTCAAGCATCTCTGACGGAGCCAGACGATACGGTGCTCTAGAAATAGGCGAAGTACCCGGCATCAACTCTATGCCAAACTCGACTTCCCTAGCAGGAGGAAAACCCGGAATCTCATCAGGAAACACATCTGGAAATTCATCCACAACAGGAATGCTCTCTATCCTAAAACTCTCAGCGGACAAATCAACTGCATAGATAAGGTAGCCTTCCCCGCCAGACTCCAGAGCTCGACAGGCTCTCAAAGCTGATACCAAAGGCATCGGGGGTCGCGCTCCCTCACCATATAAAAACCAACTCTCACTCCCTTTCGGATGAAAGCGTACTAATCTCTGATAGCAGTCCACTGAAGCTCGATAGGTAGTCAGCACATCTATTCCCAGAATGCAATCAAAATCGTCCATCGCCAGGACCATGAGATTCGCTAACAGAATGTTCCCTTCGAACTCTAAAGGGCAACCCATCACTAGACGCTTAGCCAAAGCAGATTGGCACGTCGGATAGAAACAGACATCACTACGTCTAGTGCAATGCATGGTAACTTATGCCTCTTAACAAAACATGCAGAAATGAAGGAATGAGATGCACCAGTGTCAATAAGTACAAGAGCAGGTATACCATAAAGCATAAATGTACCTGCGATGACTTTCTCATTCTCCTCCATAGCCTGATCATGTCTCAGGGCAAACACCTGGCCAGAAGCTCTTGGCCTCAAATGAGAGCTCCCAGCAGACTGTCCCTGCGACCTCTGCTGTACGGTAGCCTGAGAACCCGATCCTGAACCAGAACCAGAACCACCTCCCCCAGACATTGGACAATCTCTCCGGATATGACCAGTCTCTCCACAACGGAAACAAGCTCCAGAAGCTCTGCGGCACTTGTCGGATGGATGGTTCTTCCCACAGTGATCACACTTCTCCTTCTTACCAAAACGGACAACACCTCCAGAACCAGAGGAATAAGAAGATCCAGACTTCTTGAAAGTTTGGGCACGGGGACCCAAAGAACTAGCAGGTCTCGACTGAGAGAAAGACCTGTTCCGCCGAATGCTGTCCTCCGCCTGGTGACAACGGCTCACCAAACCCTCGTAGGACATGTCGTCGCCAACCGCCACACGGTCATGGATCTCAGGGTTAAGGCCCTAAAGAAACAGATTATACTTCATCTCCGAGCTATCAGCAATCTCGGGGCAATAGGATAGCAGATCAAAGAACCTCTGCTGGTACTCATCGATGGACATGGTACCCTGTCGTAGACTCAGTAGCTCGCCTGCCTTCGACTGTCGGAGTGCAGGAGGAAAATACCGCTTTTGGAAAGCTGTGCGGAACTCGGCCCAGGTGGCCACTCCTCTTGCCGCAACAAAAGGTGCAGAAGTAAACCTCCACCACCTGCGCGCACGCCCATCCAGAAGATAGCCAAGGGTCTCCACCTTCTGCTCATCGGTGCATTGGAAAGTCTGAAAAGTCGTCTCCATGCGGTCTAACCAGTTCTCCGCATCCTCCGAAGACTCACCTCCAACTAAGGGCTTAGGACCCATAGCTAAGAATCGACGCACAGTGAAACGCTCGTCGTCATGGTGACGATGACGCCGTTCTCGACGAGGCTCCCAGTCGGCATCACCCCAACGCCCACCAACACTGCCATGAGAACTCTGGTCGTCACGATTTGACATCTACAAAAATACCTCAAGATGAGACTAAATCCCAAGAAATCTTTTGCATGCTCTGATACCATAAATGTAGTGACCCTTAACCGGATCACCTACTAAACAGAACTTAGGCATGCAATTAACTTAATTAAATAGATATCAGAATAAAACTGCGGAAACCAATAACATTATACAATCCCAAGTAAAGGAATCTGTAATTATCCAATAATATACAACCAAATCGAATAGCTGTATAAACCCAAACAACAGTAATAAAACCTAGACGAAGCTCCAGCTGGCCAACCACTGACTAGCCCCTCCTGGATCCACCCTCCTCGTCCAATCGCAAACCTGCCCCATGGAATAGGGTGTCCAGAAAATACAGAGTACGAGACGTGAGCATAAAACGCTCAGTGCTAGAGTATGAGTATACATGCATGCAAAGTGAACTCCCTATAGACTCGAGGTCAAGGATCAGATAACAGAGATAGACCGGGCCCTGGTATGTAGCACGCTGTGCCGTCGCTTCAGGAGGTGGCTCCCATACCGAGATAACTGTGGATACGCCGGACCCAAATCGATGGAAGTCCATCCACTAACAGGATAGGGTACAACCCTACTACAGACATCTCGAAGGAGATACAGCAAGATGCAAATGAATGCAGCATAATATCATGGCATATAAATCATGCAGTCATATAATACATGCATACTCAGTCAGGATATCTCGAACAGTACTTTCGTACCTCAATACAGTGAAAGCTCTACCAACTCTAGGTCCACGCCTATAGTCTGCTCTATACAGCCAAATGATACTACTATAATTAAAGTGCTCTAAAAGCCTTAACTAAGCTATTGCATACTCCTAAATATTTATAGGGAGCAAAAGCTATACCTTCGTCCGTCGTTAGCCCTTTGATGTCGATGCCTCCAGAACTTGGGCACGACTCCGCTACGACTACCGAACGCCTCTCCAACCTCCGGACCAAGCCTAAGAAGACCAGAACAGCTCCAAAATGACTAGAAAGGAAAGGAGAACTCGGAATTGGCAAATGAAAGTGAAGTCTCGGCCTTCTATTTATAGACAACGATCGGAACTTCTGATCCTTGATCGGAACGTCCGAACCTCGATCGGAACGTCCGATCCTGCCATCGGAGCTTCCGAAGATCCTGATCTGCCACGTATCAAAATATCACTTGATGACTCCGGATAGGGGTGATCGGAGCCTCCGGTCCTGATCGGAGCTTCCGATCCAACCACACGTCATGCCTGACGTAATAACATCGGTGCCTCCGATCGCTCATCGGAGCTTCCGATCCTGTTCGGAGCTTCCGATTGTGCCTTCGGAGCTTCCGATCCGTCCGATACCTAATTCAATTAATTAGCATTAATCCTTTAATTACTCAATTAGGGCACGGGCTACTACAAAATAAATAGTTTGGACACTCAAAAATATTTAAACAAATAAGCTAAACAATTAGAATCATTTAAAAGTGTAGTAGCCCGAACCCTAATTAAGTAATTAAAGGATTAATGCTAATTAAATAAATTGGGGATTGGACGGATCGGAAGCTCCGAAGGGACGATCGGAAGCTCCGATCGGGATCGGAAGCTCCGATGAGGATCGGAGGCACCGATGATATTACGTCATCCATGACGTGTGGCTGGATCGGAAGCTCCGATCAGGACCGGAGGCTCCGATCACCCCTATCTGGAGTCAACAAGTGATATTTTGACACGTGGCAGATCAGGATCTTCGGAAGCTCCGATGGCAGGATCGGACGTTCCGATCGAAGTTCGGACGTTCCGATCGAGGATCGGAGGCTCCGATCGTTGTCTATAAATAGAAGGCCGAGATTTCATTTCTCCTTGCCAATTCCGGATTTCCTCTCTATTTCTAGTCATATTCGAGCTGTTCTAGTCTTCTTAGGCTTGGTCCGGAGATCGGAGAGGCGTTCGATAGTCGTAGCGGAGTTGTGCCCAAGTTCTGGAGGCATCGACATCAAAGGGCTAACGACGGACGAAGGTATAGCTTTTGCTTCCTATAAATATTTAGGAGTATGCAATAGCTTAGTTAAGGCTTTTAGAGCACTGTAATGATAGTAGTATCATTTCTCTGTGTAGGCGGACTTTAGGCTTGGACTTAGAGCTGGTAGTGCCTACCTGGTATTTGAGGTACGAAAGTACTGTTCGAGATATCCTGACTGAGTATGCATGTATTATGTGACTGCATGATTTATATGCCATGATTTTATGCTGCATTCATTTGCATCTTGCTGTATCTCCTTCGAGATGTCTGTTAGTAGGGTTGTACCCTATCCTGTTAGTGGATGGACTTCCATCGATTTGGGTCCGGTGTTTCCACAGTTATCTCGGTATGGGAGCCACCTCCTGAAGCGACGGCACAGCGTGCTACATACCAGGGCCCGATCTGTCTCTGTTATCTGATCCTTGACCTTGAGTCTATAGGGAGTTCACTTTGCATGCATGTATACTCATACTCTCGCACTTAGCGTTTTATGCTCACGTCTCGTACTCTGTATTTTCTGGACACCATATTCCATGGGGCAGGTTTGCGATTGGACGAGGAGGGTGGATCCAGGAGGGGCTAGTCAGGGGTTGGCCAGCTGGAGCTTCGTCTAGGCTTTATTACTGTTGTTTGGGTTTTATACAGCTATTCGATTTGGTTGTATATTATTGGATAATTACAGATTCCTTTACTTGGGATTGTATAATGTTATTGGTTTCCGCAGTTTTATTCTGATATCTATTTTATTAAGTTAATTGCATGCCTAAGTTCTGTTTAGTAGGTGATCCGGGTAAGGGTCACTACATTTATGGTATCAGAGCATGCAAAAAATTTCTTGGGATTTAGTCTCATCTTGAGGTATTTTTGTAGATGTCAAATCGTGACGACCAGAGTTCTCATGGCAGTATTGGTGGGCGTTGGGGTGATGCCGACCGGGAGCCTCGTCGAGAACGGCGTCATCGTCACCATGACGACGAGCGTTTCACTGTGCGTCGATTCTTAGCTATGGGTCCTAAGCCCTTAGTTGGAGGTGAGTCTCCGGAGGATGCGGAGAACTGGTTAGACCGCATGGAAACGACTTTTCAGACTTTCCAATGCACTGATGAGCAGAAGGTGGAGACCCTTGGCTATCTTTTGGATGGGCGTGCGCGCAGGTGGTGGAGGTTTACTTCTGCACCTTTTGTTGCGGCGAGAGGAGTGGCCACCTGGGCCGAGTTTCGCACAGCTTTCCAAAAGCGGTAATTTCCTCCTGCACTCCGACAGTTGAAGGCAGGCGAGCTACTGAGTCTGAGACAGGGAACTATGTCTATCGATGAGTATCAGCAGAGGTTCTTTGATCTGCTATCCTATTGCCCCGAGATTGCTGATAGCTCAGGGATGAAGTATAATCTGTTCCTTCAGGGCCTTAACCCTGAGATCCATGACCGTGTGGCGGTTGGCGACGACATGTCCTACGAGGGTTTGGTGAGCCGTTGTCACCAGGCGGAGGACAGCATTCGGCGGAACAGGTTTTTCTCTCAGTCGAGACCTGCTAGTTCTTTGGCCCCCCGTGCCCAGTCATTCAAGAAGTCCGGGTCTACTTCTTCCTCTGGTTCGGGAGGTGTTGTCCGTTTCGGTAAGAAGGACAAGTGTGATCACTGTGGGAAGAACCATCCATCTGACAAGTGCCGCAGAGCTTCTGGAGCTTGTTTCCGTTGTGGAGAGACTGGTCATATCCGGAGGGATTGTCCACTGTCTGGGGGAGGCGGTTCTGGTTCTGGTTCAGGATCGGGTTCTCAGGCCACCGTTCAGCAGAGGTCGCAGGGACAGTCTGCTGGGAGTTCTCATTTGAGGCCACGAGCTTCTGGCCAGGTGTTTGCCCTGAGACATGATCAGGCTGTGGAGGAGAATGAGAAAGTCATCGCAGGTACATTTATGCTTTATGGTATACCTGCTCTTGTACTTATTGACACTGGTGCATCTCATTCCTTCATTTCTGCACGTTTTGTTAAGAGGCATAAGTTACCATGCATTGCAATAGACGTAGTGATGTCTGTTTCTACTCCGACGGGCCAATCTGCTTTGGCTAAGCGTCTAGTGATGGGTTGCCCTTTAGAGTTCGAAGGGAACATTCTGTTAGCGAATCTCATGGTCCTGGCGATGGACGACTTTGATTGCATTCTGGGAATAGATGTGCTGACTACCTATCGAGCTTCAGTGGACTGCTATCAGAGATTAGTACGCTTTCATCCGGAAGGGAGTGAGAGTTGGTTTTTCTATGGTGAGGGAGCGCGACCCCCGATGCCTTTGGTATCAGCTTTGAGAGCCTGTCGAGCTCTAGAGTCTGGCGGGGAAGGCTACCTTATCTATGCAGTTGATTTGTCCGCTGAGAGTATTGGGATAGAGAGCATTCCTGTTGTGGATGAATTTCCAGATGTGTTTCCTGATGAGATTCCGGGTTTTCCTCCTGCTAGGGAAGTCGAGTTTGGCATAGAGTTGATGCCGGGTACTTCGCCTATTTCTAGAGCACCGTATCGTCTGGCTCCGTCAGAGATGCGTGAGTTGAAGAATCAGCTACAGGATCTTTTGGACAAGGGGTACATTCGTCCTAGTTTATCTCCTTGGGGAGCTCCTGTTCTCTTCGTGAAGAAGAAGGATGGGTCGATGCGGCTGTGCATTGAATATCGGCAGCTAAATCGAGTCACTGTGAAGAACAAGTTTCCGTTGCCTCGTATTGATGACTTGTTTGATCAGCTGCAGGGTACTTCTATTTACTCCAAGATTGACTTGAGATCTGGGTATCATCAGTTGAGAGTCCGTGATCAGGACGTAGCCAAGACTGCATTCCGTACTCGCTATGGGCATTACGAGTTCCTAGTGATGCCATTTGGTTTGACCAATGCGCCGGCTATATTCATGGATCTGATGAACCGTGTCTTCAGGGAGTATTTGGACAAGTTTGTCGTGGTCTTCATTGACGACATCTTGGTGTATTCGCGTAATACGGAAGAGCATGTTTCTCACTTACGGTTGGTACTGCAGACTCTTCGAGATGAGCAATTGTACGCCAAGCTGAGCAAGTGTGAGTTTTGGATGGATAGAGTGGTCTTTCTTGGCCATATCATATCCAGGGAGGGGATTTGTGTTGATCCAAGCAAGATTGAAGCGGTACTTAATTGGTCGCGTCCGACGACAGTTGCTGAGATCCGTAGTTTTCTGGGTCTAGCAGGGTATTATCGTCGCTTCATTCTGAACTTCTCTCAGTTAGCTCGACCGTTGACGCAGCTTACCCGCAAGGGTGTGGATTTTGAGTGGTTCTCCGAGTGTGAGGAGAATTTCCGTGAGCTTCGACGGCGATTGACTTCTGCGCCAGTGTTAGCATTACCGTCAGGATCTGGAGGGTATGTAGTTTACACGGATGCTTCTCTTCAGGGGTTAGGTTGTGTCCTGACTCAGAATGGGCATGTGATCGCATACGCTTCTAGACAGCTGAAGCTTCACGAGGACAACTACCCAGTCTATGATTTGGAGTTAGCAGCCATTGTGTTCGCTTTGAAGATCTGGCGTCATTATCTGTATGGCGAGAAATTTGAGATCTTCACCGACCATAAGAGTCTCAAGTATTTGTTCACTCAGGCAGAATTGAACATGAGACAGAGACGTATGATGGACTTGCTTAAGGACTATGATTGCGAGATTAAGTACCATCCGGGAGCTGCTAATCTCACCGCTGATGCTTTGAGTCGCAAGGTGCGACTATCCGCACTTCAGACTTGTTCGATGTCTAGTGCGATCAGTGACTGTTGTACTTCAGGTTATACCTTCAAGCATAAGAAAGGTATGCAGAGTATCCAGATGTTTGCGATATTATCTGAGCCAGCTTTGTACTCGCGGATCCGAGATGCTCAGATGTCTGATTCGAAGACCCAGCGTTTAGCTCGTCTAGCTAACGAGGGTAGCTCATCTGGATTTCATTATCAGTCAGATGGCTTTCTGTGTTTGTCTGGTAGGCTTGTGATTCCACAGGATGAAGAGTTGCGAGAGGAGATTTTGTCTCAAGCACATCGCACTAAGTTGAGTATTCATCCTGGGAGCAACAAGAAGTACAAGGATCTACGTACTCGTTTCTGGTGGAAGGGAATGAAACGCAGTGTTTATCAGTTTGTTTCCAGATGTTTGGTGTGTCAACAGGTCAAGGCAAAGCACCGACGACCTGGAGGATTGCTTCACAGTCTGCCTATTCCTGAATGGAAATGGGAGTTTATCACTATGGACTTTGTGACCCATTTGCCGGTATCCCCGAGGAACTGTGATGCTATCTGGGTGGTGGTGGACCGACTCACCAAGTCAGCGCATTTCATTGCCTATAGCCGAGAGTACTCTGTGGATCGCATGGCACGGATGTACATTCAGGAGATCGTCCGACTTCATGGAGTGCCTGTGACATTGTCAGCGATCGGGACCCCAGGTTTACTTCTAGGTTCTGGGGGAGTGTTCAGCGTGCGATGGGTACTACTCTCAGTTTGAGTACAGCCTATCATCCGGAGACTGATGGTCAGTCAGAGCGCACTATCCGTACGTTAGAGGATATGCTTAGAGCGTGCGTCATGGATTTTGGTTCAGCCTGGCAGGATCATTTGCCGTTGATCGAGTTCGCTTACAACAACAGCTATCACACTAGTATTGGGATGGCACCTTTTGAAGCGTTGTATGGGCGACGTTGTCGTACTCCACTCTTCTGGGAAGAAGTGGGGGAGAGACAGGCTGAAGGAACGGAGTTTATCCAGCAGGCGATAGACATTGTTGATCAGATCAAGAAACGGATTAAGACTGCACAGGATCGTCAGTCCAGTTATGCTAATATCAAGCGTAGGCCTTTGCAGTTCGAGGTCGGGGAGAAAGTGTTTCTGAGAGTGTCACCTTTCCGCAAGATTCTCAGATTTGGCCTTAAGGGCAAGTTGTCTCCCAGATTTATCGGTCCGTTTGAGATCTTAGAGAGCATTGGCGATTTGGCTTATCGACTAGCTTTGCCACCGCATCTATCCAGCATTCACGACGTGTTCCACGTATCTCTATTGCGACGGTATGTGGCGGATGAATCTCATATTCTGCAGCGGTCTGAGGTTCAGGTAGACAAGGATTTGACTTATGTTGAGAAACCTACTCGTATCCTGGATTATAAGGATAAGGTTTTACGGAACAAAGTCATTCCTTTGGTTTTAGTTCAGTGGCAGCGCAGAGGCACTGAGGAAGCTACTTGGGAGCTTGAGGACAGGATGCGTAAAGACCATCCTGAGTTGTTTTGATTTCATTCTTTAAGTTGTATTCAGTTGCAAACTCTGTAAACGTTTGATTTGAATAAAGAATGTTTCTGATTTCTGTATTTGCATTCGGTACTTAAGATCTGATTTCGAGGACAAAATATCTTAAGTGGGGGAGAATGTAGTAGCCCAAACCCTAATTAAGTAATTAAAGGATTAATGCTAATTAAATAAATTGGGGATTGGACGGATCGGAAGCTCCGAAGGGACGATCGGAAGCTCCGATCGGGATCGGAAGCTCCGATGAGGATCAGAGGCACCGATGATATTACGTCATCCATGACGTGTGGCTGGATCGGAAGCTCCGATCAGGACCGGAGGCTCCGATCACCCCTATCTGGAGTCAACAAGTGATATTTTGACACGTGGCAGATCAGGATCTTCGGAAGCTCCGATGGCAGGATCGGACGTTCCGATCGAAGTTCGGACGTTCCGATCGAGGATCGGAGGCTCCGATCGTTGTCTATAAATAGAAGGCCGAGATTTCATTTCTCCTTGCCAATTCCGGATTTCCTCTCTATTTCTAGTCATATTCGAGCTGTTCTAGTCTTCTTAGGCTTGGTCCGGAGATCGGAGAGGCGTTCGATAGTCGTAGCGGAGTTGTGCCCAAGTTCTGGAGGCATCGACATCAAAGGGCTAACGACGGACGAAGGTATAGCTTTTGCTTCCTATAAATATTTAGGAGTATGCAATAGCTTAGTTAAGGCTTTTAGAGCACTGTAATGATAGTAGTATCATTTCGCTGTGTAGGCGGACTTTAGGCTTGGACTTAGAGCTGGTAGTGCCTACCTGGTATTTGAGGTACGAAAGTACTGTTCGAGATATCCTGACTGAGTATGCATGTATTATGTGACTGCATGATTTATATGCCATGATTTTATGCTGCATTCATTTGCATCTTGCTGTATCTCCTTCGAGATGTCTGTTAGTAGGGTTGTACCCTATCCTGTTAGTGGATGGACTTCCATCGATTTGGGTCCGGTGTTTCCACGGTTATCTCGGTATGGGAGCCACCTCCTGAAGCGACGGCACAGCGTGCTACATACCAGGGCCCGGTCTGTCTCTGTTATCTGATCCTTGACCTCGAGTCTATAGGGAGTTCACTTTGCATGCATGTATACTCATACTCTCGCACTGAGCGTTTTATGCTCACGTCTCGTACTCTGTATTTTCTGGACACCCTATTCCATGGGGCAGGTTTGCGATTGGACGAGGAGGGTGGATCCAGGAGGGGCTAGTCAGGGGTTGGCCAGCTGGAGCTTCGTCTAGGCTTTATTACTGTTGTTTGGGTTTTATACAGCTATTCGATTTGGTTGTATATTATTGGATAATTACAGATTCCTTTACTTGGGATTGTATAATGTTATTGGTTTCCGCAGTTTTATTCTGATATCTGTTTTATTAAGTTAATTGCATGCCTAAGTTCTGTTTAGTAGGTGATCCGGGTAAGGGTCACTACAAAAAGAATAAACAAAACAATTAAAATCATTTAAATTAGCAAGCTTAAACCTTTAAAATATTAACACAATGAAGTTGCACAATAAAAATCATTTTGAATAAATAATAAAATATTTTATTAACACATAATTCAAGATAAAAAATTTAAATCAAATAAACTTAAAAATAATAATCTTAATATTTATTAAATTTAATGCATGCGATTTAGTAGATTGGATTTTAGGTACTACAGGGAGACTCAGCCCCTGGTTTTGCTATCACTAGGAGCAACCACGACGGTGGAGTAGACCTATAGTCGGTAGGATAACATGGGAGCGGCACAACGGATTAGCTATCCGGCACAGCCCTTCATATGCTTGGTGCCCTAAGCATACTGTTTTTCCTTGGTTTTAAATACATTTATGTGCTGCATATATTTTATATATCATTGCTTCCGAATTGAGCGTATTTGCTCACGTCCAGTATTTTCTGTATGTCTGGACACCCCATTCGACGGGGCAGGTGTAGGTGCAGGATTGAGCACCAGGAACTTGGAGAGGCCAGTAACCAGTGAAGACAACGGGATTAGCTGTAGGTTTTGATTTTCCTTAGGATTATTTATTCGATTGGGTTGTATAATCGAATTTGTTTAACCGATTGTATTATGTTGGTCTTCTTTTATTTAAGTCTTCCGCAGCAATTTATTTTATGCATGCTTAATTATGCTCTAACTCTGATTAGGTAGTGGATCCGGGTTGGGTCGCTACATCTGGTGTCCTTGAACTCGTCTGATATTTCCTTAACCATGTTAAGTTGATAATATCCTAGTGATTAACGCTTAATCACTCAACTTGGGTACGAGTTACTACAATTCTAATTACAAGCATTGATATAATTTTCAATACATACTCCTCGTGGGAACGATACTCTGTTCATTCTATATTAAAACTTACACCGTGTATTTGCGAGCAAGAAAATATGCAACTACCTAAAGAGATTTTCACGGAAGCCGTGTGTTTCCAGATTTGAACGGTGACTAGTTGCAATGGATTATTGCAATTTCACAAAGGTGTTCTTTGGCTAGTTGAATTACAGTGACTTAGATTTGCAAGCTAATATCATTCCTTCGATATGAGTCTGTACCAAGTGAGTAGTTGAGAACTACTCGATAATGGTGCTATTTGAAGAAATTGTTAGTCAGAGTATTCAAGAAATGATAAAATGATTTTGGAACAGTCTAGTAGACAACACCACTATTGATCATTAGTGTATGAATTAGATATCAGAGAAATCTCAAAATTGTGCTTTAGAGCATGGTATCAGCTATAGTGATCAACCGACAAGGCATTGAGATCTGTTAATATTTCAGGATATGACTTAGTGGTTTTCCAGAATCTTTCGCGAGATTGATTGGGATTTCAAAATAATGCTTAGTGATTCGACGGAACATCCATGTGACTTATTGGGATTCATGTATGGGATCAATTTTATGTGTTTACTCAGGTATTGGGTAACTTGAATATAAATTAAATTCGGCTCTATGACTAGGAATTTTGATGATTGGGTCTCCACAGTTTTGGGAATTTTGTTGAGGATACATTCCCAGGGTTGACCAAAACCTGATTTCGAAGAATAAATATCTAAAGGTAGGGAGAATGTAGTAGCCCGACCACTAATCAATATAATTCACTTCCTAAACATGATTAAGAAGTTCTAAAATGGATTAATGGAGTGGAAAACCGGATCCAGGATGTTCGAAAATGGCCCGTGAGAGTTCTAAGAGTTCATGCGTTCGGACGATCCGAACCGAGTATTAGCAAGAGATCGGACCATATGAACTTTTTTGGAAGCATGGTTTGAGTTCGGAGGTAGAGGGTGCATTCAAATGCTCCGAAGTCAGGATCGGACGATCCAATCGCATTTGGATAAGGATTATGGGCTTTGATTTGACTAGACTAGGAGATCTGACTATCCGAAGTTGGGATCAAACGATCCGATCACGTGTCAGCAGTTGCCAAGACACGTGTTCGGTGGGGGTTGATTGGAAGGGATCGGACGATCAGATCTCAGAGATCGGACCATCCGATCTATTCCTATAAATAGAGCCGAGAGCTCCTCATTTCTTGCTCATTCCTACTTCTTCCTTCTTGATTCTAGTTAGCTTTTAGGGTCTTTAGGCATCTTAGTCGAGGGCCAATAGACTACGGAGAACTACCGGGGTTGTAGCGGAGTTGTGCCCAAGTTTTGGGGCTATCACCATCAGAGGGCTGACGACGGATGCAGGTATAATACTAGACTTGGATTAGCTTCTTTGAGTAGCTGGTATTAGTCTAGTTAAGGCTTTTATTAAACTATAAGTGATATAGTGATTATATTCTTATAATAGGCTAGGACTCGAGTACCCAGGTGGCTAGGTTGCTTGAGTTGCATGATTTGAGGTACAGATGTATTATCCAAGATACCCTGGTTGAGTATGCATGTCCTATGCTTGCATTTTTTATGTGACATTGATTATATGTGCATTTATTATGTCACGAATATTATTCTACATGCATTGGAACGTTAAGCCTGTATTTCATTGATGCTACCAGTAGAGGGGTTGCTCAGCCCCATTTTATTGTGGATGAATGTCATGGATTTGGATCTTAATATTTCCACTGTTTATGGTATGGGAATGCCTCCGGATGCAAAGGCCCAGCGTAGTACATACCATGACGCCTTTGACTAAGCAGTGTTCTATCACTGATAGGTTTCTAGCACCCTTTACATGCATTTGCATTCATAGCACTTGTATACTCATAATTTTGTACTGAGCATTGTTATAGTTCATGTCCGTGTATTTTTGTTGGACACACCATTCGACGGGGCAGTTGCAGGTTTCTAGGTACAGGGGACTAGGTGGTAGTTGGTGACCAGGGATTTTTGGACTCATTTGGAGCCAATAGAGCTAGTTAGGACTGACTCTTGTGTCTAGGGTTTTCGATTTGATTGTATTTATTTTGGGTTGCAGTTATTTACCGATTGTCTTGTAGTAGCCCGATTCCATTTTACAAGATTAAGTGATTTTTAACATGTTAAAAAATGACATATAATTTTAAAAGTGTCAAAACATGTTTAAGGAGTCCTTATTTGGTGAAAATAAGTGGAAAATCAGATCTGGAACGTTCGAAAATGGTAGGGTAGGTCCCGGGGGTCCAAAAATGAGTTCGGAAGTACCAAAACAGTTCGGAGCATACGGACCAGTTCGGGCCCTCCGAACTCAGCAGAGTCCATGTGTCAAAAGTGGCTCGGACAAGTGGCAGTTCGGAGCCTCCGAACCCAGTTCGAACCGTCCGAACTCCTGCCAGATTGAGGTGTCAAAATGCACTCTACACTTGGAAATCATGCCCGGTTCGGAGCCTCCGAACCCAGTTCGGACCGTCCGAACCCAGGCCTATAAAAATGGGTCCAATGCTCTCATTTTGAATGTCAAATTTCCTCTCCTTTCCTGGTAATGGCTCTATTTTAAGGGTTTCGGGACTCTTTCTTTAAGAGTTGGAGTAGGAAATAGTATTTTTATAGCGGACAGTGTCTGCATTAGTAGCTAGGCGGCGAAGCTCTAGCGAGGAGTCTAGGGGTCGTAACTAGGAAATGCCCAGGCTCTGGGGCATGCGACATCAACGGGCTG
Organism: Henckelia pumila; assembly: GCF_033568475.1. Classification (NCBI taxonomy): domain Eukaryota; kingdom Viridiplantae; phylum Streptophyta; class Magnoliopsida; order Lamiales; family Gesneriaceae; genus Henckelia; species Henckelia pumila. The sequence goes on along the minus strand of NC_133122.1, from coordinate 101,334,921 downwards.
ACGACAGACGAAGGTATGGCTTTGGTTCCCTATAGTAAATAGGGAGTAGGTTATAGTTTATTTAAGGCTTTTAGAGCCTAGTAGTTGATGTTTGGCATGCTAGGTAATGCATGGTTATTTATGTTGTAGTGTTTCATGGTAGGCTTGGACCTAGATGGGAGCTTCTAGGATTTTCCTTAGCAAGGTACGGAAGTATTATTCGAGATATCAAGATTGAGTATGCATGTATTATGTGTTTGCATGGATTATGTGATTGCATGTTTTATATGCCTTTATATACAGCATGTCACGACTGTATGTTGCATACTTGAGCATATTGAGCCTGTATCCTTGTGATATCCGATATTGGGATATTTACCTTGTCAGTAGATGGTTGGACACATAGGCTCGTGTCAGGTCACCAATATTAGTTGGACACATGAGCTCGTGTCATGTCACTAATATTTGGTTGGACATGTAGACTTGTGTTAGGTCACCATCAGGGCATCTAGGTATGTCTGTCACCTCCTGTAGCAATGGCTCAGCGTGGTACATACCAAGGCCCAAGTTGGTCTCTATCAGATATTCTTGACCTCGTGTCTTGATACCCAGTTCATTTTCATTAATGTGCATATAATAGTGTATACTCATACTCTCATACTGAGCATGTTAAGCTCACTTACGGTTATTTTTTCTGTTGGATGGATGCCCTATTCCATGGGGCAGTTGCGGGTAGTTCTCCCAAAGATAGGGAGGTTAGGTGGTGACCAAGGCTGGATAGCGGGGTTGACCACTAGGTTTTGCCTACCTAGTATTATTTTATTTTTTTAGATTCCGCAGTTGCTCTGATTAAGATTATTTTATTGATTAATTGCATGCTTAAGTTCTGATTAGTAGGTGATCACAGCGCGGGTCACTATATTTATGGTATCAGAGCATGCAATAGATTCTTTGGGACATAGTATTAATTTTGGGTTACCCTTTGTAGAATTACAAGTTGGATTCAATAACGATAGCAGTATCAGAAATTGGAATAGCAGGATATCTAGGCTTTTCCAATATCATCATTGCCAAAGTTGGCATTATAAGTTTGTATTATGTGGATCCCAGCAGGATAGAGCTGGAAGAGAAGATCCAGTTTTCAACACCAGGTGCTTCGTCGAGTTGAACAGAATGTGTGACATGGGTCATCCATTCTGCGTCGACCAAGGAAGCCACCCCGTTAGATCCTACAAAGAGGATGTCTCAAGAAGCTTTGGACATATCTAGTAGGAGATATTTTTATTTATCTTTTAGATCTTGTGATGAAGAAGGTCCGCTGACATGAGTAGCAGACGAGAAACTTTATGCTCAAAATCAGTAGAAGGAATGAAAGACTTCCGCAAGATTTTAAATAATATATTTCAGTTGTAATCAGATCTATTAAAGATTTCAGTATTTGATGTACTCAGTTATTGTTGTATTGTACATCTTTTAGTGTAATCTTTTGATTAAGTTATGTATTACATGAGATTGTAATAAAGATTGTATTTGAACCTGGATTGGTGGTTCAAGTGTTGTAATCTTTGAGATTAAATTTGTTATTTTGAATAAAAAAAACTTATCATTGTTTTAATGAGTACTTGGGATTTTTCATGTTTTCAATGAATAGTTCTAGATGTTTTACTAAGAATATTTTAGTAAGCCAAGTGTTTGCTAGGGATGATGCGATTCATCAAGATGCATGAATGTTTGTTCTAAACGGATTTCCTTAGAACAGTTGGTTGTTTTGATCTTTTTAGGTTGTTACCTGGTGATGATAGATTTTCATCAGAATGATAGGCTAAGAAATACCAGGAGTTGTGGAGTGTAACCAGGATTAGACGTGAGAAAGTGTGACCCTTAGTCGGTATTACTCTGGAAGTTTTCATACTTCAGAGTTTGTTTTGGAGGCCTTTGTACTCCAGGGACTATTTAGGGGAGGCTAATCAGTCTGGGGATTTTGGCAACAGTCACAACAAGGTATAACTTTAAAAATTTGATTGATACGAGGTGTGGTATCAGGATTTAGTTATCGTCTGTTAAGGATACAGATGTCCCGTTGTCAGAACAATCTTGGAATATATTTTCCTTGACAAGTAATTGTTCTGAGTAGATAAGTTTTGATCTTGATTTATGATTTCAGGATTTATTCCAAGAGATTAGTTGAATTGATATTCAACAGAATTTAACTGTCAGATTCTTGCAAACTCGGGATTTGAGTTGTGCCTCTGCCAAAAAATTTCCTTGACCAATGATTTTGGTCCAGATAGGAATATTTCATAATATCAGAGACTCATGGATGAGTTATGCTAGGATGCTCTTGACTGTAGGGTTTCGAGATGGTATAGTAAGTACGACCTTATGCCAGTGTACTCTAGAAGGATTCTTTTGTTCAATTTTGGAATTATAGGAAGACTTACCTCAGTCTCGTTGTATGTGCAGTCATAGAAATGGGTATAACTATCACGAGAATATTCAGAATTTATTTTAGTCTTCTCGAATTGTACTTGATACTGGATTAGTTTATAGGGATTTGAGTTATCGTCTGACTTCATCAGAGATACAGACTTTGGTTTCCGTGGACAGAATAATCTTGGAAAGGATTCCTTGACAAGTGAATATTCTGGACGAGTAGTTCTCGCATGTGATACTGTAGTAACCCGTATTTCAAATTAGTGATTAATGAGTAATTAATCACGAGATCATGTTTAGATTAAGTAAAATATGATTAAGTAAGTACCTGTTGGGACAACGGACTTCAGAAATGGATTCAGAGCACCCGAATTAGTTAAATTGGTTCAGCAGGATCGGAAGGTCCGAAGAGGAGTTCGGACGATCCGAAGTGGATCGGAAGCTCTGTGCCAGGATCGGAGGCTCCGATCGAGATCGGACGCTCCGTCGGCAAGATCGGAAGCTCCAATCTGGACCAGGGCACACGTCATCGCTTACGTCAGCAAGATGACATCATGGCTGACGTAATATTGAGCGATCGGATGCTCCGAAGGTGCGATCGGAGGTTCCGATCGAGTTCGGACGGTCCGAACCGGGTTCGGAGGCTCCGAACGTTGCCTATAAATAGAGGGTCCGAGAATTCATTTTCTCACACCAATTCCCTCTCTTCTCTCTCGATTCCTAAGCCTTTTAACTCAGATCAAGGGAGATCTAGGAATCCTACGGGGAATCCGGAAGTGGCTTAGTGATCCAGACATCGTCGCGGAGCTACGACCTAGTTTTGAGGCTATCTTCAGCAAAGGGCTAACGACGGACGCAGGTATAGCTTTGGCATCATAAAAATATTTAGGATTATGCAATAGTTTAGTTAAGGCTTTTAGAGCTTAATTGTTGATGCATGGATATTTGCATTGTAGTAGCTAGTAGACTGGACTAGTAGGCTTGGAGTCTAAGCCAGCAGAGCTAGGTTTGACCAGCAGTGTTAGAGGTACGTAAGTAATGACCGAGATAGCTGGCATGATATATTTGCTTATATGTTGCATGAGTATGTGCTATATGTTTTATCATGTTTTAGCATGTTTTACCATCTTAGCACATACATGATTTTACGTGTTACTGCATCCGGAGAGATGTGAGTCATTGACAGTCTCCATAGGAAACGATGATCTCATTTTGGACTCGAGTCAGGTATGACAGTTTCCATATGGGACTTCTATCTTGTTTTGGATTCGGGTCAGGATAGGGTTGGCTCAGCCCTGATATGGAGTATACGAGTACCCCGCGGAGTAGCTCTCTAGCCGGTGCTGTATATTCCCGAAGCCATGAGCAAGTGTTTTCACTTGAGTTTTAAATCATTTGTGTGCGCATATTTGTATTTATATCATTTCTTCGTATTGAGCGTTCTAGCTCACGCCCCTGTGTTTGGGTATTGTGTACCTTGTGGTGGGGCAGGTTTAAGGCTGGACGGTCCGGGCGGCTCTCAGCAAGATTGAGCTTGGGGAGTGCGAGGTTGTAGAGGGTAGGGATTTATTTACCCTGAACCTTCGATTTGGTTGTATAACAGTATTTATACACTTATGATAGCGTCGGTTGTATTCTGCTGATTGGATTTGTTGTATTTTAATTATCCGCTCTTTACGCTTTAAGCTTTTATTGCGTGCGCTTTTACTATAACTCTGATTAGGTAGCGGATCCGGGTTGGGTCACTACATTTTTGGTATCAGAGCGACGCATTGCACTGGGAATATCGTAAAGCGAATTAAGTAATTATCTGTTCTTATGTAACAGATGGCAGATTACGACGAGAGTCGCGGTAGCATAGACGGTGGTCGTTGGGGCAATCCAGACGATCGTAGACGTTGGGGACAGCCCGAGGAGCACAGGCGAGTCAGCATGTGTAGGTTTAAGGAAGTCAGCCCGAAGCCTTTGACGGGTGGTGAGACAGCCAAAGAGGCGGAGGATTGGATGGAGAGGATGGAGCAGTGCTTCCAGGAGTTCCGTTGCACGGCTGAGGATAGGATGGAGATCCTTGCCTTTATGCTTGAGGGCAGGGCAAGGAAGTGGTGGAGATCTACTTCCGCACCGTTCATAGCAGCTAGAGGTGCAGCTACTTGGATGGAGTTTCGCACTGCCTATCAGAGATTTTATTTTCCTCCAGCTCTTTGTCAGGCAAAAGCCAGCGAGTTATTGAGTTTGCGACAGGGGACGATGACGATCGAGGAGTACCAGCAGAAGTTCTTTGATCTGCTACCCTTTTGTCCTCATATTGCTGATAGCTCTATGGCGAAGTTTGATCATTTCCTTCAGGGGTTGAACCCTGAAATTCATCGTATGGTTGCTGTGGGCGGCGATGGGACTTACGAGGATTTGTTAGACCGTTGTCTCCAGGCCGAGGACAGTATTCGGAGGAACAGGGGACTTTTCTCTTCTTCTTCCAGGCCAGCGAGCTCTATTCCTTTGGGTCAAGAGGCCAGGAGTTACTTCTTCTTCTTCCTTTGGATTTGGTGGGGTGCATCGTTTTGGTGGACAGAGACCGAACCGGTGTACTCAGTGCCGACGCAGACATCCGCCAAGGCAGTGTGGTCGATCGACCACTGCATGTTTCCAGTGTGGCCAGGAGGGTCACATAAAGAGAGATTGTCCTATGCTGATTGGGGCAGCGAGTGGTTCTGGGGGTTCTCAGGAATCTGTTCAGCCATCTCAGTACCAGCAGCCACCTTTCCAGCAGCAGTATTCGCAGCAGTGCCAGCATCCGCAGCAGTCTCAGAGATAGCCTACTCAGACTCCTTCTCGGGGTCATTCTTCATTGAGGCCACGTACCCAGGGTCAGGTCTTTGCGCTTAACCAGGAGCAGGAAGAGGCTGATAGCGATCGGATGATTGCAGGTATCTGTAGTTTATGTGGTTTTCCTGCATATGTTTTAATTGATACCGGTGCATTGCATTCTTTTGTCTCAGCACGTTTTGCTAATAAGTATAGATTTCCATTTATTCCTTTAGACGTATTGCTAGTGGTTTCTACTCCTACGGGGAGCGAGGTTTTAGCCAAGCGTCTAGTTGGGAGTTGTGTTTTGGATTTTGAGGGACATCAGCTTAGTGCTAACCTAATGATTCTGGCGATGGAGGATTTTGATTGCATCATTGGGATAGATCTATTGACTACCAACTGAGCGATAGTGGATTGCCATCAGAGGTTTGTCCAGTTTCGTGCAGAGGATGACGAGTCATGGTATTTCTATGGTGAGGGAGCGCGACCTCCGATGCCAGTGGTTTCAGATCTGAAGGCCCGACGTGCTTTAGAGTCTGGCGGGGAAGGCTACCTTATCTACTCCATAGACGCATCCTTTGGAGAGCCAGATATCCAAGAGATACCAGTGGTTCGTGACTTTCCAGATGTATTTCCAGAGGAGATTCCAGGCTTGCCACCAGTAAGGGAGATTGAGTTTGGCATTGAGTTAGTGCCAGGGACTACACCAATTTCAAGAACTCCTTACCGATTGGCACCGTCAAAAATGAAAGAGCTGCAGAAGCAATTGCAAGATCTTCTTGATAAGGGTTATATTAGACCTAGTGTTTCGCCATGGGGAGCCCCAGTACTATTTGTCAAGAAGAAGGATGGTTCAATGCGGTTGTGTATCGATTACCGCCAATTGAATCAAGCGATAGTGAAGAATAAGTATCCTCTTCCGCGGATAGATGATCTCTTTGATCAGTTACAGGGTACTTCTGTCTATTCGAAGATTGATCTTCGGTCTGGGTATCATCAGTTGCGAGTTCGACAGGTGGATGTTCCTAAGACAGCATTTCGTACGCGGTATGGACACTATGAGTTTCTAGTGATGCCGTTTGGTTTGACGAATGCTCCAGCTGTTTTTATGGATCTGATGAACAGAGTTTTCCGCGACTTTCTGGATAAATTCGTGGTAGTGTTCATCGATGACATTTTGGTGTATTCTCACAGCATGGATGAGCATGCCTATCATCTCTATACTGTACTGCAAGTCTTGAGGGAGAGACAGTTGTACGCGAAGCTGAGTTAGTGTGACTTCTGGATTGACCGAGTTGTGTTCCTTGGTCATGTCATTTCTCAAGATGGCGTATCTGTTGATCCTAGCAAGACAGAGGCTATTCTGAATTGGTCACGTCCGACTACAGCTTCTGAGATTCGTAGTTTCCTTGGTTTAGCAGGATACTATCGTCGTTTTGTGGAGAATTTCTCTCAGATAGCTAAGCCTTTGACTCAGTTGACGAAGAAAGACGTTTCTTTTGTTTGGTCTGATTCTTGTGAAGACAGTTTTTGTGAGTTGAGAAGTCGTTTGACGACAGCTCCAGTTCTTGCTTTACCATCTGGATCAGGTGGTTTTGTAGTCTTCACTGATGCTTCTCTCCAGGGTTTGGGGTGTGTGTTGACTCAGAACGGCCACGTGATCGCTTATGCTTCCAGACAGTTGAAGACTCACGAGGAGAACTATCCCGTACACGATTTGGAGCTAGCAGCCATTGTCTTTGCTCTTAAGATATGGCGACACTATTTGTGTGGAGAACGATTCGAGATCTTCACCGATCATAAGAGTTTGAAGTATCTGTTCACTCAGGCTGAGTTGAACATGCGGCAGCATTGTTGGATGGATCTGTTGAAGGATTACGATTATGAGATCAAGTACCATCCAAGTTCTTCAAATCCCGTTGCTGATGCGCTTAGTCGCAAGGTTTATGTGAGTTCCCTTCGTACTAGTTCGATTTCGAAGGCAGTGGAGGAGTGTTGTTCTTTGGGATTTACGTTCCGGCATAAGAAAGAACAACAAGGGATTCGTGTCTCTTCTGTGCTTGCAGAGCCAGTGCTATACAGATGAATCCGGGAAGCTCAGAATTCTGATCTGAAGACTCAGAAGTTGGCCCGGCTGGCTGAGGGTGATAATACTTCTGGTTTCCATTTGCAGGGAGACGGTCTGTTGTGTCTTTCTGGTCGAGTTATGGTACCAAAAGATTCAACTTTGTGGGATGAGATCTTATCGCAAGCTCACCGCAGTCGATTCTCTGTACATCCAAGCAGTATGAAGATGTATAAGGATCTTCGCACTCGATTTTGGTGGAAATGGATGAAGCGCAGCGTTTATCAGTTCGTATCCCGATGCCTTGTGTGTCAGCAGGTCAAGGCAGACTTTAGACGACCCGAAGGGTTACTTCACAGCTTAGAGATTCCTGAATGGAAGTGGGAGCATGTGATGATGGACTTTGTCACCCACTTGCCTATGTCTTCCAGGAATTGTGACGCTATTTGGGTTGTCGTGGATCGGTTGTCGAAATCAGCGCATTTTCTTCCCTATAACCGCGATTACACCTTTGATAGAATGGCACAATTGTCTGTGCGAGAGATTGTTCGATTGCATGGGATTCCGTTGAGCATTGTCAGCGATAGAGATCCGAGATTCACCTCGAGATTTTGAGGTAGTTTCCAGCGAGCCCTTGGTAATACTTTGAGCTTGAGTACGGCTTATCATCCAGAGACGGACGGACAGTCGGAGCATACTATTCGCACTCTAGAGGATATGCTTCGCGCGGCGGTGATGGATTTTGGTCCAGCGTGGCATGATCATTTACCCTTGGTGGAGTTCGCCTATAAAAATAGTTTTCATCGCAGCATTGGCATGGCACCATTTGAGGATCTTTATGGACGCCGTTGTCGTACGCCTTTGTTTTGGGACGATGTTGGCGAGCGTCAGGTTGAGGGTCCTCAGATGATTCAGCAGATGATTGATGCAGTAGAGTTGATCCGATGCAGGGTTAAGGCAGCCCAGGATCGATAGGCTAGCTACGCGAACAATCACCGCAGGCCACTTCATTTTGAGGTAGGAGAGTATGTTTTCTTGCGTGTGTCACCTTTTCGGAAGGTGATGAGGTTTGGTCGCAAGGATAAGCTGACACCTAGATTCATTGGTCCTTTCGAGATTCTTGAGAAGGTTGGGGATGCTGCTTATCGTCTGGCCTTGCCACCCGATCTTTCGGAGATCCACGATGTGTTCCACGTGTCCTTGTTGAGGCAATATGTGGCGGACTAGTCGCATATTTTGCATACGACGAGGTAAAGGTAGATCGAGATCTGTCGTATGTGGGGAAACCCCTACGGATTCTTGACAGGAAGGACAAGGTACTTCGTAACAAGCGCATACCATTGGTTATGGTACAATGGCAACGCAGAGGGATAGAGGAAGCTACATGGGAGTTGGAGAGTCGGATGTTAGCCGAGCAACCCGAATTATTTTGAGATTTTGTACTTATTTGTGTCGATTTTGTACTTGTTCAGTTGTAATAAAGAACATTTGGTTGGCTATTTATGTTTTCCTCTAAGACTTAAATTTCGAGGATGAAATTTCTTAAGTGAGGGAGAATGTAGTAACCCGCATTTCAAACTAGTGATTAATGAGTAATTAATCACGAGATCATGTTTAGATTAAGTAAAACATGATTAAGTAAGTACCTGTTGGGACAACGGACTTCAGAAATGGATTCAGAGCACCCGAATTAGTTAAATTGGTTCAGCAGGATCGGACGGTCCGAAGAGGAGTTCAGACGATCCGAAGTGGATCAGAAGCTCCGTGCCAGGATCGGAGGCTCCGATCGAGATCGGACGCTCCGTCGGCAAGATCGGAAGCTCCGATCTGGACCAGGGCACACGTCATCGCTTACGTCAGTAAGGTGACATCATGGCTGACGTAATATTGAGCGATCGGACGCTCCAAAGGTGCGATCGGAGGTTCCGATCGAGTTCGGACGGTCCGAACCGGGTTCGGAGGCTCCGAACGTTGCCTATAAATAGAGGGTCCGAGAATTCATTTTCTCACACCAATTCCCTCTCTTCTCTCTCGATTCCTAAGCCTTCTAACTTAGATCTAGGGAGATCTAGGTATCCTACGGGGAATTCGAAAGTGGCTTAGTGATCTAAACGTCGTCGCGGAGCTACGGCCTAGTTTTGAGGCTATCTTCAGCAAAGGGCTAACGACGGACGCAGGTATAGCTTTGGCATCCTAAAAATATTTAGGAGTATGCAATAGTTTAGTTAAGGCTTTTAGAGCTTAATTGTTGATGCATGGATATTTGCATTCTAGTAGCTAGTAGACTGGACTAGTAGGCTTGGAGTCTAGGCCAGCAGAGCTAGGTTTGACCAGCAGTGTTAGAGGTACGTAAGTACTGACCGAGATAGCCGGCATGATATATTTTCTTATATGTTGCATGAGTATGTGCTATATGTTTTATCATGTTTTAGCATGTTTTACCGTCTTAGCACATACATGATTTTACGTGTGACTGCATCCGAAGAGATGTGAGTCATTGACAGTCTCCATAGGGAACGATGATCTCATTTTGGACTCGAGTCATGTATGACAGTTTCCATATGGGACTTGTATCCTGTTTTGGATTCGGGTCAGGATGGGGTTGGCTCAGCCCTGATATGGAGTATACGAGTACCCCGCGGAGTAGCTCTCTAGCCGGTGCTGTATATTCCCGATGCCATGAGCAAGTGTTTTCACTTGAGTTTTAAATCATTTGTGTGCGCATATTTGTACTTATATCATTGCTTTGTATTGAGCGTTCTAGCTCACGCCCCTGTGTTTGGGTATTGTGTACCTTATGGCGGGGCAGGTTTGAGGCTGGAATGTAGTAGCCCGTACCCTAATTGAGTAATTAAAGGATTAATGATAATTAATTGAATCAGGTATCGGACGGATCGGAAGCTCCGAAGGCACGATCGGAAGCTCCGAACAGGATCGGAAGCTCCGATGAGCGATCGGAGGCACCGATGTTATTACGTCAGGCATGACGTGTGGTTGGATCGGAAGCTCCGATCAGTACCGGAGGCTCCGATCACCCCTATCCGGAGTCATCAAGTGATATTTTGACACGTGGCAGATCAGGATCTTCGGAAGCTCCGATGACAGGATCGGACGTTCCGATCGAGGTTCGGACGTTCCGATCAAGGATCGGAAGTTCCGATCGTTGTCTATAAATAGAAGGCCGAGACTTCACTTTCATTCGCCAATTCCGAGTTCTCCTTTCCTTTCTAGTCCTTTTGGAGCTGTTCTAGTCTTCTTAGGCTTGGTCCGGAGGTCGGAGAGGCGTTCGGTAGTCGTAGCGGAGTCGTGCCCAAGTTCTGGAGGCATCGACATCAAAGGGCTAACGACGGACGAAGGTATAGCTTTTGCTCCCTATAAATATTTAGGAGTATGCAATAGCTTATTTAAGGCTTTTAGAGCACTTTAATGATAGTAGTATCATTTGGCAGTGTAGATCAGACTATAGGCGTGGACCTAGAGTTGATAGAGCTTTCACTATTTTGAGGTACGAAAGTACTGTTCGAGATATCCTGACTGAGTATGCATGTATTATGTGACCGCATGATTTATATGCCATGATATTATGCTGCATTCATTTGCATCTTGCTGTATCTCCTTCGAGATGTCTGTTAGTAGGGTTGTACCCTATTCTGTTAGTGGATGGACTTCCATCGATTTGGGTCCGGCGTTTCCACGGTTATCTCGGTATGGGAGCCACCTCCTGAAGCGACGGCACAGCATGCTACATACCAGGGCCCGGTCTGTCTCTGTTATCTGATCCTTGACCTCGAGTCTATAGGGAGTTCACTTTGCATGCATGTATACTCATACTCTCGCACTGAGCGTTTTATGCTCACGTCTCGTACTTTGTATTTTCTGGACACCCTATTTCATGGGGCAGGTTTGCGATTGGACGAGGAGGGTGGATCCAGGAGGGGCTAGTCAGTGGTTGGCCAGCTGGAGCATCGTCTAGGTTTTATTACTGTTGTTTATACAGCTATTCGATTTGGTTGTATATTATTGGATAATTACAGATTCCTTTACTTGGAATTGTATAATGTTAATGGTTTCCGCAGTTTTATTCTGATATCTATTTTATTAAATTAATTGCATGCATAAGTTCTGTTTAGTAGGTGATCCGGGTAAGGGTCACTACATTTATGGTATCAAAGCATGCAAAAGATTTCTTGGGATTTAGTCTCATCTTGAGGTATTTTTGGAGATGTCAAATCGTGACGACCAGAGTTCTCATGGCAGTGTTGGTGGGCGTTGGGGAGATGCCGACCGGGAGCCTCGTCGAGAACGGCGTCATCGTCACCTTGACGACGAGCGTTTCACTGTGCGTCGATTCTTAGCTATGGGTCCCAAGCCCTTAGTTGGAGGTGAGTCTCCAGAGGATGCGGAGAACTGGTTAGACCGCATGGAGACGACTTTTCAGACTTTCCAATGCACCGAGGAACAGAAGGTGGAGACCCTTGGCTATCTTCTGGATGGGCGGGCGCGCAGGTGGTGGAGGTTTACTTCTGCACCTTTTGTTGCGGCGAGAGGAGTGGCCACCTGGGCCGAGTTCCGCATAGCTTTCCAAAAGCGGTATTTTCCTCCTGCACTCCGACAGTCGAAGGCAGGCGAGCTACTGAGTCTGCGACAGGGAACCATGTCTATCGATGAGTATCAGCAGAGGTTCTTTGATCTGCTATCCTATTGCCCCGAGATTGCTGATAGCTCAGAGATGAAGTATAATCTGTTTCTTCAGGGCCTTAACCCTGAGATCCATGATCGTGTGGCGGTTGGCAACGACATGTCCTACGAGGGTTTGGTGAGCCGTTGTCATCAGGCAGAGGATAGCATTCGGCGGAATAGGTCTTTCCCTCAGTCGAGGCCTGCTAGTTCTTTGGGTCCCCGTGCCCAAACTTTCAAGAAGTCTGGATCTTCTTCTTCCTCTGGTTCTGGAGGTGTTGTCCGTTTCGGTAAGAAGGACAAGTGCGATCACTGTGGAAAGAACCATCCATCCGACAAGTGCCGTAGAGCTTCTGGAGCTTGTTTCCGTTGTGGAGAGACTGGTCATATCCGGAGGGATTGTCCACAGTCTGGGGGAGGCGGTTCTGGTTCTGGTACAGGATCGGGTTCTCAGGCTACCGTACAGCAGAGGTCGCAGGGACAGTCTGCTGGGAGTTCTCATTTGAGGCCACGAGCTTCTGGCCAGGTGTTTGCCCTGAGACATGATCAGGCTGTGGAGGAGAATGAGAAAGTCATCGCAGGTACATTTATGCTTTATGGTATACCTGCTCTTGTACTTATTGACACTGGTGCATCTCATTCCTTCATTTCTGCACGTTTTGTTAAGAGGCATAAGTTACCATGCATTGCACTAGACGTAGTGATGTCTGTTTCTACTCCGACGGGCCAATCTGCTTTGGCTAAGCGTCTAGTGATGGGTTGCCCTTTAGAGTTCGAAGGGAACGTTCTGTTGGCGAATCTCATGGTCCTGGCGATGGACGACTTTGATTGCATTCTGGGAATAGATATGCTGACTACCTATCGAGCTTCAATGGACTGCTATCAGAGATTAGTACGCTTTCATCCAGAGGGGAGTGAGAGTTGGTTTTTCTATGGTGAGGGAGCGCGACCCCCGATGCCTTTGGTATCCGCTTTGAGAGCCTGTCGAGCTCTAGAGTCTGGCGGGGAAGGCTACCTTATCTATGCAGTTGATTTGTCCGCTGAGAGTATTGAGATAGAGAGCATTCCTATTGTGGATGAATTTCCAGATGTGTTTCCTGATGAGATTCCGGGTTTTCCTCCTGCTAGGGAAGTCGAGTTTGGCATAGAGTTGATGCCGGGTACTTCGCCTATTTCTAGAGCACCGTATCGTCTGGCTCCGTCAGAGATGCGTGAGTTAAAGAATCAGCTACAGGATCTTTTGGACAAGGGGTACATTCGTCCTAGTGTATCTCCTTGGGGAGCTCCTGTTCTCTTCGTGAAGAAGAATGATGGGTCGATGCGGCTGTGCATTGACTATCGGCAGCTGAATCGAGTGACTGTGAAGAACAAGTATTCGTTGCCTCGTATTGATGACTTGTTTGATCAGCTGCAGGGCACGTCAGTTTACTCCAAGATTGACCTGAGATCTGGGTATCATCAGTTGAGAGTCCGTGATCAGGACGTAGCCAAGACTGCATTCCGTACTCGCTATGGGCATTACGAGTTCCTAGTGATGCCATTTGGTTTGACTAATGCGCCGGCTATATTCATGGATCTGATGAACCGTGTCTTTAGGGGGTATTTGGACAAGTTTGTCGTGGTCTTCATTGACGATATCTTGGTGTATTCGCGTAATACGGAAGAGCATGTTTCTCACTTGCGGTTGGTACTACAGACTCTTCGAGATGAGCAGTTATATGCCAAGCTGAGCAAGTGTGAGTTCTAGATGGATAGAGTGGTCTTTCTTGGCCATATCATATCCAGGGAAGGGATTTCTGTTGATCCAAGCAAGATTGAAGCGGTACTTAATTGGTCGCGTCCGACGACAGTTGCTGAGATCCGTAGTTTTCTGGGTCTATCAGGGTATTATCGTCGCTTCATTCTGAATTTCTCTCAGTTAGCTCGACCGTTGACGCAGCTTACCCGCAAGGGTGTGGATTTTGAGTGGTCCTCTGAGTGCGAGGAGAATTTCCGTGAGCTTCGATGGCGGTTGACTTCTGCGCCGGTGTTGGCATTACCGTCAGGATCTGGAGGGTATGTAGTCTACACGGATGCTTCTCTTCAGGGTTTAGGCTGTGTCCTGACTCAGAATGGGCATGTGATCGCATACGCTTCTAGACAGCTGAAGCTTCACGAGGACAACTACCCAGTCCATGATTTGGAATTGGCAGCCATTGTGTTCGCTTTGAAGATCTGGCGTCATTATCTTTATGACGAGAAATTTGAGATCTTCACCGACCATAAGAGTCTCAAGTATTTGTTCACTCAGGCAGAATTGAACATGAGACAGAGACGTTGGATGGACTTGCTTAAGGACTATGATTGCGAGATTAAGTACCATCCGGGAGCTGCTAATCTCACCGCTGATGCTTTGAGTCGCAAGGTGCGACTATCCGCACTTCAGACTTGTTCGATGTCTAGTGCGATCAGTGACTGTTGTACTTCAGGTTTTACCTTCAAGCATAAGAAAGGTATGCAGAGTATCCAGATGTTTGCGATATTATCTGAGCCAGCCTTGTATTCACGGATCCGAGATGCTCAGATGTCTGATTCAAAGACCCAGCGTTTAGCTCATCTAGCTAACGAGGGTAGCTCATCTGGATTTCATTATCAGTCAGATGGCTTTCTGTGTTTGTCTGGTAGGCTTGTGATTCCACAGGATGAAGAGTTGCTAGAGGAGATTTTATCTCAGGCACATCGCACTAAGTTGAGTATTCATCCTGGGAGCAACAAGATGTACAAGGATCTACGTACTCGTTTCTGGTGGAAGGGAATGAAACGCAGTGTTTATCAGTTTGTTTCGAGATGTTTGGTGTGTCAACAGGTCAAGGCAGAGCACCAACGACCTGGAGGATTGCTTCACAGTCTGCCTATTCCTGAATGGAAATGGGAGTTTATCACTATGGACTTTGTGACCCATTTGCCGGTATCCCCGAGGAACTGTGATGCTATCTGGGTGGTGGTGGACCGACTCACCAAGTCAGCGCATTTTATTGCCTATAGCCGAGAGTACTCTGTGGATCGCATGGCACGGATGTACATTCAGGAGATTGTCCGACTTCATGGAGTGCCTGTGAGCATTGTCAACGATCGGGACCCCAGGTTTACTTCTAGATTCTGGGGGAGTGTTCAGCGTGCGATGGGTACTACTCTCAGTTTGAGTACAGCCTATCATCCGGAGACTGATGGTCAGTCAGAGCGCACTATCCGTACGTTAGAGGATATGCTTAGAGCGTGCGTCATGGATTTTGGTTCAGCCTGGCAGGATCATTTGCCGTTGATCGAGTTCGCTTACAACAACAGCTATCATACTAGTATTGGGATGGCACCTTTTGAGGCGTTGTATGGGCGACGTTGTCGTACTCCACTCTTCTGGGAAGAAGTGGGGGAGAGACAGGCTGAAGGACCGGAGTTTATCCAGCAGGCGATAGACATTGTTGATCAGATCAAGAAACGGATTAAGACTGCACAGGATCGTCAGGCCAGTTATGATAATATCAAGCGTAGGCCTTTGCAGTTCGAGGTCGGGGAGAAAGTGTTTCTGAGAGTGTCACCTTTCCGCAAGATTCTCAGATTTGGCCTTAAGGGCAAGTTGTCTCCCAGATTTATCGGTCCGTTTGAGATCTTGGAGAGTATTGGCGATTTGGCTTATCGACTAGCATTGCCACCGCATCTATCTAGCATTCACGACGTGTTCCACGTATCTCTGTTGAGAAGGTATGTGGCGGATGAATCTCATATTCTGCAGCGGTCTGAGGTTCAGGTAGACAAGGATTTGACTTATGTTGAGAAACCTCTTCGCATCCTTGATTATAAGGATAAGGTTTTACGGAACAAAGTCATTCCTTTGGTTTTAGTCCAGTGGCAACGCCGAGGCACTGAGGAAGCTACTTGGGAGCTTGAGGACAGGATGCGTAAAGACCATCCTGAGTTGTTTTGATTTCATTCTTTAAGTTGTATTCAGTTGCAAACTCTGTAAACGTTTGATTTGAATAAAGAATGTTTCTGATTTCTGTATTTGCGTTCGATACTTAAGATCTGATTTCGAGGACGAAATATCTTAAGTGGGGGAGAATGTAGTAGCCCGTACCCTAATTGAGTAATTAAAGGATTAATGATAATTAATTGAATCAGGTATCGGACGGATCGGAAGCTCCGAAGGCACGATCGGAAGCTCCGAACAGGATCGGAAGCTCCGATGAGCGATCGGAGGCACCGATGTTATTACGTCAGGCATGACGTGTGGTTGGATCGGAAGCTCCGATCAGGACCGGAGGCTCCGATCACCCCTATCCGGAGTCATCAAGTGATATTTTGACACGTGGCAGATCAGGATCTTCGGAAGCTCCGATGACAGGATCGGACGTTCCGATCGAGGTTCGGACGTTCCGATCAAGGATCGGAAGTTCCGATCGTTGTCTATAAATAGAAGGCCGAGACTTCACTTTCATTCGCCAATTCCGAGTTCTCCTTTCCTTTCTAGTCCTTTTGGAGCTGTTCTAGTCTTCTTAGGCTTGGTCCGGAGGTCAGAGAGGCGTTCGGTAGTCGTAGCGGAGTCGTGCCCAAGTTCTGGAGGCATCGACATCAAAGGGCTAACGACGGACGAAGGCATAGCTTTTGCTCCCTATAAATATTTAGGAGTATGCAATAGCTTAGTTAAGGCTTTTAGAGCACTTTAATGATAGTAGTATCATTTGGCAGTGTAGATCAGACTATAGGCGTGGACCTAGAGTTGATAGAGCTTTCACTGTTTTGAGGTACGAAAGTACTGTTCGAGATATCCTGACTGAGTATGCATGTATTATGTGACCGCATGATTTATATTCCATGATATTATGCTGCATTCATTTGCATCTTGCTGTATCTCCTTCGAGATGTCTGTTAGTAGGGTTGTACCCTATCCTGTTAGTGGATGGACTTCCATCGATTTGGGTCCGGCGTTTCCACGGTTATCTCGGTATGGGAGCCACCTCCTGAAGCGACGGCACAGCGTGCTACATACCAGGGCCCGGTCTGTCTCTGTTATCTGATCCTTGACCTCGAGTCTATAGGGAGTTCACTTTGCATGCATGTATACTCATACTCTCGCACTGAGCGTTTTATGCTCACGTCTCGTACTCTGTATTTTCTGGACACCCTATTCCATGGGGCAGGTTTGCGATTGGACGAGGAGGGTGGATCCAGGAGGGGCTAGTCAGTGGTTGGCCAGCTAGAGCATCGTCTAGGTTTTATTACTGTTGTTTATACAGCTATTCGATTTGTTTGTATATTATTGGATAATTACAGATTCCTTTACTTGGAATTGTATAATGTTAATGGTTTCCGTAGTTTTATTCTGATATCTGTTTTATTAAGTTAATTGCATGCATAAGTTCTGTTTAGTAGGTGATCCGGGTAAGGGTCACTACATGGAAGGTCCAGGCGGCTCCCAGCAGGATTGAGCTTGGGGAGTGCGAGGTTGTAGAGGGCAGGGATTTATTTACCCTGAACCTTCGATTTGGTTGTATAACAGTATTTTTACACTTGTGATAGCGTCGGTTGTATTCTACCGATTGGATTTGTTGTATTTTAATTATCCGCTCTTTACGCTTTAAGCTTTTATTGCGTGCGCTTTTACTATAACTCTGATTAGGTAGTGGATCCGGGTTGGGTCACTACAGATACTGGGGGAGAACCAGGACGTTTTACCAGTATTGTCTGATTCTATCAGAAGTATAATTAGTGATCAGGATCTTGATTATGAGATGAACAAGAAATTCTAAGTGACGATTTTACTTAGATAAGTTTCCCTGTAAGAATTGAAATTTTATTGATGGGTTATCAAGCAAAGATGAGTTTTATTAGGACACTGGGATGACTTATACTGGAAGACGTGAACTATAATCATTATAACAGTTACATTAAAGTATAATTTGGTGTCAATTTGATAACCTTGAAAAGATACTCGATTCTATTGACAGATGTCATGAGCCTGCTAAGTTACAGCATAGGTACGACAATATAAGAATTCATTTGGATAGTGGAATGATGATCACTTAGGTGTTCATGTATGTTTTGAAATGGTCAGTTAAATTGGTGCAAGTTTGGTGCCCAGTGACTATTTGCAAATATTTGTCTGAGGTAGATACAGATGTTATAACCCCGTGATGGGGCAGCTAAATATTCTTTTGCATAAAGAACGATTCGAATTGTTCACTTTTTGGTAGACTGATAAGATGAGTACAGTACTCAGATATTCAGTTCTCAGGAATGATTTGCAGTAATTCTGGGACTTCAGTGAAACAAATTGATCTAGCAAGCATTTGAATTTTAATGAATACTAACAGGATAGCATCAAGTATTTAGACATGGAAAAAGGACAACAAGTGAGATCTAAGGTTAACAGATTCAGCGGAATTGTTGTCATCAATTTTCCAGGATATCTATTGGATGTGTTAGGTCATTGATATGTTAGATTTGATGAGATCGATTCAAGGGTTTTGCTAGGTTGTATTGGTTTTAGGAATTTACCTAAGAGGGATGAAACAGTTTTGTTCATCCAGTAGTGCAAGTCAGGATTCAATAAGAAATGATTATCCGTGACAGGATAAGCAGTATTCTCATTTTCAGGTGTTATCTGAAGTTATGAGATAGATGTCAATATATATTGGCACTAGAGATTGTACTAATAGATTTGTGAATCAACATAATAATTGTATTGATATTTTCAAGAAGAGAACCTGAGAGGTTCAGGAAATCAAGAATTGTGGACAATGACGTTGTCACAGGTGTTATGACAAGTTTTAGTCATAAAGTATAAGAATCCTTTCGGTGTACAAATATTTGCGTACTAGGTTCTTTATGTTGGAAAGTAATGAAGAAAAATGTGTATCAATATGTTTCTAGATAATTGGTGTATCAGTAGGTCAAGGCAGAGCACCGACGACCTGGAGGATTGCTTCACAGTTTACCTATTCCTAAGTGGAAAAGGTATTTGATCGCGATGGACTTCGTGACCCATTTACCGGTGAGCTCGAGGAATTGTGATGCTATCTGGGTTGTGGTGGACCGACTCAGCAAGTCAGCACATTCATTTCTTATAACCGAAACCTCAGTTTTGACAAGATGGCACGATTGTACATCTAGGATATTGTTAGATTGCACGGAGTGCCTGTGAGCATAGTCAGCGATCGAGATTTCAGTTTTACTTGTTGTGAAAAATACTCGCAAGCGTACGAGTGTCAAGTTTTAATATAGTGAATAATTCAGATATCGATCCCACAGGGAGTAAAAATGAAAATATTAGTGCTTGTAATTAAAATAGTCTAAACTTTATCTAGAAAATCAATATTTCAGAATTTTACAGAAAAATAAAAAATAGCAATGAAGTTTTGATAAGCACGCACAAAACTTTTAGATAAAATCAATCAGAGAAAAATGGTCTAGAGGTATAGATTTCACCTAGTTTCAACAACAATCAATCCTAATTAATTTAGTTTCATGAATTCCAGTCAATTAATAGCCAAGAACACTTAAGTTTATTATTTCCCTCTTCCGAGCAACAAATAATGTTTATCAACTAAAATTAAATTCCAATATCTCTATTAAGAATTTATCGCAGTGATCTATCACAAAACAATGTTCTTTTTAAAAGCTCTATTAAAATTATACACTCTCCCGAGCTGTATAAATAATTAACAGTGTATTTTCTAATGTCCTATTCAAAATCCCCTCTCCCGAGCAATGATTTCAAATAAATATAACAAATCAATTATTGATCAGATAATTTAAAAGACAATCAATTCTAGAAAAAATAATTAATCTAGAAGAAATTCAATTAAATAAAATAAAAAATTCATGAAAGCGTCTACACCAGGTTCCATCCGACCTCTAGACTCTAAAAATTTAGTTCATAATAAAATTATGAATAAAACAAATCATGTTCAGAAAATTCAACATATTCAGAATAAAATAAATAAAGATAAGAAACAAATCCGTCGTCGACGCCGTATCCGGTCAATCGAACTCCGTCTTCGTTCTTCAATTAAGTTCCAGAAATCTTCCTTCAGAAATCACGATCAAAGTCTGTTCTCTGATATGTGTGTGTGATTTGTGTGGCGGCTCCTCCCTTCTCACGATCAAAGAATTCCCTTTTATATGTAACACCAAAACCCAAGAAAAAGCCCATAAAATACTTGCCCGAAATAATTAAAACATTCCAAACAGCAACGGGGCGGGAGCACTATAGACGGCGTGGGCGCGCCTTCAATTCGCAATTCCAATTCTTCACACACAGCAGCAGCGCGATAGCGCTTAATTGGGTGCTAAAAAGAAGCGCTAAAATTTGGCCCAATTTGAAAGCACATCACTATTCCTTACTTCTTTTCTTCTCTTTTCTTCTATGTACGTTTCTTTCCTCTTTTCTTCTTTTCTTACTTTTATTATTTTCTTTCATTTTCCAAATAAATTCAATAATTCTTCTTTTCTCCACAAAATTCCATAATTCACTGTAAACACAAATACAAAAAAATACCCACATAAATCTGCTCGAAACAAAAAATTAAAAATTAAAATCATATATAAATTAAGTGTATAAAATACACTTATCAGTGAGCATAGTCAGCGATCGAGATTCTATTTTTACTTCCAGGTTTTTGGGGAGTCTTCAGCACGCTTTGGAAACTACTCTTGGTTTGAGTACAGCATAACACCTAGAGACTGATGGGCAGTCAAAGCGCACGATCCGTACTCTTGAAGACATATTGCGAGCATGTTCAATGAATTTTGGTTCAGCATGGAAAGATCATTTTCCATTGATTGAGTTCGCGTACAACAAAATTTACCATCGCAGTATTGGGATGACTCCGTTTGAGGCATTGTACGGGCAACGATTTCGTACTCCACTGTTCTGGGAGAAGTGGGGGAGCGACAGATAGAAGGATCAGAGTTAGTCCAACAGAAGAGAATTAAGATTGTACAAAATCGATAGGCTAGTTATGCGAATGTTAAGCGCAGACCTTCGTAGTTCGAAGTCGGAGAGAAATTGTTCCTGAAAGTCTCCCCATTTCGCAGAATTTTGAGATTCGGTCTCAAGGGTAAGCTATCTCCTATGTACATTGGTCCATTCGAGATTCTGGAAAGTATTCGAGATTTGGCTTACAAGTTGGCTTTACCGCCGTAGTTGTCTACTATCCACGACGTGTTTCATGTTCCACTGTTGAGACGGTATGTAGCAGATGAGTCTCATATCTTACAGCCATCTGAAGTACAGTTGGATACGGATTTGACATATGTAGACAAACCTTTGCGTATCTTAGGTCATAAGGATAAGGTGTTATGCAACAAGACCATTACACTTGTTCTAGTTCAGTGGCAACGCCCAGCCACTGAGGAGGCCACTTGGGAATTTGAGAGTCGTATGCGTACAGATTATCCAGAGTTATTTTGAATTGTTGTATTTTCAGATTGTAACTTGTAAAATGAATCATTTTGAATAAAAGATGTTATTCAGTATTTTATTGCATTCAGTACTTAATATTGTTCGAGGACGAAATATCTTAAGTAGGGGAGAATGTAGTAGCCCGGATTCATTTTACAAGATTAAGTGATTTTAAACATGTTAGAATATGACATATAATTTTAAAAGTGTCAAAACATGTTTAAGTAGTCCTTATTTGGTGAAAATAAGTGGAAAATCAGATACGGAACGTTCGAAAATGGTAGGAAAGGTCCCGGGGGTCCAAAATGAGTTCGGAAGAACCAAAACAGTTCGGAGCATACGGATCAGTTCGGGCCATCCGAAGCAGTTCGGGCCCTCTGAACTCAGCAGATTCCATGTGTCAAAAGTGGCTCGGACAAGTGGCAGTTCGGAGCCTCCGAACCCAGTTCGGACCGTCCGAACTCCCGCCAGATTGAGGTGTCAAAAATGCACTCTACACGTGGAAATCATGCCCGTTCGGAGCCTCTGAACCTAGTTCGTACCGTCCGAACCCAGGCCTATAAAAAGGGGTCCAAGGCTCTCATTTTGAATGTCAAATTTCCTCTCCTCTCCCGGTAATGGCTCTATTTTAAGGGCTTCAGGACTCTTTTTTTTAAGAGTTGGAGTAGGAAATAGTATTTTTATAGCGGACAGTGTCCGCATTAGCAGCCAGGCAGCGGAGCTCTGGCGAGGCGTCTAGGGGTCGTAGCTAGGAAATGCCCAGGCTCTGGGGCATGCGACATTAATGGGCTGACGACGGACGAAGGTATGGCTTTTGTTCCCTATAATAAATAGGGAGTAGACTATAGTTTATTTAAGGCTTTTAGAGCCTAGTAGGTGATATTTGGCATGCTAGGTAATGCATGGTTATTTATGTTGTAGTGTTGCATGGTATTCTTGGACCTAGATGAGAGTTTCTAGGATCTGCCTTAGCAAGGTATGGAAGTATTATTCTAGATATCTAGATTGAGTATGCATGTATTATGTGTTTGCATGGATTATGTGATTGCATGTTTTATATGCCTTTATATACAACATGTCACAACTGTATGTTGCATACATGAGCATATTGAGCCTGTATCCTTGTGATATCCGGTATTGGGATATTTACCTTGTCAGTAGATGGTTGGACACATAGGCTCGTGTCAGGTTACTAATATTAGTTGGACACATGAGCTCGTGTCAGGTCACTAATATTTGGTTGGACACGTGAATTTGTGTTAGGTCACCATCAGGGCATCTAGGTATGTTTGTCACCTCCTGTACCGATGGCTCAACGTGGTACATACCAAGGCCCAAGTTGTTCTCTATCAGATATTCTTGACCTCGTATCTTGATACCCAGTTCATTTATATTCATGCGCATATAATAGTGTATACTCATACTCTCGTACTGAGCATGTTAAGCTCACTTTCGGTTATTTTTTCTGTTGGCTGGATGCCCTATTCCATGGGGGCAGTTGCACGTAGTTCTCCCGAAGATAGGGAGGTTTGGTGGTAGCCAAGGCTGGATAGCGAGGTTGACCACTATGTTTTGCCTACCTGGTATTATTTTATTTTTTTAGATTCCGCAGTTGCTCTGATTAAGATTATTTTATTGATTAATTGCATGCTTAAATTCTGATTAGTAGGTGCTCACGACACGGGTCACTATATGTATTCTGCTGGGTTAGTATTTGATTTAAGTTTCCTTAGTTTTCTCAAATTATTGTTATTTAAGTTTTAATTGCATGCTTAAATATATGTTAGTAGGTAATTTATGATTGAGTCATTACAATTTATGTGTGTCATTAAAGATCGTAGTTATTGTAGTGCTGGTACTACAACAATTCATGGTTTTAGTTATAGGTTGGTTAAAAATACAAAGAAAGTGGTTTTATAGAAATGACACAATTTGTTCAAAAGCTATTTAAGAACACTATAAAATGTAATTAACACATTGAAATACAAACTATAGTTCACATATTTACAATAACAATATTTGAAAAACAAAACTTCGAGGCCTGATGCACAAACATGCCTCTTTCTTACCAAAAATCTAAAAATAAAACGTAATTATATTTTCTGTACATTTTTATTTCACTTAATATATTCTACACATAGTACACCTAAACAAACACTAAACTATAAAAATACCAAGGATGGCCTCAAAATGATCACTGCATAAAATAGGCAGCATTCATTTCGTCAGTACCTCTACAGGCTTAAAAACAATTTACTGGGAAACTCTATGCTACATCCAATGAAACACACCTTTATTTAATATTTATTCGATATCCTGGCAATATCGAAATTTGAATTTATAAGTAAGCATCACAACCTATATAATGCAGCATTGATCGAAGCGACTGCTGCGTGGGCTCAAGTTTTGTTGGCACGTTTACTTGAACTGCAAAGAGTGAAACCACAGGCCGGTGGTCAGAAAACCTTGATTCACCCCTACTATAGCTCATCTGTTTAAGCCCTTTGCCTTTCCATAGAATTCTGTCGCACCTATATATGTGAATTAATAAGAAGCTTAATCGACATGAAACCGAGAGTTTTGCACCGTTATATGCGGACACACAAGATGAGATGACGTACCAAGCCGGGGTCCTCCGCTTCTGTTTAGACGTGGACGATTGGTTCACGTATTGGTCAGAATCAGGGAAATATTTGTAGGTGGGAGCAAAGGATATTGTCCCTTCTTCCCATCCTCTGAATACTCTACCAGCTCTTTGTTCTATTCTCAGCTGCAGTAACATACTTCTTACATTTAGTCATTTGTACTCGATACTTGTACTGATTCAGAAAATTTCCCATTAGATAGATTATATAATTACCTGATCTTTCAGCAAAAGGGCTTGCCAGTCTTTCATTTCTATTAGATCATATGTATCCCCACAAATTGACGCGATTCGGTAATTCAAGTCCCCGAGCAAAATTATCTTGCTACAACATGAACAAGTCATTGCAAAGTACAAGCATTACACATCAATGCATGCAGCTACGGAAAAATGGATCAGACACTACTCACTCATGATCCAAGATGCGTGCGGGTGGATCGGACTCTCCAAGAATCCTACACGCATTAGAGAATCTCGTTCTCTTTAAGATTTCCATCACATCCGAGTTTCTTCTCATAGCATCGCCTTCTTTCTCTCCCGAGGCCAAGTGAGCGCACACGAAACAGAACGATGTCTGATGCAGCGTCATGCTTATAGATACCGATCCCTACGATATTCAAATCAGTAACCTAAACAATTAACTATATAAGATAACATGAAATGTGTTTCGACACGAAATCAGAATGAGGAGAGGAAGATACCTTATTTCCTAGGCGCCCCAAGATGCCCGTCCCAACACGCGAAACGTTTAAACTGGATATATGTTGATACACGTCCTCATGAACCCACACGCTCAAAAATACACCCACCATTTGCCTTCCGACAGCCATGCAGTATCGGTGTCGCATCGTTGTACAATGCAGTTCAGGAGGACTAGGGGAGGAGCCCTGTTCGCTGAAGCTCGAATTCGATCCGAAGCTTTCGAAATCCGTGTTTTTGATGAACTCGTATTGAGAGGGAAATGAATCCGAGGACAATAGGTGTTGTTCATTTAGAGATTTGTGAATCAAAGAGAGCCACTTTGAAGCCGCGGCGCCATCCTCGGGGCCTAGCACATTCCCTGCAGTTAGAGGTACAATTTCCTGGAATCTGCTTTGAACATAACCCCCCAAAAGATATGGTTAAAGGGGAAAATTTTTTTGCCTTCATTTAATTTTTTATAACAACATATTCATATTTTAATTACAAAATTAAACATTTGAATTAGGAGATTGAGAGGCATACCCAAGTACATAAATGTCTGCTGGTGAATTGGTGCTTAGCCAGTCCTTTAAGTTTAGTTCAAGTGGTGGCGACTTGCCTCCTACATTCCATGTTCCAACCAACATCCTAAAAAAAGTTTTAATTTTATATGTTGAATCAATTATTCAAAATATAGTGATACAATCTTAACATTACTTTTTTCTACCAGTTATTATATTATACCAATTTAATTTTTCACAATCACAAGGAGTTTGACATCGAGTTTAACTTATAGCAGTTGGATGAGGATGAGTGTTATACCGCGTCATATATTTTTTTATGGACGGGTCAAAATCAATTTGTCAACACTCCAATACAAATGTACAAAATGAAAAATAGTACTGCTGATAAGAATCTAAGTCTGTGAAGTTCAAGTTATATTAGCAAAAACATAATTTTTTTCCATAAACATAAGAAGATCCATCTAATGAAATGGTGTCAAGAGCACATCCTAAATATAATCTTATTAATATAATATATATATTGTGCTCACATAATAAGTAATAACATAAATACAACCCTATTTTTATTACAAAAACTCTTATGTGATTGTTTTATGAATGTATATTTGACTCGACCCAGTTCATTAAAGATATTGTTGTTTATATCTAACTTGCAATTTCAATCGAAAAAGTTTTATTGTGTGAGATATGATTTGAATAAAAATTATTATTTTCATAAAAAATGCTATTTTTTGTTGTATATATAAATCGAATCGACTCATCTTTTAAAAAAAATTGATTCATAATACCATTACGCAAAAGACACCCTTTTTTCTATATGCTTAGTCAATTTTTTTTTATCTTGTGATTAAATATTTTTAAATATTATCTTCTAGAATTCTAATAAGAATTTTATAGTTAATTTTTTTTTTAAAGTTATCTTCTAGAATTCTCTAAAACCATATTAAAAATCCTGGAAGTTTGAAACGAGTTGGAAGTCTTATCACAAAGTCAATATGATTGTTATTAAGCTTACGTCACCATAGAATACTCAAACATTTATAATTAAAATTAGGGCCGTGATACCGAATCAAAATACCGAATTTTCGGGATATCGTATCGAAATTTTTTTGATATATAGATATTTTTTTGATATATCGATTTTTTTTTTTGTATCTGTATAGTATTAGTATAGATTTTTTCCATACCAAAATTTTGGAATTTCGATATCGGTAGCGGTATGAATTTTTTTTATACCAATATTTTTGATACGATATACAGAAAACCAATATCTAATCAAAATAGTTGAATTTCTATTCTCAATAAAATAAAATAAAATAATAATTGAATTTCAATTATTAAAAAAGGTTATTTTTAGACCACTCATATTTAAAGGGTTGAGAGACATGGCTAACGGTATCGAAGCAAGTACAATCGTGTTACAAGAATCGAATTAATCTAATTACATGTCCACATCCTTAAAAAATACCATGGGTCTACATGTTAAAACATGGAACGAAGATTACCGGAGATCGATGGTATCTGTTATAGGAAGCTCGAGCTGGTCGAATCCTGGCCGTTCCTTTCCGTTATTCGCCTCCATCAACCACTTTTCTAATAAACAACCATCAGATTAAGAACCTTGATTTTTCATTAATGACAAACATTTTAAAAAAACATATATAGGAAAAGCTGCGATCATTTACAGTATGAAATGAGTAAAGAATCAAGCTACAAGTTTGATCTACATGACTATATGAGACCGTATAATACATCAATTTTATGAGACAGATCTTCTATTGGGTCCGGTTTATGAAGAAATGTTACTTTTAATTTCAAATGAATTATCAGTAAGACAGGTCGACCCGATCTATTTCGAAGTAAAAAATAATATTTTGATATAAAAAATATAATTTTTTTCATGGGTTCAGTTGAACATAATATCTGCCTCATAAAATTAACTCGACACGATCTCATAAAGTATTTCATGCCGGAGAAATACAGGCGTATAATTAATTCATTTATCCAATCATGATTTACAAAATAGCTTAGATGGGCAGAAATCCTTGAAACACTTGAGAAGTACATTAAGATAAAAGTTATGAGATACCAAAAAGGCACATCTATGGACCGACATTCACCTGATAATTCCTCTGGTACGATGGCGTTGCATCCATCGTGGAAGCCACTTCTTCTTTTCCCACCTTTTGCCAAAAAAGATAAAAGATTTAACAAAAAAAAAAATTGAAGTTTTCAAATATATTACAAAAATAAATTAATGAATATGTAAACTCTACCCTTTATTCGATAATAATCGGAGTGGGATTGATCCACACCAATACTCTTCATATTCAACCATTTCCTTACCACCATTCTTGGCCAATAAGACTGCAAGAAAAACCTCGATTAATTCTACGACCAAACTCAAGATACTAGATTGCATATGGATTGACTTATTTCGATTCGAGACTCAAAAAAAAAAAAAAAAAAAAAAAAGAAGAAGAACAACTAGGTGAAACGAATTGCTAATGACTTCGTCAAATATTTGAAATCCATAATTATTGATTCATAATTCATAACAATTTATATGTATTATTTCAAATACGTTTATTCAAATATATATAATTTCGGATAATATGAAATTATCCGAAAATGTCATAATTAAGTTGAAGATTGTAATATTATCGAGTACCTCAAGAGAAGTTCCCTCCTCTATGTCGTTTGATATCCGCCGCAAACAAATCTGAAAACAAAATGAGTCGAATAAGGCTACCAACATTATTCATATAGTAAACAAGGAGATATTTTGCAAATTATTCAATGATAAATTTGTGGTTGGGAAGATTGTTCAAGATGAACAAGTTGGCTTTTTTATTAATATATATATATATATATATATATATGTATAGTTTAATTTAATCAAATTTGTCAGCATGTTGACAAAAACAAAGTTTTTACATTTAGAGTTGAAAAAATATGTCAAAACTACAGAATTGGTAGGATATTTTCGTGGTGTAGATTAGTGGTGTGTTATGGAGTGTGCACTGTCCAAATGGAGCATAAAAAAGTAGCAATTTGCATGGAGAATGGGGACAAGGGCCTAGAAATATCTGAGGTCCTAAACAAACATTGACAAAATTACTCGTTATTATATATTACATGCGAAACAACATGCAAATATATTGTTAGAGTAGATGTCCTGCAAGCCAACTCTTGGCTAGGTATTTTATTGACTCACGTTTAATAAACAATATTTATTTTAATATAATTATTCTTTTATTCAATTTTGGCATTTACTTTATCTGCATACCCATGCAAGTTGCATAGATAAAGACCTTGAATATACTATAGTAAATAAATATGAGGTTGTACATGTGATGACAATCATGAAACACATATTTTAATTACTGTATATTCTAAATTAAGTTCCTAGTCGATTGGGCCGTCCAAAATAAGGACAAGGATCGCTCGAGCTTGAGACTAGAATCTGTGATGTTGTGTACCATGTTTCATTGGTATGGACATAGAGATGTTCAATCATACAGATTGGTGCTCATACGATGAGTTCATTGAACTACCCTCCCTCGGATTTCCCAAGTGGTTATTATTTATCGAGTGGATAAATCCGTGGTTATGGTTGTACACCATTAGTCCTTACGAACCGAGATAACACTGAGGCTCTACATGCTAGGATTGTGCTTTGACTCGTTTACCGACTCCAAGAGGGTCATCAGGTGGCGAGATTGGGTACAGCTACGACACATGTAGGAGCCAGTGCATTGTAATCGGGAATTCACCGCTCACCTACAGGTGTGGAAATCCTATGTGATCTTATGAGATAGTAGTGCATGGAATCTCTGGCCAGATCTAGAGTATGAAATGTACATTAGGGTAAAGTGGTTCCCTAGTTGTACATGCGATGCCACTATGTATTCTCTTAGATGTATCACATCGTTATCGAACTTCACATGCAACCTTCGATGAACCAATGGTTGCAGATTCGATCGGGATGTATGAGATAAAGGGACCGTACTGTACGATAACCATAATCGATTGGTTCTTGCAGGCACTATCAGTGATACCTAAGAAATCATGGGGCGATGCTACTAGACGCTCTTACCATGACTCGATGGGTCCAATCATAAATGAATTCTGACATTCTTATGATCAAGGAGTTGATGCATAGAATGAGGCTAATAATGGTAAGCTCGTATAAAGGACAATGTCCTGAATTACAAAGAGTTGTGAACTCACGGCTAGCTGTATCCTTGAACCATTGAGGGTCACACAAGCACTAGTTTTCCTATTCCCATCGAGATAATAAATTCAAAGAGTTGAATTTATAATAAACAAATTTGATTGGATCAAATGATAATCTTATAAATGAGTTTATAATGGCTTATAGAATTTTTTAGAGCACAACTGCTAAAACAGTTAAGGGAGTGCACCTACTTAATTTGAGTGGAAGTGTTTCAAAATTAGCAGCTGTCTTATTTATGCTTTATTGGTTTCGAAAATTGAAGTGTGCATCATAATAACGATTAAGTTAAATCGTCACATCGATGATATTAGATCATCAATTGGGATTATGATAATATTAATACAATGGGTGCATGAATCATGGGCTAGTAGGAGTACAAGTCCATCATGATAAATTATTAAAGTAATAGACTTTAATAAATTAATAGTATTCTAGTTGGACTATAATAAGGCCCACTAGTTGTATTAATACATGGTATTAATTTGTTTAAGAAAATAATATTGATACCATAATATATAAATTGCACACAAAGAAAACTATGATATAATATAATACATATATATATATATATATATATATATATGTGTGTGTGTGTGTGTGTGTCGAGAATATCAACCCATGATTGGAATGATATTTTCTAAATCTTAATTATGTATATATGTAATAATTAAAGTTGTTTAATTTAATTTACATATATAATTAAGATATACTTATATATATATTAATATATATTAATATGGATAGATTTTTTTCGAGACTCAATTCATTCTAGCAAGCAATTTTTCGAAATTGCTCTCTTCATTGTGCTCTAAGGATTTCGGCTACCCTAATCAATAGGAATTTGAGTCGTCACTCTTTATTCATTCAATCTCAACGCAAATTTTTTTTTTTCTCTTTAGTGCGAGTTAGATGAGGAATAGGCAAACTGGTCGTGGACTTGATTCGAAGATTGAAGATGGAGATACTTCAGTTGATCGTTCGTAGGGAATTACAACAAGAGCTATATCCGTTAATCCCGGAATAGTTGGTGCCAAGTGAGATATTCACTAAAGGTATAATTTCGTAAACATCCTATGAATGTCAATTAAACCATACGAGTGCCCAAACATGTTTTGAATGTCAAGACGAAAAATTTTAAACTTTCACTGCGTCTTGGGCACCAGAACACGGTACTCCAACAGTGGTATCAAAGGCAGGTTCTCTATATCGTATGGTTAATTTCATGTTGAGTTTTTTTTTTTTATAACCGCATAAGAAAATTCTGAAAAATAGCAACACCTTAAAATTTATTTTTTTCAATTTTTTTTTTTTAAAAAAATTAAATTATGTTACTGTTCACGTGTGAACATCGTTGTTACTGTTCACGTGTGAACAGTACGGGCTGCCCGAATAGTTCGGGCAGCCCCAATGGGCAGGCTGCCCGAATCGTTCGGGCAGCCCTTGGAGTGAGATTGGGCTGCCCAAAAAGTGTTTGGGCAGTCCCGAAAAAGTACTCGATGCGATTTTATAATTTTTGAATTAATTTGGGTTAAATTGATATTTTATGAAAATTTGACTAATTTATACTTACAATTAATTTTTAGTAAAATTATAAATATTTTCTTATGAAATAAATAATTAGAATGTGATTTTAATTATTTATAGTAAAAGGAGTTTTACAAGAAATTAATTATTATTGAATTAATTGGAAATTAAATAAAGAAATTTATTTAATTTATTAATTCATTTAATAATTATGGCGGTTAGTAATAAAATTACAAGATACATGATTTGTTGGTTTTTTTATAATATTTGATATTATATGCATGAAGGATGATCGAGAGCCATGACCAATATGCTAGGTGTATGTTAGGATATTTTACTGTTTTTATTATTTTTTTATTTTGAATAAAAGTGAGCTTTGTTTATGGCCCGTTCCCACCCCATGAGATGTATCCCTTATGTGTCATGGCTATTCAAATGTAATTATTAGAATTAGTGGGAGATCAAGATTGAAAGATGGTGGGCCCAATGAAAAAGATGAAGACATGTAAAATATTGGAAGCTTATGTAATAAGTTGCATTTGCATCCCTGCATTTACCTAGGATTTGGACTTTGATCCATGTTTGGCTCACATGGATCAAATAGTATCGGCAATCGATCATCCTTGTTTATTTAATTATCATATTATGATATATGTGATATATAGTAATATGCATGTATGTATATTATTAGATAATATAGTTGCATGAATCCGGCAAATATACAAAATCATGACACACGATTTTTTAAAATAAAATGATGAAACAATTTCAAAATTAAAATCCCTTATTTTGAATGAGATTCAAAATTTATATCAAGCCACAAAAGTAAAAATTAAAAGAGTTTAATTTATTCTTGCCTTCCATCAACGGTGGTTGCATGATGAACGCTACCCGCGACCAGTGCCTGGCTCATATTATTGGGGAGGTCTGGACGCCGGAAAGCTGTGACTTCCACTGACATAGATGATGTGAATTGCGTGGAACTCCCATGACTTCAGCTCATATTATTGAGGGAACTCATGGCGACCGTCTACTACAATTCAATATTGATGGTTCGCCTTGACACTCGAAGATAAACGACGTCATATTATTGGGTCCTTATCAAGAGTGAGGCAAAACACGTGGAGGTTGCATGGGGATGAAATTGGACTCTACCTTTTAGAAATTATGATTTGCTGATATTATTTGGGATCATGAATGTCTAGATTGGACTCTACGTGCTCACTAAGAAAATGCGAATTCTCGTTTTTCACCAGGGGGTGGTGAAAATGTAAAAATAGTGGGAGAAAAATTTATAAAATAAAAGTCCATATTTTATATCTACAAATTATTTTAAAATAATTAGTAACTGTTATCTGTTTTTCATTTTCAGTATGCTCAAAATGTCGACACGTAATCCACTTTCTATCATTCTTGATCAAAACAAGTTAATCGGACCTAACTATAATGACTGGCTGAGGAATTTAAAGATTGTTCTAAATTCGGAGAGGATCGCGTATGTGCTTGAAAAGAAGCCCCCGAAGGAGGCAGCTGCTAACATCAGTGAGACTGAGCTAGCCAAGCTTGATAAATGGTGGGACCATGATCTTCAAGCTAAAAGCTTCATCCTTGCTTCTATGTCGAATGAACTGCAAAGGCGGTACGAGGATGCTGCGAATGCTGCTGACATTCACTATCATCTGAAACAGTTTTATGGTGTACAAACTCGATCTGAGAGACATGCTATTGTTAAGGAACTCATGACTACACGCTTGCGAGAAGGGGCCTCGGTCCATGAGCATGGTGTTATGATGATTGGGCTCATTGAGAAATTGGTGGGACTCGACGTGGTTATGCCTGCTGAGCTCTCGACTGAAATTCTCTTGATGTCACTCCCTTCCTCATTAGATGGATTTGTGGTAAATTTCAATATAAACAAGCTATAGGTCACCCTTGAAGAGTTGGTCAATATGCTTACTACTTATGAAGCCACAATCAAGAAAGAAAAGCCTGTTCTGCATGTGGGCTCATCATCCGAGACGAAAAAGGGAGCCCAAAGCAAGGGGAAGAAGCGTTCTGCCCCGCCAAAAAGGAACAAGCCCAATAAAAATCCATACAAGAAGCCTTCTCAAGGGCCCGCAAATCCCGACAAGAAAGAACAAGTCTGTTTCCACTGCAACAAGCCTGGACATTGGATG
The DNA here is from genome assembly GCF_033568475.1 of Henckelia pumila. NCBI lineage: Eukaryota > Viridiplantae > Streptophyta > Magnoliopsida > Lamiales > Gesneriaceae > Henckelia > Henckelia pumila. The sequence continues at coordinate 101,301,733 of NC_133122.1, read as the reverse complement.
CGTAACTGCACTGAATATCTAGCTCATAAACGTTCTGGCCATGGTATGTTTTATATTGAAGTTAATATCTCAGTCAGTTCTTCTTCTTGGGTATTGGATACCGGATGTGGTTCTCATCTATGCAATGCTTTGCAGGTGATGGCAAGAAGCAAGAGACTTAGAGAAGGAGAGACTTTTCTAAGACTTGGAAATCGAGCAAGGGTTGCTGCCAAAGCCATAGGAGATATTACTTTAATATTAGACAATGATTTTAATTTACTTTTGAGAGACGTTTTATATGTTCCTGATTTGGTTAAAAATATTATTTCTATTTCTATGATTGATAGAGATAATTATTCTTGTATTTTTGCTAAAGGAGTTTGCAATATTTACAAGAATGAATGTTTGATTGGAACTGGCTAATTACAAAAAGATCTCTACAACTTAAAATTAAAGTATATTCCATTAAACAATGTCCAAACAATAACAACAACAAACAAAAGAAAGCAAGATGGTCAAAATCCTACACACATATGGCACGCTAGACTAGGTCATATTTCCCAAAGAAGAATGCACAAACTAGTGGGAGAGGAAAGGTTTGACTTGTCGAATATAAACTCTCTACCTACTTGTGAGTCCTGTCTAAAAGGAAAAATGACCAAAACTTCCTTTAAAGGGAATGTGGAACGTGCACATGATCTTTTGGATTTGATCCACACGGACGTATGTGGCCCACTAAGTGTTAGCACTAAATATGGGCAATCCTACTTCATTACCTTTACTGATGACTACTGTAGTGACCCTACCTGGATCCACTAGCTAATCAGAGTTAAGAGAATAATTAAGCATGCATTAAATAAATTTCTGCAGAAGACTTAAATAAAAACAGACCGGCAGAATACAACCGGTTAAACCAATTCGAATAATACAACCAAATCGAATAAATAGCCTAAAGGCAAAACCTACAGCTAATCCTGCTGTCTTCACTGGTCACTGGCTACTCCAAGCTCCGGGTGCTCAATCCTGCACCTACACCTGCCCCATCGAATGGGGTGTCCAAATATATAGAAAATACTGGACGTGAGATCTAAGCTCAATACGAAAGCACTGGATAAAACATATAAATATGATGCATGCAAATGATAGGGTATCCATATCAGGATAACTGTATATAACTGCTCAGTAATGGCGCCTAGGACATGAGTGGTACAACCCGGGGAGCAAACCCTGCTTACACTGCTCATTCTTATAGGACGTGGACTGTGTCCCCAGATGCTAACTACCCATGACCCGTCAGTCACTGGGCACTAGACATCACCCGTCCAGACAGGGCTGAGCGGTCCTACATGGCTCATCTCACAAGATGGACAGACACAATATGATATGCACATGCTGCATAATAATATGACACACAAATGCAACATATAAGCATGCAAAACCCGCTGGCTATCTCAGTCTGTACTTACGTACCTTACTACAGGCAGTTCCTAGCAGTCCCACTCTAGGTTCCCAGCCTATATCAGCTCTACAATGCAAATACCCATGCATCAATATTTAAGCTATAAAATCCTTAACTAAGCTATTGCATACTCCTAAATAATTTAAGGAGACCATAGCTATACCTGCGTCCGTTGTCAGCCCGCTGATGACAATTGCCTCAAAACTTAGGCACATCTTTGCCTCGATGTCGGGATCTCTATGCCACTTTCGGATTCCCAATAGGATGCCTAGAACTCCCTAGATCTGAGTTAGAAGGCCTAGGAATTGAGAGAGGAAAAGGAGAGGTGCGAGTTAAAAATGAAATTTCGGACCTCTATTTATAGGCAAAGTTCGGGTCGTCCGAACTCGACTTCGGATCCTCCGAACTGGTTCGGATCCCCCGTTCCTGACTTCGGAGCCTCCGTTCCTGTTCGGAGCCTCCGATCCTGACTTCGGATCCTCCAAAGTCCCATCAATGATGTCACCCATGACGCATTATCTTCGGAGCCTCCGATACGATTTCGGATCCTCCGAACCCGTTCGGATCCTCCGATCTTTGGTTTGGATCCTCCGATCCAGTTCGGAGCCTCCTAACCTGGTTCGGAGCCTCCGAACCATCCGAACGCTCGGAACCTTCTCGACCATTTTCGAGTGTCCTGAATTCATTTCTGGACTCCGTTAACCCATTTGGAACTTCCTTAATCATGTTTTACTTAATCTAAACATGATTACACGATTAATTATTCATTAATCGTTAATTCTGGATACGGGTCACTACATTCTCCCCCCCTTAAAAGATTTCATTCTCGAAATCTAGGGTAAAACTGAAAGAGTAGGTGCCCGGTGAGCCAACTTGTGGCTAAGGGCTTTGATGACTCTTTGTATAAACAATCTTTTGTTTAATATAATTCATACTTTTATTAATGGCAATGACTCTATCTTTCTTCATATTGTTATATTGTGATATACTATTGTTGTTTTGATAAAGACCTTGAATATACTATAGTGTATGTAAGATGTGGTAGAACATGGAGATGTCTATCATGAAACACATCTTATAGTCACTGTATATTCTAAACTGTTCCTAGTCGATTGAGCCGTCCGATAATAAGGATAAGGATCGCTCGAGTTTGAGACTAGCATTTGCGATGCAGAGTACCACGTTTCATTGGTAGGGAACATAGAGATGTTCGAAGCATGCAAATGGATATTCATACGATGAATGATCGAACTACCCTATCCGGACTTTCCAAGTGGTTATCACTTATCGAGTGGATAAAGTCCGCGGTTTTGGTTGTACACCATTAGTCCTTACTACTTGAAACATCATTGAGACTCTATATGCTAGTACTGTGCTTTGACTCGTTTACCGACTCTATTGGGGTCATCAGGTGTCGGGATTGGGTACAGTTACAACACATATAGGAGTCGATGCTTTGTTGTCAAGGATTCACCACATACTTGCGAGTGTGGATATCCTATGCGATCTGAGGAGATATTAGTGTGACGAATCTCTGGCCAGAGTACATGATGTGTTTTAAGAAATGGTTTCTTAGTAACACATGCGATGTCACTATTTGATCTTCAAGATGTGTTGCATAGTTATCGAATCTCGAACGACTCTCGATTTACCAATGGTTGTTGATTCGATCGGGATATATGGATGAAGGGACCGTACTGTACGCTAACCAAAATCTATTGGTTCTTGCAGGCACTATCAGTGATACCTAGGGAATCATGGGGCGATGTTGCTAGGCGCTCTTACCATGATTCGATGGGCAAGTCGGAAATTGTTGTTCCAAGTCACAAGGAGTTGTGAGCCCACGGCTAGCTGTATCCCTGAACCATTGAGGGTCACACAGAGTAATGGATTTTTAATCCCCGTTGAGATAGTTAAATTTAAAGAGTTAAATTTAATGAACAAAGAAGTTGGACTTCTTATTTAAGAGTAGAGGAGTAAGATTTCCTAAAATGACATAGGGATGGACATTTTTGGAAATCACTGAATTCGGATTCAGAAAAATTTATCTTGACTTTAAAAGGTGCAGAAATGGTTTCTGTGCACATTGGTGAAATCGGTTTATCAATCGGAGTCATGATGAATTTTATATTAATTTCTGAACATGCGGGCTTTGCTTATCGGGCTTGAATTTATGACTAATGGGCCCTAAGCTGTTAGCGGCCTACATTATAAATAAGTTATTGCAGTACAGAAATTACACACAATAGGTCACAAAATAATTTTCGAAAAACCCTAATTTTATTAAGTGTGGCCGCCGCCCCCCTCCCCTCTGCTCGAAAAAATCCAGTCTGTGAATTTTGAATTACAGTCTGGTTTAACGGATCAAATTCGTTAATTCTCTTCGTAGAAACTTCTGATAGATTTTCTAGTGCAATCTATCAGAGGGATTAATTATCCGTTCGTGGACCTGATTGAAGAACAGTTCGTCCATCAGTTTCAGGGATATACAACAAGAGCAGAGCAATCTGTTGGTGTCCATAATCTCGATTCGAGATTGGAGGTAAAAATTTATAATTGTTATTTAATTTTTACACACACAATTTAATCGTTAAGTTTTGATACCCATTATGGAATCGTTCCATATAAAATTTTTAAACTTCCGCTGCACCGGGTATCAATTCTGATTGATCTGATCGCCGCGTTCTCCAACAGTGGTATCAGAGCCAGGTTGCTCAGATCAAGCGATTAAATTAATCGATTGTACAAAAATTTTTTAAGCCTCGGTTTTTGAAACAAAATAAATATTTTAAAATTAAAATTTTTTTTTTCGGGCAAAACCTGGGCAGCGCACGGCACTGCCCAGGGCAGCGATCGTCGCTGCCCTAGGGGCAGCCGGGCTGCCCGGCCCGAGCCCCTTTGGGGCGCGGGCAGCCCGGGAGTGTCCTGGGCGGCCCGCGAAAAATTATTTTTAATTTTTAAATTAAAATTTTAATATGTTAAAATTCTATTTTTGGTCCGATCAAAAATTGTTTTTGATTGGTCCATGAGGCGTCGGATCGAATTGTTTGAGTGCGAAAATTTTAAAATTGATTTTTGGATAAATTTGAATTTTTGGAAAATTTAGATATTTTATCCGTTAAATTGAATTTTGAAATTAATTATTTTTGGTACAATTGATTATAAGATATGATCTTATGGATATATTGAGTAAAATATGATTTTATGTATAAAATTGGATTTTATAGATAAAATATGATTTTATTTGATAGAAAGATAAAATATGATTTTGTATGTAAAATAAGATTTTATATATGGAATATGATTTTATCCTTTTAAATTTAAATATCCATTGCATGTTATCCAATAAATTAATTTTGAATTAAATGTTATTGGATAAGGATGATCGATTGCCATGACCAATTTTGTAGGTGTATGTTAGGAATTTACATTTGTTTTATTATTGTTGGATTTATTAATGGGTCTGGTTTATGGCCCAATATGAATTGTCATATGTAATAAAAGTGGGCTTGGTTTATGGCCCGTTCCCACCCCTTAAAAATGTATACCCTACTTGTCATTGTTATTTATTGTAAATACATTAGATTTAGTGGGAGATGAAGATTTGAAGACGGAGGTGGGCCCAGCAGACAATAAAGACAGAAGGAATGTAAATTGGAAGCACAATGTAATAGGATTGCATTGCATACTGCATATTACCTAGGATTGGACTAAGACTCGTGATTGGCAACCACGGGTCGATTAGAAATGGAATCGATCATCCTATATAATATGTGATATTATTGTTGTATGCATGTTTTAGACAAAATTATGTGAATCCGGCAAGCATACAAAATTTTAAAAATGATGAGAAAAATTTTCAAAATTAAAATCCCTCATTTTAAATATGATTTAAAATTGATATCAAGATAAATAAAGGAAATTTAAATTTGTTTAAATGTTCCTACCTTCCATCAACGATCAATGTATGAGATGCTACCCGCGGATACGGTCCGACTCATATTATTGGGGGGGTCCGTTCGTCGGAAAGCTGTACATTGGATCGACACATGTTGTAAGTTGGGTGGAACTCCCATGGGATCGGCTCATATTATTGGGGGATCCACATGGCGACCGTCCATCACAACTTAATATTGATGGGTCATCTTGACATTTCACAATAAACGGCGTCATATTATTGGGCCCTTATTGGACATGAGGTAAAAACGTGGAGGTTGCTTTGGAAGCAATTGGGCTCTACCTTTTGAAAATTATGGTTGGCTGATATTATTCGGGACCATAGTTTGTCAATTGGACTCCATGTTCTCACTAAGGAAAACAGTTTCCCGTTTTCACTAGAGGGTAGTGAAATCGTTAAAATAGTGGGAGTGAGATTCATAAAATAAATTTTGCATATTTTATGTCTTAGTAAATTAATTAAACAATCACTGATATTTGTCTGTTTCTTTTCAGTATTTCATAAAGATGAATTCGCGTAATTCACTTTTCTCGATCCTCGAACAAAATAAATTGACTGGCGCAAACTATACGGAATGGTTCCGTAAGTTGAAGATTGTCTTGACTTCGGAGAAGATGCTCTACGTGTTAGAAAAATCTCCTCCGAAGGAAGCACCAGCTGACATAAGTCCGGAAGAGTTAGCCAAACTTGATACATGGTGGGACCATGATATCAAGGCCAAATGCTATATGCAAGCCTCGATGTCTGATGAACTCCAGAGGCGATTTGAGGACACCGTGAATGCTGCTGACATTCACGTACAACTCAAAGAACTTTTTGGGGCTCAATCGAGGGCTGAAAGGTTTGCTACTGTAAAGGAGCTAATGACGTGTCGCATGCGTGAAGGGACTTCGGTCCGTGATCATGGGGTACGAGTGATTTGGCTCATACAGAAGTTGGTAACCCTTGATTTGGTGTTGGAGCATGAACTCAACGTGGACTTACTACTTCTATCTCTTCCTTCTTCGTTTGACGGATTTGTGGTGAATTTCAATATGAACAAGATAGAGGTCTCCCTTGAAGAGATGATCAATATGCTTGTGACATATGAATCCACATTAAAGAAGGATAAACCGGCTTTCTTGGTGGGCTCCTCTTGTTCTACTAAGAAGGGGCCAAGTACAAAGGGTAAGAAACGTTCTGCCCCACCCAAGAAAATCGAACCCGAGAAGAAGTACAAGACAAAGGCTTCAAACATGGAAAAGTCCAAGGATGTTTGCCATTACTGCAAGAAGCCCGGTCATTGGAAGCGTAACTGCAAGGAATATCTAGAGCAGTTGCGAACTGCGAAGGGTATGTTCTATATTGAAATAAATGTTTCACTTAATACTACTTCTTGGGTATTGGATACCGGATGTGGATCTCACATTTGCAATGATTTGCAGGTGATGACAAGAAGTCGCAGGCTTAGAATGGGTGAAACCCAGCTGAGGCTCGGAAATGGTTCCAGAGTTGAAGCTAAAGCTGTGGGAGATATTTATTTAATTTTGCAGAACGGTTTTAAGTTACTTTTGAGAGATGTTTTATTTGTTCCGGATTTGATTAAAAACATTATTTCTGTTTCTATGCTTAATAGAGATGGTTATTCTTGCAATTTTGTGAATGGGATTTGCAATATTTACAAGAATGAATGTTTGATTGGAAATGGACAACTTGAAAATGATCTATATAACTTAAAACTAAAAGACGTTCCAATAAATTATGTTGATAAACCGGCAACAACAAACAAAAGGAAAATCGATAGCCAAAACCCGGCAAACCTTTGGCATGCTAGGTTAGGTCATATTTCCTCAAGGAGGATGAACAAGATAGTGGGAGAGGGCATGTTTGATATGTCTGATATTAACTCTCTACCTACTTGTGAATCCTGTCTGAAAGGAAAAATGACTAAATCTCCTTTTAAGGGGAAACCTGAGCGTAGTCAAAATCTGTTGGATTTGATCCATACAGATGTTTGTGGTCCATTTAGAGTTGGTACTCAATATGGCCACACCTACTTCATTACCTTTACTGTTGATTATTCTAGGTATGGATATTTATATTTAATGAAATATAAGTCTGAAGCATTTGAAAAGTTCAAAGAATTCAAGGCTGAAGTAGAAAACAAGCTAGGTAAAAGTATTAAAGCACTTCGATCAGATCGAGGTGGAGAATACTTGAGTACCGAGTTTTTGGACTATCTGAAAGAGAATGGGATTCTCTCTCAGTGGACTCCTCCTATGACACCTCAGCTGAATGGTGTATCGGAGTGTCGTAATCGAACTTTGTTGGACATGGTTCGATCCATGATGAGCTTCACTGAGCTTCCACCTTCGTTTTGGGGCTATGCGCTTGAAACGGCGGTATTGTTGTTGAACAACGTCCACACTAAAGCAGTGGACAAAACACCATACGAGTTATGGAATGGCAAAGCTCCTAAGTATTCGTACTTGAGGATTTGGGGATGTCCTGCTTACGTGAAGCAGACAGTGGGAGATAAGTTGGATAGTCGATCCACCTTATGTTATTTTGTAGGGTATTCGAAGAATTCAATCGGATATTATTTCTATCATCCTGCTGAAACAAAGGTGCTTGTTTCAAGGAATGCCACCTTCTTGGAGAAGGAGTTCTTATTGGATAAGAAAGGCGAGATGATGGAACTCGAAGAAATTCGAGAAGAACCCGAAATACTAAATAACGATCCTACACCTCAGGAACCATTGATAGACACGCCTGTACCTAGAAGATCCGAGAGGACTTCTAGACCTCCTATTCGATATGGTCTTCTTCTTGAAGGGGATCAAGATGAACCCGATGTTGGATGTGATCCAAGAAACTTCAAGGAAGCAATTTCTGATGCGGATTCAAATTTATGGCTTGAAGCTATGCAGTCGGAAATAGATTCGATGCATACAAACCAAGTTTGGTCTTTAGTAGATCCTCCCGATGGAATTGTTCCAATAGGGTGTAAATGGATCTACAAGAGAAAGCTTGGGCCTGATGGTAAGGTATTGACCTACAAGGCGCGATTGGTGGCGAAAGGTTATACTCAAAGACAAGGAGTTGACTATGATGAAACCTTTTCACCAGTTGCAATGTTCAAGTCCATAAGAATCCTTATTGCCATAGCTGCTTGGTATGACTATGAGATATGGCAAATGGATGTGAAGACTGCTTTTCTTAATGGAGACATTAAGGAAGAAATCTATATGAAGCAGCCTGAGGGGTACACATCCATGGGAAGCGAGCATAAGGTATGCAAGCTTCAGAGATCAATTTATGGTCTAAAACAAGCATCAAGAAGTTGGAACCAGAAATTTGATGAAACAATAAAAGATTTTGGTTTCATCAAGAACCCGGAGGAACCATGCGTGTACAAGAAAGTAGTTAAGGATGCTGTGACATTCTTAGTACTTTATGTTGATGACATCCTACTCATTGGGAATGACGTAGGGATGTTGCAGTCAACAAAGATATGGTTATCAGGTAGATTCTCGATGAAGGATTTGGGTGAGGCATCCTATATTCTAGGGATACAGATCTATAGAGATAGATCTAAGAGAATGATAGGACTCACTCAATCAACCTACATCGAAATCATATTGAAACGGTTTTCAATGGATGGGTCCAAGAGAGGACATCTACCCATGTGTCATGGAGTTTCTCTATCCAAGTCTATGTGTCCCAAGACTGATGAAGAGATAGAGAAAATAACACATGTACCATATGCATCAGCCATAGGTAGTATCATGTATGGGATGATATCTACCAGACCGGATGTAGCATTTGCTCTGAGTGTCACGAGCAGATATCAAGCGAATCCAGGTCAAATGCATTGGAAAGCCGTGAAGGACATTCTTAAGTACTTACGAAGGACTAAGAATATGTTCATGGTATGTGGAGGAAGAGAACTAAAATTGGAAGGCTATACCGACTCTAGCTACCAAAGTGACGTGGATGACTCGAAGTCAACCTCTGGATTTGTGTTCATGCTCAATGGCGGTGCTGTCTCTTGGAAGAGTTCCAAGCAGGACACCACAGCGGATTCCACCACTGAGGCAGGATACATTTCCGCATCAGCTGCTGCTAAAGAGGCCGTTTGGATGAGGAATTTCGTCCAAGAGTTGGGCGTCATTCCTGAAGTTGTTGGTCCAGTCCCGGTGTACTGTGACAACACGGGTGCCGTTGCTCAGGAAAAGAAACCAAGGTCTCATCAAAGATCCAAACACGTACTGAGGAATACCACATCATCCGGGAGATTGTGGAAAGAGGAGACATCACTGTCGAAAGAGTGGCCTCTGCAGACAATATCGCTGATCCACTTACTAAGCCCTTGCCAGGACCATTATTTGACAAACATCGCGAAGCAATGGGTCTACGTAGTATGACTAGTTGGCTTTAGGGCAAGTGGGAGATTGAAAGAGTAGGTGCCCGGTGAGCCAACTTGTGGCTAAGGGCTTTGATGACTCTTTGTATAAACAATCTTTTGTTTAATATAATTCATACTTTTATTAATGGCAATGACTTTATCTTTTTTTATATTGTTATATTGTGATATACTATTGTTGTTTTGATAAAGACCTTGAATATACTATAGTGTATGTAAGATGTGGTAGAACATGGAGATGTCTATCATGAAATACATCTTATAGTCACTGTATATTCTAAACTGTTCCTAGTCGATTGAGCCGTCCGATAATAAGGATAAGGATCGCTCGAGTTTGAGACTAGCATTTGCGATGCAGAGTACCACGTTTCATTGGTAGGGAACATAGAGATGTTCGAAGCATGCAAATGGATATTCATACGATGAATGATCGAACTACCCTATCCGGACTTTCCAAGTGGTTATCACTTATCGAGTGGATAAAGTCCGCGGTTTTGGTTGTACACCATTAGTCCTTACTACTTGAAACATCATTGAGACTCTATATGCTAGTACTGTGCTTTGACTCGTTTACCGACTCTATTGGGGTCATCAGGTGTCGGGATTGGGTACAGTTACAACACATATAGGAGTCGATGCTTTGTTGTCAAGGATTCACCACATACTTGCGAGTGTGGATATCCTATGCGATCTGAGGAGATATTAGTGTGACGAATCTCTGGCCAGAGTACATGATGTGTTTTAAGAAATGGTTTCTTAGTAACACATGCGATGTCACTATTTGATCTTCAAGATGTGTTGCATAGTTATCGAATCTCGAATGACTCTCGATTTACCAATGGTTGTTGATTCGATCGGGATATATGGATGAAGGGACCGTACTGTACGCTAACCAAAATCTATTGGTTCTTGCAGGCACTATCAGTGATACCTAGGTAATCATGGGGCGATGTTGCTAGGCGCTCTTACCATAATTCGATGGGCAAGTCGGAAATTGTTGTTCCGAGTCACAAGGAGTTGTGAGCCCACGGCTAGCTGTATCCCTGAACCATTGAGGGTCACACAGAGTAATGGATTTTTAATCCCCGTTGAGATAGTTAAATTTAAAGAGTTAAATTTAATGAACAAAGAAGTTGGACTTCTTATTTAAGAGTAGAGGAGTAAGATTTCCTAAAATGACATAGGGATGGGCATTTTTGGAAATCACTGAATTCGGATTCAGAAAAATTTATCTTGACTTTAAAAGGTGCAGAAATGGTTTCTGTGCACATAGGTAAAATCGGTTTATCAATCGGAGTCATGATGAAATTTATATTAATTTTTGAACATGCGGGCTTTGCTTATCGGGCTTGAACTTATGACTAATGGGCCCTAAGCTGTTAGCGGCCTACATTATATATAAGTTATTGCAGTACAGAAATTACACACAACAGGTCACAAAATAATTTTCGAAAAACCCTAATTTTATTAAGTATGGCCGCCGCCCCCCTCCCCTCTGCTCGGAAAAATCCAGTCTGTGAATTTTGAATTACAGTCTGGTTTAACGGATCAAATTCGTTAATTCTCTTCGTAGAAACTTCTGATAGATTTTCTAGTGCAATCTATCAGAGGGATTAATTATCCGTTCGTGGACCTGATGGAAGAACAGTTCGTCCATCAGTTTCAGGGATATACAACAAGAGCAGAGCAATCTGTTGGTGTCCATAATCTCGATTCGAGATTGAAGGTAAAAATTTATAATTGTTATTTAATTTTTACACACACAATTTAATCGTTAAGTTTTGATACCCATTATGGAATCATTCCATATAAAATTTTTAAACTTCCGCTGCACCGTGTATCAATTCTGATTGATCTGATCGCCGCGTTCTCCAACAAAAACCTCGAGAACGTACAAGAAACCCTTGCTCGAGTGTCTGGTCGAAATAACTTCCGACACACTCAGACTCTCGTTGAATTCTCTGCAAGCTTCATTAATGCTGAACCGCATTAACATTTTCCCAGCTGAAAATTACTGCGCTACTGGTCGACAATCGAACTTCCCTAGCGCTAGCGTATCGTAACACTGATACATCTTTCACTCGGACCATGATCTTCCTGACCACGAAGGATACAATACATCTTCCCAAAGTAATTTTTGACTAACGAAGACCAAGTCATAACCTGACTGGTTTACGACATTCGTCGAATTACTTATCGAATCTAACCATCTAATGGTTTCAAAATTTCTCGGTGCTCAACACCTCTAGTCAGGAAACACTATTTCCAACATTGTGTTGACACATTCTAACATGAATCTCGCTTTAAGATAATCCAGTGGACTCAAGTCTATACTTCAACATAACTGCTCACAATGTTCCCTAGACTGGTTACCCTCCCCACTCTCCCTGAAGCACAACCGGCTTCCCACGGAATACTGGGAACTTAAACCATCATGTCTAGTAAATTCTGCTGTCCACGTTTCTTAGTATAACCTCAACACTGTGCCCTGATGATAACTATCATTACTTGCAACTCATGACGCTACGTCATCTCTTAGCCATTGGCCTGCGAAATCACGCATACATTGCAATGGAAGTCATCACGCCTCTAATGATCTACACCATCTCGATCATAGGTTATTAAACTCATGAATTTAATCGATAAACATCCTCCTGATAGTTATACATACTCGCAATCACTGTACACTGATCAAGACTATGGCAAGCTCCCACCAATATGCTCGACTGGGACTTTCCACAGTGCACAGACATATGAAAACGTTTCCTATTCCGTCTCAAAACTCGACAGTCATTGCACCTGGTATAACTCAACTCAGAGTCTCTGATAATACCATCAGCTCAAACCAACCTCCCAAGGTTGAACATACTGATCATGGAACTAAATCCCAACGGATTCTCAATAGTCAAATCGCTCCCTTGCCGAACACATCACTCTCAGCACTGAACGATCTAATTCGTCGATTCCCTAGTCAATCCTGGGAAATACTTGTGCTCGAAGTAACTTGTCACACAATGCGTCTCTGATTGTTGTTTATTGCTACAACGCAATATCTTTGACAAATAGTCCGCACGGATGTGACTCACGGCTTGAAAAGAACAAACTTGATCCTTCCCGATCTTGCGAAATCTTCAATTCCCACAATAATCTTGTTGGCTACTAAGTTAAAATTCTACTATCTCTGTCATTTCAGAGACATCGTTAATCACACGCTGGAATACTAGTGACACATCCTGCTAGATCTCGAGGATCAGATCCTAGCTAATGTCACACAGATCAGACAACTGACGTTTCCTTGCTAATGTCCATTAGCATTTCCACTACTCGTCGGATCCAACCACAACGGTACACATAGATGCCCTCACTTAACCGAAATGTCCGGTCAACAATCTTCACTATTGTTGTTCAATGGAAAACTCTCACCTGAAACAACAACATGATCATTTCCTGACCTATTGCTATCACTAAGCAATTGATTGGATCAATATCAGTTTCCTTCTTAACAAGAATGCACCATACCGAAAACTACCAACTCCCTTGCTTTTCTCCACTGTCAAGTTAGCACTTAACTTGATCATACAAGTCCACTTGCAATCGTTCCTGATTACAGCAATCCCAGAAGATTCATCTCTGGCGATCATTGAGACTAAATAACTCAAATATCCGATTTCTCTGAGATGGTATTCAGTACTCATCCCATAAGCATTACTCGACAAAATACTATCCCAAGTATTTCTTAATTGTTACATCCTGATCAACCCTGATTGGCTCAACCAATCGAATTTGTCGATCTACTTAAGCTTGCACTTATCAGATCAGACCACCACTGATCATCTAACCTACATGGCTCGGTCAATAACCATGACTCAGTTGCCACAAAGATCTATTTCCAAACGGTGTCAGATCACAGTACATAAGTAATTTACTTGGCACAAGTCCTGCGCCTTTTCAGCACTACTAACCGCTGCTTCGTATTCTGAACTTAATCATCCTAACTCTGTCAGAGTTAGCCAATAACCACTAGTAGTCACTAGCATAGATTGCGTGCCACCTTAGCACTACAAATCGTTGTCTTGTTCATCCAAGGCAAACATCAAGATAAACTAAGCCCATTCTATCCCATGGAAAATCCTACGCTCAATCTTGAAAATATCAGACAGTACTTAGCGCAACCACTGGACTCACTATCCTTACCTCGTTCATTCAGAATGAACACCACGGCTCGTCAAGTCCAAGAAGAATAACTAAAGAATCCCAAAGATTTCCACAATCTTCGGACACAATCTTGATTATATCCCTCGCTAAGATTGTTCAACAAATTAAGACTAAGGTAGCTTACCTCAATAACCCACCTGGACAACCACCAAGGTTTCACGGTCATATATAGGCCATGCTTCCCTCACATCTTAAATAATCATGTACAATCCTTAGCATCTGACATAATCTATCGCAGATGAAGTCAATCATCAAGGAGTAGTCCTCGTATTCGAGTCTAAGTCTTAAAACAACATTCCATCCAGTATCTTGGATAATTCCTATCACAAGGAAATTCTAACCACAACTCTGATGACAACCCCTAGTCATCGCTGGTAGAAATCCGTCCACCTACTAGATCCACACGTCTAGCAGTAACCCAAAGGTTAAAACCTATCTGCTCAGAGTACACACTTGTCAAGAAAACCCCTCCATGACTGGTTCCTACAGCAGGATACTCAAACTATATCTCTGGCACACCAGACGATATCGAACCATCGATATCAAACCTGATATCTAATCCAAGGTCATACCTCGTCGTGACTGTCACCAAATCCCTAGACTGAGTAGCCTTCCCACCGCCATCTCCTGAAGCACAAGGCTCCCAGGTATCCTCTGAAGTACAAGGACTCCCAGAGTAACACTGGCATAGGGTTGGGCCCCATCACGTCTAGTCATGGTCATAGTCCACAACTTTCGGCATATACTGGACCTGGTATCCCGATGAAAACCCATCATCACAAGTCTCAACCTAACGAAGGTCAGACATCCTGTTCTAAGGAAACAACCTAGAACAAAGCCCAAATGTTCTAAACCGAACAATATCCCTAATGCCTCTAGATGAGTCCACTCATCGCTGGCACTAACATAGTCCACTGACTAACTAGGTCAATCCTAAGAAAACGCCTAGACTAACCACAAGTAAAACAGTCACAGTTGGCTCACTCAAATCCCATGAGCTACAGCAGTTGAACACTAATCAACTAAAACAATGCCAATCCTAGCAAAATCACTCGCAATCATTCACAAATTTCTGGATAAATAAAACATGTATCATTGCTTCCATTTATGTATAATTTCTCAATTACAATCCCATGTAATATATACAGTATTCAAAATACAATGAAATGTACAATCGAATTTGAAATGATACAACCTTAGTATGATGATTCATTACAACTGAAATACTGTTTACAACTACAACGATACAGTATTTAAATCATCCTACTAGTCTTTGTTTCTTGAGCATGAAGCTTCTAATCGACACACGCATCGATACAAGCATACTCTCGACCAAGTCTCTCTACATGTCCTCCTACGAAAAACTCCGGAGAAATGGCACGTGATATCTAACCAGCTATGCTCTGCATCAGTGTATGTCAGTCGACCCCTTTTTCTCACGATCTACCATCAGCGTTCTTCGTGTAACCAAATCATGCTTCTGAACATGAAGTTTCCCGTGTGCCTACCGAACGCATCGATATCAGCACACCGGCAAAACCATGTACTGCATGAGGTTAAAGACCTTACGCTCGAAACCTGTCATGCCTTAGGCACTCGAGGCATTCCCTGGTAAAGGTCTATCTAACAATCTCTCCAACTACTAGTGGAGAATCTTCAGAGTAGTGTCATCATGGTAATGACTATACAGATGCAAGCATCAAGTAAGTCCCCACCAATCCTTTGCCACTGCCTCTAGCATCCTGTACTCGATCCAAAGCTAGGATCCACCTGAGTAGAAATCTTGAAAACTCGGACACAATCCATCACTCCTGTCCGCACTTGCTGGAATCCCACAAGACAAATCTTGAGAAATCCTGCCGATGATGATAGTCTCAGGGCACTAATTGCCGCATCATCACCTCTTCCAAGGTCTCATCCATCCTAAAGGATAACCCAAATTCTCTTTACTATATCCCAAGTCTCTTGCATGCATATGCTTTGATACCAATAATGTAGTGACCATACCAGGATCCACTAGCTAATCAGAGTTAAGAGCATAATTAAACATGCATTAAATAAATCGATGCGGAAAACTTAAATAAAAACAGACCGGCAGAATACAACCGGTTAAACCAATTCGATTAATACAACCAAATCGAATAAATAGCCTAAAGGCAAAACCTACAGCTAATCCTGCTGTCTTCACTGGTCACTGGCTACTCCAAGCTCTGGGTGCTCAATCCTGCACCTACACCTGCCCTGTCGAATGGGGTGTCCAAATATACAGAAAAGACTGGACGTGAGCTCTAAGCTCAATACGAAAGCACTGGATAAAACATACAAATATGATGCATGCAAATGATAGGGTATCCATATCTGGGATAACTGTATATAACTGCTCAGTAATGGCGCCTAGGACATGAGTGGTATAACCCGGGGAGCAAAAACTGCGTACACTGCTCATTCCTACAGGACGTGGACTGTGTCCCCAGATGCTAACTACCCATGACCCATCAGTCACTGGGCACTAGACATCACCCGTCCAGACAGGGCTGAGCGGCCCTACATGGCTCATCTCACAAGATAGACATGCACAATATGATATGCACATGCTGCATAATAATATGACACACAAATGCAACATATAAGCATGCAAAACCCGCTGGCTATCTCAGTCTGTACTTACGTACCTTACTACAGGCAGTTCCTAGCAGTCCCACTCTAGGTTCCCAGCCTATATCAGCTCTACAATGCAAATACCCATGCATCAATATTTAAGCTCTAAAAGCCTTAACTAAGCTATTGCATACTCCTAAATAATTTAAGGAGACCATAGCTATACCTGCGTCCGTCGTCAGCCCGCTGATGACAATTGCCTCAAAACTTAGGCACATCTTTGCCTCGACATCGGGATCGCTATGCCACTTTTGGATTCCCAATAGGATGCCTAGAACTCCCTAGATCTGAGTTAAAAGGCCTAGGAATTGAGAGAGGAAAAGGAGAGGTGCGAGTTGAAAATGAAATTTCGGACCTCTATTTATAGGCGAAGTTCGGGTCGTCCGAACTCGACTTCGGATCCTCCGAACTGGTTCGGATCCCCCGTTCCTGACTTCGGAGCCTCCGTTCCTGTTCGGAGCCTCCGATCCTGACTTCGGATCCTCCGAAGTCCCATCAATGATGTCACCCATGACGCATTATCTTCGAAGCCTCCGATCCGAGTTCGGATCCTCCGATCCAGTTCGGAGCCTCCTAACCCGGTTCGGAGCCTCCGAACCATCCGAACCCTCGGAACCTTCCCGACCATTTTCAAGTGTCCTGAATCCATTTTTGGACTCCGTTAACCCATTTGGAATTTCCTTAATCATGTTTTACTTAATCTAAACATGATTACACGATTAATTATTCATGAATAGTTAATTCTGAATATGGGTCACTACAACTACTCGAGGTATGGGTATGTGTATTTGATGAAACACAAGTCTGAAACATTTGAAAAGTTCAAAGAATTCAGATATGAAGTAGGGAAATAATTAGGAAAAAATATTAAAACACTTCGATCTGATTGAGGTGGAGAATACTTGAGTACTGAATTTTTGGACTATCTAAAGGAGAATGAGATTCTCTCACAGTGGACTCCGCCAGCAACGCCACAATTGAATGGTGTTTCTGAACGTCGCAATCGTTTTGGGGATTTGCGCTTGAAAATGCAGCAATGTTGTTGAATAATGTCCATACAAAAGCAGTGGATAAAACACCATATGAGATATGGATGGGAAAACCTCCCAAATATTCTTACATAAGAATATGGGGATGTCCTACTTACGTGAAGCAGACAGTGGGAGACAAATTGGATATTAGATCTATTTTATGCTACTTTGTGGGATATCCAAAGAACTCTGTTGAATATTATTTCTATCATCCCAAAAAAACAAAGATGTTTGTTTCAAGAAATGCCACCTTCTTAGAAGAAGTTTCTATTAGATAGAAAGGGTGAGATGATAGAACTCGAGGAAATTTGATACACACCCACTACTGTAGACGTCCAACCTAATCCCCAACAGCCAGTAGTTGAATCACATGCACCTAGAAGGTCTGATAGAGTGATCAGACCGCCTGCAAGATATACACTTCTTCATGAGCAAGTCCATGATAAGCCTAATGATGGATGTGATCCAAGAAATTTCAAAGAAGCGATATCTGATGCTGAATCATCAAATTGGCTTGAAGCCATGCAGTCCGAGATAGATTCCATGTATTCAAACCAAGTATGGACTCTAGTAGATCCACCTGAGGGAATTGTTCCCATAGGATGCAAATGGATTTACAAGAGAAAACTTGGGGCGGATGGGAAGGTATTGACCTTCAAAGAGAGAATAGTGGCTAAAGGTTATACTAAAAGACGAGGAGTTGACTATGAGAAAACTTTTTCACCAGTTGCTATGTTCATGTCCATTAGAAATTTATTAGCCATAGCTGCATGGTATGACTATGAAATATGGCAAATTGATGTGAAAACAGCATTCCTCAATGGAGACATTAAAGAGGAAATCTACATGTCTCAACCTGACGGTTTCACATCAGTGGAAAGTGAGCATAAGGTATGCAAACTTCAGAGATCGATCTACGGTCTCAAACATGAAAGAGTGGGTGCCCGGTGAGCCAACTTGTGGCTAAGGGCTTTTATGACTCTATGTATAAACAATCTTTTGTTTAATATAATTTACACTTTTATAATGGCGTTTACTTTATCTTTTATCATATTATTATGTTGTGACATACTATAAGATGTTTAGATGAAGACCTTGAATATACTATAGTGTATGTAAGATGTGGTGGCACATGGGGATGACTATCATGAAACACATCTTATAGTATCTGTATATTCTAAACAGTTCCTAGTCGATTGAGCCGTCCGTTAATAAGGATAAGGATTGCTCGAGATTGAGGCTAGCATTTGCGATGCCGAGTACCACGTTTCATTGGTATGGAACATAGAGATGTTCAAAGCATGCAAATGGATATTCATACGATGAATGATCGAACTACCCTATCCGGACTTTCCAAGTGGTTATCACTTATCGAGTGGATAAAATCCGCGGTTTTGGTTGTACACCATTAGTCCTTACTACTTGAAACATCATTGAGACTCTATATGCTAGTACTGTACTTTGACTCGTTTACCGAATCTATTGGGGTCATCAGGTGTCGGGATTTGGTACAGTTACGACACATATAGGAGTCGATGCTTTGTTGTCAAGGATTCACCACATACTTGCTAGTGTGGATATCCTATGCAATCTGAGGAGATATTAGTGTGACGAATCTCTGGCCAGAGTACATGATGTGTTTTAAGAAATGGTTTCTTAGTAGCACATGCGATGTCACTATTTGATCTTCAAGATGTATTGCATAGTTATCGAATCTCGAACGACTCTCGATTTACCAATGGTTGTTGATTCGATCGGGATATTTGGATGAAGGGACCGTACTGTACGCTAAACAAAATCTATTAGTTCTTGCAGGCACTATCAGTGATACCTAGGGAATCATGGGGCGATGTTGCTAGGCGCTCTTACCATGATTCGATGGGCAAGTTGGAAATTGTTGTTCCGAGTCACAAGGAGTTGTGAGCCCACGGCTAGCTGTATCCCTGAACCATTGAGGGTCACACAAGTAATGGATTTCTAATTCCCGTTGAGATAGTTAAATTTAAAGAGTTAAATTTAATGAATAAAGAAGTGGGACTTCTTATATCAGAGTAGAAGAGTAAGATTTCCTAAAATGACATAGGGATGGACATTTTTGGAAATCACTGAATTCGGATTCAAAAAATTTATCTTGACTTTAAAAGATGCAGAAATGGTTTCTGTGCACATTGGTGAAATTGGTTTATCAATCTGAGTCACGATGAATTTTATATTAATTTCTGAACATGCGGGCTTTGCTTGTCAGGTTTGAACTTATGACTAATGGGCCCTAAGCTGTTAGCAGCCCACATTATAAATAAGTTATTGCAGTACAGAAATTAGACAACAGAGGTCACAATTTTCGAAAACCCTAGCTGTTTTCTCTCTAGTGGCCGCCTCCCCTCTCCTCGCTCTGACAGAAAATCCAGCCTGTGAATTTTGAATTTGCAGTCTGGTTTAACGGATCAAATTCGTTAATTCTCATCGTAGAAACTTCTGATAGATTTTCTAGTGCAATCTATCAGAGGGATTAAACTTCTGTTCGTGGACCTGATTGAAGAATTGTTCGTCCATCAGTTCCTGGGATATACAACAAGAGCAGAGTTATCTGTTGGTGTCCATAATCTCGTTTCGAGATTCAAGGTAAAAATTTAATTGTTATTTAATTTTTACACGCACAATTTAATCGTAATGTTTTGATACCCATTATATGGAATCGTTCCATATAAAATTTTAAAACTTCCGCTGCACCGGGTATCAATTCTGATTGATCTGAACACGGTTATCCAACACTGGTATCAGAGCCAGGTTGCTCAGATCAAGCGATTAAATTAATCGATTGTACAAAAATTTTTAAGCCTCGGTTTTTGAAACAAAACAAATTTTTAAAAAATTAAATTTTTTGACGGGCAAAACACGGGCAGCGATTGGATCGCTGCTCGGGGCAGCGATTTGATCGATGCTCAAGGGCAGCGATCGTCGCTGCCCAAGGGGCAGCAACGGGCTGCCCGGACCGAGCCCCTTTTGGGGCGCGGGCTGCTCGGGATCGTCCCGGGCGGCCCGGGAAAAATTAATTTTTTATTTTTAATTAAAATTTTAATATGTTAAAATTCTATTTTTGGTCCGATCGAAAATTGTTTTTGATTGGTCCACGAGGCGTCGGATCGAATTGTTCGAGTCCGAAAATTTTAAAATTGATTTTTGGATAAATTTGAATTTTTGGAAAATTTATAGATTTTATCCGTTAAATCAGATTTTATGAAATTAATTATTTTTGGTACAATTGATGATAAGATATGATCTTATGGAAATATTGAGTAAAATATGATTTTATGTATAAAATTGAATTTTATATGTAAAATATGATTGAATTTTATATGTAAAATATGATTTTATTTGATAAAAAGATAAAATATGATTTTGTATGTAAAATAAGATTTTATACATGGAATATGATTTTATCCTTTTTAATTTAATTGTCATTGCATGTTATCCAATAAATTAATTTTGAATTAAATATTATTGGATAAGGATGATCGATTGCCATGACCAATTTTGTAGGTGTATGTTAGGGAATTTACATTTATTTTTATTGTTGGATTTATTAATGGGCCTGGTTTATGGCCCAATATGAATTGTCATATATAATAAAAGTGGGTCTGGTTTATGGCCCGTTCCTACCCCTTAAAATGTATCCCCTACTTGTCATAGTTATTTATTGTAAATACATTATACTTAGTGGGAGATGAAGATTTGAAGACGGAGGTGGGCCCAGCAGACAAAAAAAAGAGACTGAAGAAATGTAAATTGGAAGCACAATGTAATAGGATTGCATTGCATACTTGCATATCACCTAGGATTGGACTTAGACTCGTGATTGGCAACCACGGGTCGATTAGTAATGGAATCGATCATCCTAAAATATAATATATGATATTATCGTTGTATGCATGTTTAGACTAAATTGTATGAATCCCGCAAGCATACAAATTTTAAATGATGAGACAAATTTTCAAAAATTAAAATCCTTCATTTTAAATATGATTTAAAATTGATATCAAGATAAATAAAGGAAATTTAAATATTGTTTAAATGTTCCTACCTTCCATGAACGATCAATGTATGAGATGCTACCCGCGAATACGGTCCGGCTCATATTATTGGGGGGGCTCGTTCGTCGGAAAGCTGTACATTGGATCGACACATGTTTTAAGTTGGGTGGAACTCCCATGGGATTTGCTCATATTATTGGGGATCCACATGGCGACTGTCCATCACAACTTAATATTGATGGGTCATCTTGACGTGTCACAATAAACGGCGTCATATTATTGGGCCCTTATTGGACATGAGGTAAAAACGTGGAGGTTGCTTTGGAAGCAATTGGGCTCTACCTTTTGAAAATTATGGTTGGCTGATATTATTCGGAACTATAGTTTGTCAATTGGACTCCATATTCCCACTAAAGAAAATGTTTCTCGTTTTCACTAGAGGGTAGTGAAATCGTTAAAATAGTGGGAGTGAGATTCATAAAATAAATTTTGCCTATTTTATGTCTTAGTAAATTAATTAAACAATCACTGATTATCGTCTGTTTCTTTTCAGTATTTCATTAAGATGAATTCGCGCAATCCACTATTCTCTATTCTCGAACAAAATAAACTGACTGGCGCAAACTATACGGAATGGTTCCGTAAATTGAAGATTGTCTTGACCTCGGAGAAGATGCTCTACGTGTTAGAAAAATCTCCTCCGAAGGAAGCACAAGCTGATATAAGTCCGGAAGAGTTGGCCAAACTTGATAAATGGTGGGACCATGATATCAAGGCCAAATGCTATATGCAAGCTTCGATGTCTGATGAACTCTAGAGGCGATTTGAGGATACCGTGAATGCTGCTGACATTCACGTACAACTCAAGGAACTTTTTGGGGCTCAATCGAGAGCTGAAAGGTTCGCTACTGTAAAAGAGTTAATGACGTGTCGCATGCGTGAAGGGACTTCGGTCCGTGATCATGGGGTACGCGTGATTTGGCTCATACAGAAGTTGGTAACGCTAGATTTGGTATTGGGGCATGAACTCAATGTGGACTTATTAATTCTCTCTCTTCCTTCATCGTTTGACGGTTTTGTGGTGAATTTCAATATGAACAAGATAGAGGCCTCCCTTGAAGAGATGGTCAATATGCTTGTAACTTATGAAGCCACTTTAAAGAAGGATAAACCGGTTCTCTTGGTGGGCTCCTCTTCTTCTGCTAAGAAGGGGCCAAGTACAAAGGGTAAGAAACGTTCTGCCCCATCCAAGAAAACCGGACCCGAGAAGAAGAACAAGACAAAGGCTTCAAACATGGAAAAGTCCAAGGATGTTTGCCATCACTGCAAGAAACCCGGTCATTGGAAACGTAACTGCAAGGAATACCTCGAGCAGTTGCGAACTGCAAATGGTATGTTTTACATTGAAATAAATGTTTTTCTTAATACTACTTCTTGGGTATTGGATACCAGATGTAGATCTCATATTTGCAATGAGTTGCAAATGATGACAAGAAGTAATAAGCTTAGAATGGGTGAGACCCAACTGAGGCTCGGAAATGGTTCCAGAGTTGAAGCTAAAGCTGTGGGAGATATTTATTTAATTTTGCAGAACGGTTTTAAGTTACTTTTGAGAGATGTTTTATTTGTTCCAGATTTGATTAAAAACATTATTTCTGTTTCTATGCTTAATAGAGATGGTTTTTCTTGCAATTTTGTGAATGTGATTTGCAATATTTACAAGAATGAATGTTTGATTGGAAATGGACAACTTGAAAACGATCTATATAACTTAAAATTAAAAGACGTTCCAATAAATTATATTGATAAACCGGTAACAACGAACAAAAGGAAAATCGATAGTCAAAACCCGGCAAATCTTTGGCATGCTAGGCTAGGTCATATTTCCTCAAGGAGGATGAACAAGCTAGTGGGAGAGGGCATGTTTGATATGTCTGATATTAACTCTCTACCTAATTGTGAATCCTGCTTGAAAGGAAAAATGACTAAATCTCCATTCAAGGGGAAACCTGAGCGTAGTCAAAATCTGTTGGATTTGATCCATACAGATGTTTGTGGTCCATTTAGAATTGGTACTCAATTTGGCCACACCTACTTCATTACCTTTACTGATGATTATTCAAGGTATGGGTATTTATATTTAATGAAATATAAGTCTGAAGCATTTGAAAAGTTCAAAGAATTCAAGGCTGAAGTAGAAAACAAGCTAGGTAAAAGTATTAAAGCACTTCGATCGGATCGAGGTGGAGAATACTTGAGTACCGAGTTTTTGAGCTATCTAAAAGAGAATGGGATTCTCTCTCAGTGGACTCCTCCTATGACACCTCAGCTTAATGGTGTTTCGGAGTGTCGTAATAGAACTTTGTTGGACATGGTTCGATCCATGATGAGCTTAACTGAGCATACACCTTCGTTTTGGGGCTACGCGCTTGAAACGGCGGTGTTGTTGTTGAAAAACGTCCACACCAAAGCAGTGGATAAAACACCATACGAGTTATGGAATGGCAAAGCTCCTAAGTATTCGTACTTGAGGATTTGGGGATGTCCTGCTTACGTGAAGCAGACAGTGGGAGATAAGTTGGATAGTCGATCCACCTTATGTTATTTTGTAGGGTATCCGAAGAATTCAATCGGATATTATTTCTATCATCCTACTGAAACAAAAATGTTTGTTTCAAGGAATGCCACCTTCTTGGAGAAGGAGTTCTTATTGGATAAGAAAGGCGAGATGATGGAACTCGAAGAAATTCGAGAAGAACCCGAAATACAAAATAATGATCCCATACCTCAAGAATCTTCAGAGGACACGCCTATACCTAGAAGATCCGAGAGGACTTATAGACCTCCTATTCGATATGGTCTTCTTCTTGAAGGGGATCAAGATGAACCCGACGTTGGATGTGATCCAAGAAACTTCAAGGAAGCAATTTCTGATGCGGATTCAAATTTATGGCTTGAAGCTATGCAGTCGGAAATAGATTCGATGCATACAAACCAAGTTTGGACTTTAGTAGATCCTCCCGATGGAATTGTTCCAATAGGGTGTAAATGGATCTATAAGAGAAAACTTGGGCCTGATGGAAAGGTACTGGCCTACAAGGCACAATTGATGGCAAAAGGTTATACTCAAAGACATGGAGTTGACTATGATGAAACCTTTTCACCAGTTGCAATGTTCAAGTCGATAAGAATCCTTATTGCCATAGCTGCTTGGTATGACTATGAGATATGGCAAATGGATGTGAAGACTGCATTTCTTAATGGAAACATTAAGGAAAAGATCTATATGACGCAGCCTGAGGGATACACATCCATGGGAAGCGAGCATAAGGTATGCAAGCTTCAGAGATCAATCTATGGTCTCAAACAAGCATCAAGAAGTTGGAACCAGAAATTTGATGAAACAATAAAGGATTTTGGTTTCATCAAGAACCCGTAGGAACCGTGCGTGTACAAGAAAGTAGTTAAGGATGCTGTGACATTCTTAGTACTTTATGTTGATGACATCCTACTCATTGGGAATGACGTAGGGATGTTGCAGTCAACAAAGATATGGTTATCAGGTAGATTCTCGATGAAGGATTTGGGTGAGGCATCCTATATTCTAGGGATACAGATCTATAGAGATAGATCTAAGATAATGATAGGACTCACTCAAGCAACCTACATCGACACAATATTGAAAAGGTTTTCAATGGATGGGTCCAAGAGAGGACATCTACCTATGTGTCATGGAGTTTCTCTATCCAAGTACATGTGTCCCAAGACTGATGAAGAGATAGAGAAAATGACACATGTACCATATGCGTCAGTCATAGGTAGTATCATGTATGGGATGATATCTACCAGACCGGATGTAGCATTTGCTCTGAGTGTCACGAGCAGATATCAAGCCAATCCCGGTCAAATGCATTGGAAAGCCGTGAAGGACATTCTTAAGTACTTACGAAGGACTAAGAATATGTTCATGGTATATGGAGGAAGAGAACTGAAATTGGAAGACTATACCGACTCTAGCTTCCAAAGTGACGTGGATGACTCGAATTCAACCTCTGGATTTGTGTTCATGCTCAATGGCAGTGCTGTCTCTTGGAAGAGTTCCAAGCAGGACACCACAGCGGATTCCACCACTGAGGCAGAATACATTGCGGCATCAGCTGCTGCTAAAGAGGCCGTTTGGATGAGGAATTTCGTCCAAGAGTTGGGCGTCATTCCTGAAGTTGTTGGTCCAGTCCCGGTGTACTGTGACAACACGGGTGCCGTTGCTCAGGCAAAGGAACCAAGGTCTCATCAAAGATCCAAACACGTACTGAGGAAATACCACATTATCCGGGAGATCGTGGAAAGAGGAGACATTACTGTCGAGAGAGTGGCCTCTGCAGACAATATCGCTGATCCACTTACTAAGCCCTTGCCAGGACCATTATTTGACAAACATCGCGAAGCAATGGGACTACGTAGTATGACTAGTTGGCTTTAGGGCAAGTGGAAGATTGAAAGAGTGGGTGCCCGGTGAGCCAACTTGTGGCTAAGGGCTTTTATGACTCTATGTATAAACAATCTTTTGTTTAATATAATTTACACTTTTATAATGGCGTTTACTTTATCGTTTATCATATTATTATGTTGTGACATACTATAAGATGTTTAGATGAAGACCTTGAATATACTATAGTGTATGTAAGATGTGGTGGCACATGGGGATGGCTATCATGAAACACATCTTATAGTAACTGTATATTCTAAACTGTTCCTAGTCGATTGAGCCGTCCGTTAATAAGGATAAGGATCGCTCGAGATTGAGACTAGAATTTGCGATGCCGAGTACCACGTTTCATTGGTATGGAACATAGAGATGTTCAAAGCATACAAATGGATATTCATACGATGAATGATCGAACTACCCTATCCGGACTTTCCAAGTGGTTATCACTTATCGAGTGGATAAAGTCCGCGGTTTTGGTTGTACACCATTAGTCCTTACTACTTGAAACATCATTGAGACTCTATATGCTAGTACTGTACTTTGACTCGTTTACCGACTCTATTGGGGTCATCAGGTGTCGGGATTTGGTACAGTTACGACACATATAGGAGTCGATGCTTTGTTGTCAAGGATTCACCACATACTTGCTAGTGTGGATATCCTATGCAATCTGAGGAGATATTAGTGTGACGAATCTCTGGCCAGAGTACATGATGTGTTTTAGGAAATGGTTTCTTAGTAGCACATGCGATGTCACTATTTGATCTTCAAGATGTATTGCATAGTTATCTTATCTCGAACGACTCTCGATTTACCAATGGTTGTTGATTCGATCGGGATATATGGATGAAGGGACCGTACTGTACGCTAACCAAAATCTATTGGTTCTTGCAGGCACTATCAGTGATACCTAGGGAATCATGCGGCGATGTTGCTAGGCGCTCTTACCATGATTCTATGGGCAAGTCGGAAATTGTTGTTCCGAGTCACAAGGAGTTGTGAGCCCACGGCTAGCTGTATCCCTGAACCATTGAGGGTCACACAAGTAATGGATTTCTAATTCCCGTTGAGATAGTTAAATTTAAAGAGTTAAATTTAATGAATAAAGAAGTGGGACTTCTTATATCAGAGTAGAAGAGTAAGATTTCCTAAAATGACATAGGGATGAGCATTTTTGGAAATCACTGAATTCGGATTCAGAAAATTTATCTTGACTTTAAAAGATGCAGAAATGGTTTCTGTGCACATTGGTGAAATTGGTTTATCAATCTGAGTCACGATGAATTTTATATTAATTTCTGAACATGCGGTGTGACGCCCCGTTTTTATCTTAAATGAGTTTATTTGAGTTAATCGGAGATTGCAGAGTTCTCGAGCCGGTTTGATTTTGATCAGGGTCTTTTTTGCAAATTTTGGAAATTTCAGGGACTAAAACGCAAATATTGATTTTTATATATTATCTACACTTGGATTTGATTGGGGAAGTCTTCTTCTTCTTCCTCTTTGCACGCCTCCTCCATTAGAGCCGCCCCCTTCTCATTCCAAGCTTTGGGATTTCAGTCCGAGCTCGATCCGTCCGTTGGAAATTATTTCTGAAGGCAGATTAACGATCACTGCTGCGAGAGCTTCGTTCTATCGTAAGTTTTTCTACGATCGGATACATTCTAGTTTTTGGATGTTGTTAGAATCGTTCTAGATTCGAGTATGTTGTTCTCTACAGAGTTCTGATCGTTTATTATCTGTCAGTTTTGAAATAGAGCGACGTTCGGATTTGTTATGATTTTTGGAAGCCATTTTCGAAAATCATGGTTTTGAGATTTGTTGGGTTTGTCTTGTTGTTGTTGTATTAGCATTGAATTGAGTTGTTATCAGTATTGAACTGCTGTCTGCGTTGCCGGTTTGTTCAGTTATAGCCGTTATGCCGTCGGTTTGAGTTTTTGGAGATTTTGAACCGTTTTTGAGTTTGAACTTGGCTTGTAAGTTGATCGTGGTTATTGATCAATCATCTCTTATATCTGAACAGATTCGTTTGGAGTTGTCAAGCCCAGAGTTAGCAGCTGTTTGATCGTTTCAGAGAATTGGACGAAGAACGGTATAAAGAGTTTTCCTTGAACCGTTGCCTTGTTGTTGTTAGATTGTGTAGTTGTTTATACAATCTCTTTTGTAGCTTATCCAGAGTTGGAGCTACTGCATTGAAAGGTAAAAGCAGTCATCGTAGCGGGATAGCATACTCGGGACTGTGGTTCTCGAGTTTTCCCTTTTGAAATCTCATACTTGCATCTACACTTGTTCTAGCATGAGGAACTTGTGTATTGTTTGATTGTATTGGTTTTTGTTAAAAGGATTATGTTTTATGTTTCTGTTATGCATTCATCTTGAGCCAATCTTGTTTCAGCGGGCAGAACCGCCCTTTTTGTTTAGACGTTTGGGAACTATGATTGAGTGGCCCAGGTCGTAGTCATTTCGTCTGGTGCTAGCATACTCATTATAGTTGCTCAAAGTCTAGAGGAGTGAGATACGTGGCACCACCTCGATTGGGAGAGTCGGTGAGTTGTTACGTGATCTTATCCTAGGGATCCCAAAGGCACAACAGCAATCCCTCGTTATCAGATTTGATATCCCTGTTTAAAGACATGCATTTCATTACGATGTTATTGATTTCGTTATTGTATTGAAAGCATGTTTGTTACTTGTATTACTTGTTATGTTGCTTTTACTGGGAATGTCGTTCTCACCGGTTATCCGGCTGTTGCTTTGTTTTGTATGTGTACTTGGCAACAGGTGGGGCAGGAATAAGTCAGAAGAGGCATGGTTAGCTTCGAGGGAAAGTAGTAGAAGTGAGACTCGGTTTAGAAGTCGAATTAGCATGTTTATCTAGTTTAAGATTGAAGCATGTTAGAACTCGAACTCGAACTTGATATGTTTTGTTTTTCGAATTAGTTTGTATTCGGATTGTAATCTAAAATCGAAGTATGTTGTTGTTGTATCGATTTAGACTTCTGGTTGTTTTTAGGCCTTCTGAAAGCATGACTTGTTATGGCATGTTTCCCTACACCCTGTTATTGCATATGTATTTGAAGGCATGTCGGACCAAGCGCGGAATCCTTTCTTTATTTTCTGCAGCCTGAGCATTTTCTGCCCAGGCCTTCCGCGCGCGGGCGAGGCGTTCCTCGCGCGCGCGCGAGGCCTCCGTTGGGCCTCTGAATTGTTTGCCCGCGCGCGCGCGAGCTTGGTACCTCGCGCGGGCGCGAGCCTTTGGTTGGTCTCGATTGTTGAAGCCCGCGCACGCGCGAGCTTGGTTCCTCGCGCGGGCGCGCGGCGTTTAAAAAAAAAAAAAAAACTTTGAATTGTTTTACTCTTGGATTCTTGTCGCTTAATTGTTGTTTAATCCGAGATTAGTGGTTTAGAATCGAGGTCTCACATTAAGTGGTATCAAAGCGTTAAGATTCTTGGTCGAACTAGAGTGAGCGGGGTAGATCGAGTCTGTGTGCAATGACTCCTCGCATGTGTTTGAATTATTTAATTGTGTACTTAATTCCATGCGAGCATGCTTTATTGTTTGAGCATTATTTGAATTACATGGTTGTGTGATTTAAATTAATAAAGCATGATCTACTTGAGATATAACTGTTTCTGTTCTCGACTGGTATTCGGTATTCCAAGCGGTTGTAAGGGCACTGATGGTAGCGATTGAGATATCTCGTGTGCTAACCTTTGATAATCAGATGGGTTCTCGTCGAGTGATAAACAGAAACACACCACCAGTTATCCCTGCGACTGAGCAAGCTAGCACTGAGGTTGATCAGTTGGATGCTTCAGCGACTCCTATGGAAACCTTGCTGAAGAGGTTTCAGTCGTTCAATCCGCCATTGTTGATGGGTTCAGAAAATCCAGTTGACTGTGAGAGTTGGTTGGATGATATGGATCAGTTGTTTGATTCCATTGACTACACAGATGACCGCCGAATCAGGTTAGTAATTCATCAGCTGCGTGGTGGTGCTAAGAGCTGGTGGATCATGACAAAGAAAGCAATTGAGAGTAGAGGTACAGAGGTTACTTGGACTCTTTTTAAATCTGAGTTTTATAAGCGGTTTTTCCCTATCTCGTATCGTAAGGATAAGGGAGCAGAGTTTGCAAATCTGAGACAAGGGAATCTGAACATTGAAGAGTACGTGGCTAAGTTCGATAGTCTGTTGCGTTTTGCACCGCTAATTGCCGGAGATGAAGAAGCTAAGGCAGATCAGTTCATCAACGGGTTGAACCCCGATGTCTTCACGTTGGTTAACACCAACAGGCCTAGCAACTTTGCGGATGCCATGAATTACGCAAAGGGAGCAGAAGCAGGCTTGTGGAGGCAAAGAGGTAATCAGGGGGCACCTCAGCAGCAGAGGCAGTATCAGAACCAACCATCTCAGTACCAGAATCAGCCACCTCAACATCAGAACCAGCAGCAGAGTTATGAAGGTGGAAACAGTGGGGGAAACAGAAAGGATCAGTACAAGGCAAGAGTTAAACAGTTCAAGAGACAGGGGAACAGTTCGTCCAGTTCCAGTGGTTCGAAGCAATTCGATTCAGGACCGAGTTCTGGGTCATCATCCTTGTACTGCAGCAAGTGTGGAGGAAGACACTCACCGGATCAGTGTGTGGGAGTCTTTGGCAATTGTAACACATGTCAGCAACCGGGACACTTCTCTAAAGTGTGCCCTCAACGTAATAGAGATAGAGCTCAGAGTGGGAGTTCGTCTAGACCTGCAGCTCAACCGGAGAGGCAGTCGTCTGCAGTGCACTCTTTCCAACCCCAGCAACAGAAGAACAGACAGGGAGGTAGCTCTAGTGCAAATCAGCCTCCGAGACAGCAAGCACGAGTCTTTGAATTGACAGAGGATCAGGCTCAGGCAGCACCTGACGATGTCATAGCAGGTAACTGTTCGATTTTCGGTCATTCTGCTCATGTCTTGATAGATACAGGTGCTTCCCATTCCTTTATCTCTGAGAAATATGTGTTATTGCATGCTTTGCCAACTGAATTGTTGCCTACAGTAGTAGCTGTTACTTCACCTTTGGGTGGAGGAATTGTTTCTGTCCGACTAGTCAGGAACTGTGAATTTTGTTTCGAGGGGAATTTGTTAGAATTCGACTGTATTGTGCTTGGGTTGTCAGATTTTGATTGTATTGTCGGTATAGATGCTTTGACCAAGTACAGGGCAACAGTTGATTGTTTTCTGAAAGTTGTCAGGTTCAGACCTGAAATGGCAGACGAGTGGAAATTCTTTGGTAATGGTTCTCGATCTAGAATTCCTTTGATTTCAGTGTTATCTATGAATCGTTTGTTACAGAGAGGTGCAGAAGGATTTTTGGTTTATGCGGTTGATGTACTGAAATCTAGCCCAGCTTTGGTTGACTTACCAGTGGTTAGAGATTTTGCTGATGTGTTTCCGGAAGATGTTCCTGGATTGCCACCCATTCGAGAAGTCGAATTCAGCATTGACTTAGTGCCAGGTACTCAACCTATTTCAAAAGCTCCTTATCGTATGGCACTTGTTGAATTGAGAGAGTTGAAGGAGCAGCTTGAGGATTTGATTGCCAAGGGATACATCAGACCTAGTGTATCGCCTTGGGGTGCTCCTGTTCTATTCGTTCGGAAGAAGGATGGTTCTATGCGGCTCTGTATCGACTACCGCCAATTGAATCAGGCTACAGTTAAGAACAGATATCCTTTACCCCGAATAGATGACTTGTTTGATCAACTGCAGGGTTCTTCTGTCTACTCTAAGATTGATCTGAGGTCAGGCTACCATCAGCTGAGAGTGCGAGAGGAAGATGTTCCTAAGACCGCATTCAGAACGAGGTATGGTCACTTTGAGTTTATAGTCATGCCGTTCGGTTTGACTAACGCTCCAGCTGTTTTTATGGGTTTGATGAACCGTATCTTTCAGCGTTATTTAGATGAGTTCGTCATTATTTTCATCGATGATATTCTTATCTACTCGAAGAACCGTACTGACCATGCAGAGCACTTGAGAATCGTCTTGCAGATTTTGCGAGTTGAGCAGTTGTTTGCCAAGCTATCGAAATGCGAATTCTGGTTAGATCGAGTTGTCTTTCTCGGTCATATTATTTCTGAAGATGGGATTTCTGTCGATCCCAGCAAAATCGAAGCGGTTATGAATTGGCCTAGACCGACATCAGTACCTGAGATCCAAAGCTTCATGGGTTTAGCTGGTTATTACCGTCGTTTCATCGAGGGTTTCTCGTCTATTGCCAAGCCTATTACCCAGCTGACTCAGAAGAATGCGCCTTTTGTCTGGACTCCAGATTGTGAGGCTAGCTTTGTTGATCTAAAGAGGAGACTGACCAGTGCTCCAATTCTTACTATTCCGAAGGGTACTGGAGGGTTCACAGTCTATTGTGATGCTTCTAACCGAGGCTTGGGTTGTGTTCTTATGCAGCATAAGCATGTGGTGGCGTATGCATCAAGGCAGCTGAAACCGCATGAGACTCGTTATCCGGTCCATGATCTTGAACTAGCTGCGATCGTCTTTGCTCTGAAGATCTGGCGTCACTATCTTTATGGTGAGTCTTTCGAGATCTTTTCTGACCATAAGAGTCTTAAGTACTTGTTTTCTCAAGCAGAGCTGAATATGAGACAGAGGAGATGGTTAGATCTATTGAAGGATTTCGACTGTGAAATCAAGTACTATCCGGGGAAGTCTAATGCAGTTGCAGATGCCTTGAGCCGAAAGCTTTGTTCTTTATCTCTTTCTACTATGGGTGTTTCCCAGTTGATCGATGATTGTTGCACTTCTGGTTTAGAGTTTGAAACAGATAGGGAGACTATCAGAGTGTTTACTATACAAGCCGAGCCAGAGATGTTTGTTGCAATCAGAGAAGCACAGAAGTCTGAGCCGAGCATCCAGATTTCAGTAGAGAAAGTCAGATCGGGCCATCAGTCTGAATTCCAGGTTAGAGATGATGTTTTGTTCGTGAATAATCGTATTGTTGTGCCTGATATTTCGGAGTTGAGACAGCGTATTCTCCGAGAGGCTCATTGCAGTCGGTTTAGCGTTCATTCTGGAGGTCGTAAGATGTACAACGATCTGAAGAGTCAGTTCTGGTGGAAGAGAATGAAGGACGATGTTGCGAGATTTGTGTCACGGTGTTTGAACTGTCAGCAAGTGAAAGCAGAGCGGAAGCGACCAGGTGGTCTATTGCACAGCTTATCTGTTCCTGATTGGAAATGGGATCACATTTCTATGGATTTTGTCACGAAGCTACCACGATCCGTTCGAGGATGCAATGCTATTTGGGTAGTGATCGACCGATTGACGAAGTTTGCGTGTTTTATTCCGTACAGGATGACGTATCGTCATGATCAGATGGCTGAGTTGTATGTTAGCAATGTTGTGAGATTGCATGGTGTGCCGAAGTCGATCGTTTCAGACAGAGATCCTAGATTCACTTCTCACTTCTGGCACAGTCTTCAGGGGGCACTTGGTACTCGATTGCATCTGAGTACAGCTTATCATCCTCAGACAGATGGACAGTCAGAGCGGACTATCCAGACGTTGGAGGATATGCTGCGAGCGGTAGTGCTAGACTTTGGCACTAGTTGGCAGGATTCTTTTTCTCTTGTCGAGTTTTCTTACAACAACAGCTTCCAAGCGAGTATCGGTATGGCGCCTTTTGAGGCTTTGTATGGTAGAAACTGCCGATCTCCGTTGTTTTGGGATGAATTGTCCGAGTCACCAGATTTGGGACCGGAGATGCTTAGAGATATGGCAGAGCAGGTTAAGATCATTCAGACCAGAATGAAGTTAGCTCAAGATAGACAGACGAAGTATGCGAATGTCAGACGTCGACCTCTAAGTTTTGAGCAGGGAGACCGTGTATTCCTTAAGATTTCTCCGTTCAGAGGCACCGTCAGATTCGGTAAGAGAGGAAAGTTATCTCCGAGATTCATCGGTCCGTACGAAATTCTCGGGAAAATAGGCGATCTTGCCTACAGACTTGCACTTCCTCCGTCTTTAGCTGGTATTCACGACGTTTTTCACGACTCTATGCTGCGAAAGTATCAACCAGATATTTCTCATATCCTTCAGCCTGACGAAGCCGAGTTAGACGAGACTCTGAGCTATTTTGAGCGACCGATTCAGATCCTTGATCGGAAAGAAAAGCAACTCAGGACCAAGTTGATTCCGTTAGTAAAGGTGCAGTGGAGCCGTCACGGTCTTGAGGAAGCGACTTGGGAGACAGAGTCTGACATGAGACAGCGTTTTCTAGAGCTATTCGGATGACGTGAGTTCTTCTTACTGTCTTTAGTTCTTTATTCTATCTTTGAGTTGTGGTTCTCGTTGATTTCGAGGACGAAATCTCTTCTTAGTGGGGGAGAATTGTGACGCCCCGTTTTTATCTTAAATGAGTTTATTTGAGTTAATCGGAGATTGCAGAGTTCTCGAGCCGGTTTGATTTTGATCAGGGTCCTTTTTGCAAATTTTGGAAATTTCAGGGACTAAAACGCAAATATTGATTTTTATATATTATCTACACTTGGATTTGATTGGGGAAGTCTTCTCCTTCTTCCCCTTTGCACGCCTCCTCCATTAGAGCCGCCCCCTTCTCATTCCAAGCTTTGGGATTTCAGTCCGAGCTCGATCCGTCCGTTGGAAATTATTTCTGAAGGCAGATTAACGATCACTGCTGCGAGAGCTTCGTTCTATCGTAAGTTTTTCTACGATCGGATACATTCTAGTTTTTGGATGTTGTTAGAATCGTTCTAGATTCGAGTATGTTGTTCTCTACAGAGTTCTGATCGTTTATTATCTGTCAGTTTTGAAATAGAGCGACGTTCGGATTTGTTATGATTTTTGGAAGCCATTTTCGAAAATCATGGTTTTGAGATTTGTTGGGTTTGTCTTGTTGTTGTTGTATTAGCATTGAATTGAGTTGTTATCAGTATTGAACTGCTGTCTGCGTTGCCGGTTTGTTCAGTTATAGCCGTTATGCCGTCGGTTTGAGTTTTTGGAGATTTTGAACCGTTTTTGAGTTTGAACTTGGCTTGTAAGTTGATCGTGGTTATTGATCAATCATCTCTTGTATCTGAACAGATTCGTTTGGATTTGTCAAGCCCAGAGTTAGCAGCTGTTTGATCGTTTCAGAGAATTGGACGAAGAACGGTATAAAGAGTTTTCCTTGAACCGTTGCCTTGTTGTTGTTAGATTGTGTAGTTGTTTATACAATCTCTTTTGTAGCTTATCCAGAGTTGGAGCTACTGAATTGAAAGGTAAAAGCAGTCATCGTAGCGGGATAGCATACTCGGGACTGTGGTTCTCGAGTTTTCCCTTTTGAAATCTCATACTTGCATCTACACTTGTTCTAGCATGAGGAACTTGTGTATTGTTTGATTGTATTGGTTTTTGTTAAAAGGATTATGTTTTATGTTTCTGTTATGCATTCATCTTGAGCCAATCTTGTTTCAGCGGGCAGAACCGCCCTTTTTGTTTAGAAGTTTGGGAACTATGATTGAGTGGCCCAGGTCGTAGTCGTTTCGTCTGGTGCTAGCATACTCATTATAGTTGCTCAAAGTCTAGAGGAGTGAGATACGTGGCACCACCTCGATTGGGAGAGTCGGTGAGTTGTTACGTGATCTTATCCTCGGGATCCCAAAGGCACAGCAGCAATCCCTCGTTATCAGATTTGATATCCCTGTTTAAAGACATGCATTTCATTACGATGTTATTGATTTCGTTATTGTATTGAAAGCATGTTTGTTACTTGTATTACTTGTTATGTTGCTTTTACTGGGAATGTCGTTCTCACCGGTTATCCGGCTGTTGCTTTGTTTTGTATGTGTACTTGGCAACAGGTGGGGCAGGAACAAGTCAGAAGAGGCATGGTTAGCTTCGAGGGAAAGTAGTAGAAGTGAGACTCGGTTTAGAAGTCGAATTAGCATGTTTATCTAGTTTAAGATTGAAGCATGTTAGAACTCGAACTTGATATGTTTTGTTATTCGAATTAGTTTGTATTCGGATTGTAATCTAAAATCGAAGTATGTTGTTGTTGTATCGATTTAGACTTCTGGTTGTTTTTAGGCCTTCTGAAAGCATGACTTGTTATGGCATGTTTCCCTACACCCTGTTATTGCATATGTATTTGAAGGCATGTCGGACCAAGCGCGGAATCCTTTCTTTATTTTCTGCAGCCTGAGCATTTTCTGCCCAGGCCTTCCGCGCGCGGGCGAGGCGTTCCTCGCGCGCGCGCGAGGCCTCCGTTGGGCCTCTGAATTGTTTGCCCGCGCGCGCGCGAGCTTGGTACCTCACGCGGGCGCGAGCCTTTGGTTGGTCTCGATTGTTGAAGCCCGCGCACGCGCGAGCTTGGTTCCTCGCGCGGGCGCG
Organism: Henckelia pumila; assembly: GCF_033568475.1. Taxonomy (NCBI): domain Eukaryota; kingdom Viridiplantae; phylum Streptophyta; class Magnoliopsida; order Lamiales; family Gesneriaceae; genus Henckelia; species Henckelia pumila. Next base: position 101,265,120 of record NC_133122.1, on the reverse strand, counting down.
CGACGTTTAAAAAAAAAAAAAAAAAAACTTTGAATTGTTTTACTCTTGGATTCTTGTTCGCTTAATTGTTGTTTAATCCGAGATTAGTGGTTTAGAATCGAGGTCTCACATGCGGGCTTTGCTTGTTAGGCTTGAACTTATGACTAATGAGCCCTAAGCTGTTAGCAGCCCACATTATAAATAAGTTATTGCAGTACAGAAATTAGACAACAGAGGTCACAATTTTTGAAAACCCTAGCTGTTTTCTCTCTAGTGGCCGCCGCCCCTCTCCTCTCTCTGACAGAAAATCCAGCCTGTAAATTTTGAATTTGCAGTCTGGTTTAACGGATCAAATTCGTTAATTTTCATCGTAGAAACTTCTGATAGATTTTCTAGTGCAATATATCAGAGGGATTAAACTTCTGTTCGTGGACCTGATTGAAGAATTGTTCGTCCATCAGTTCCTGGGATATACAACAAGAGCAGAGTTATCTGTTGGTGTCCATAATCTCGTTTCGAGATTCAAGGTAAAAATTTAATTGTTATTTAATTTTTACACGCACAATTTAATCGTAAAGTTTTGATACCCATGATATGGAATCGTTCCATATAAAATTTTAAAACTTCCGCTGCACCGGGTATCAATTCTGATTGATCTGAACACGGTTATCCAACAAAACAAGCATCTAGGAGTTGGAATCTCAGATTTGATAGCACTATCAAAGAGTTTGGTTTTGTTAAGAATCCCGAGGAACCATGTATGTACAAAAAGGTTAGTAGGAGTGCAGTAACATTCCTAGTGCTTTATGTTGATGATATCCTCCTCATTGGGAATGATTTAGGACTATTGCAATCGAATAAAGTATGATTAGCAAGTAAACTCTCCATGAAGGACATGGGTGAAACATCCTATGTATTGGGAATACAAATCTATAGAGATAGATCGAAGAGGATGTTGGGGTTCACCCAATCCACCTATATTGATACCATACTAAAGAGATTCTCTGTGGAAGAGTTCAAGAGAGGATACTTACCAATGTGTCATGGTGTTACTCTATCTAAAGAAATGTGCCCCAAGACTGATGAAGAGATAGAGATGATGACATGCGTTCCCTACGCGTCAGCGATTGGTTGTATAATGTACGGTATGATATCAACACGTCCTGATGTAGCGTATGCTCTAAGTATTGCAAGCAGATATCAGGCAAACCCTGGACCATTGCATTGGAAAGCCGTGAAAGATATTCTTAAGTACTTGAGAAGGACTAAGAATTTGTTCATGGTTTTTGGGGGCGGAGAATTGAAATTGGAAGGCTATCCTAACTCTAGCTTCCAATGCAACGTGGATGATTCAAAATCGACTTCTGGTTTTGTATTCGTGCTTAATGGTGGTGTTGTCTCTTGGAAGAGTTCCAAGCAAGACACGGTTGCAGATTCCACCACTGAAGCCGAATACATTGCAGCGTCTGCTGCAGCCAAAGAGGCAAATTGGATGAGGAATTTTGTCCAAGAGTTGGGCGTTATTCCAAATGGAGTTGATCCAGTCCCGGTGTACTGCGACAACACTGGTGCCATTGCACAAGCAAAGGAACCAAGGTCTCATCAGTGATCCAAACACATACTGAGGAAATTTCACATCATCCGAGAGATAGTGGAAAGAGGAGACATATCAATCGAGCGAGTCACCTCTAAAGATAACATTGCTGATTCACTTACCCCTTACCAGGACCATTGTTCGAGAAGCATCGCGAAGCAATGGGATTGAAATTCATGAATAGTTGGCTCTAGGGCAAGTGGGAGATTGTTAGAGTAGATGCCCTGCAAGCCAACTGTTGGCTAGAGATTTTATTGACTCACGTGTAATAAACAATCTTTATTTTAATATATTTATTCTTTTATTCCATTTTGGCATTTACTTTATCTGCATACCCATGCAAGCTGCATAGATAAATACCTTGAATATACTATAGTAAATAAATATGAGGTTGTACTTGTGATGACAATCATAAAACACATATTTTAATTACTGTATATTCTAAATTAAGTTCCTAGTTGATTGGGCCGCCCAAAATAAGGATAAAGATCGCTCGAGCTTGATACTAGAATCTGTGATGTTGTGTACCACGTTTCATTGGTATGGACATAGAGATGTTCAATCATGCAGATTGGTGCTCATACGATGAGTTCACTGAACTACCATCCCTCGGATTTCCCAAGTGGTTATTATTCATCGAGTGGATAAATCCGTGGTTATGGTTGTACACCATTAGTCCTTACGACCCGAGACAACACTGAGGTTCTACATGCTAGGATTGTGCTTTGACTCGTTTACCGACTCCAAGAGGGTCATCAGGTGGCGAGATTGGGTACTGTTATGACACATGTAGGAGCCAGTGCATTGTAGTCGGGAATTCACCGCTCACCTACGGGTGTGGATATCCTATGTGATCTTATGAGATAGTAGTGCATGGAATCTCTGGCCAGAGTATGAAATGTACATTAGGGTAAAGTGGTTCCCTAGTTCCACATGTGATGCCACTATGTATTCTCTTAGATGTATCACATCGTTATCGAACTTCACATGCAACCCTCGATGAACCAATGGTTGCAGATTAGATCAGGATATATGAGATGAAGGGACCGTACTGTACGATAAAAATAATCGATTGGTTCTTGCAGGCACTATCAGTGATACCTAGGGAATCATGGGGTGATGCTACTAGACGCTCTTACCATGATTCGATGGGTCCAATCAGAAATGAATTCTGACATTTTTATGATCAAGGAGTTGATGCATAGAATGGGGCTAATAAGGGTAAGCTCATATAAAGGACAATTTCCTGAATCACAAAGATTTGTGAACCCACGGCTAGCTGTATTCCTGAACCATTGAGGGTCACACAAGCACTAGTTTCCCTATTCCTGTTGAGATAATAAATTCAAAGAGTTGAATTTATAATAAAAAAATTTGATTGGATCAAATGATAAGCTTATAAATGAGTTTATAATGGCTTATAGAATTTTTGAGAGCACAACTGCTAAAAACAGTTAAGGGAGTGCACCTGCTTAATTTGAGTGGAAGTGTTCCAAAATTAGCAGCTGTCTTATTTATGCTTTATTGGTTTCGAAAATTGAAGTGTGCATCATAATAACGATTAAGTTAAATCGTTACATCGATGATATTGGATCATCAATCGGGATTATGATAATATTAATACAATGAGTGCATGAATCATGGGCTAGTAGGAGTACAAACCCATCATGATAAATTATTAAAGTAATAGACTTTAATAAATTAATAGTATTCTAGTTGGACTATAATAAAGCCCACTAGTTGTATTAATACATGGTATTAATTTGTTTAAGGAAATAATATTAATACCATAATATATAAATTGCACACAAAGGAAACTATGATATAATATAATATATATATATATATATATATATATATATATATATATTATATATATATATATATATGTCGAGAATATCATCCCATGATTGGAATGATATTTTCTAAATCTTAATTATGTATATATGTAATAATTAAAGTTGTTTAATTTAATTTACATATATAATTAAGATATACTTATATATATATTAATATGGATAGATTTTTTTCGAGACTCAATTCATTCTAGCAAGCAATTTTTCGAAATTTCTCTCTCCATTGTGCTCTAAGGTGTTTGGCTACCCTAATCAATAGGGATTTGAGTCGTCACTCTTTGTTCATTCAATCTCAACGCAAATTTCTTCTTTTCTCTCTAGTGCGAGTTAGAAGAGGAATAGACAAACTGGTCGTGGACTTGATTCGGAGATTGAAAAAGGAGATACTCTAGTTGATCGTTCGTAGGGAATTATAACAAGAACTATATCCGCTAATCTCGGAATAGTTGGTGTCAAGTGAGATATTCACTAAAGTTATAATTTCATAAACATCCTACGAATGTCAATTAAACCATACGAGTGCCCAAACATGTTTTGAATGTCAAGACGAAAAATTTTAAACTTTCGCTGCGTCTTGGGCACGAGAACACGGTACTCCAACACACACACATATATATATATATATATATATATACTATAATATATATTGGATTAAATTAAAATTAGTTTAAAATTCTATGAAATACTTATTATTCTAAAATAAAATAATAATAATTTTTTGAAAAATTATTGGTCCACAAATTATTTAGAATTTTTTTTTTCTATGATGGACAATGAAATTCATGTTGTTACTTTTCAATTCACATTGGATAATTAAACTTCAAACTCACATAATAGCCTACAAACCATGTCATCATAGTAAAGTTCATTGGACAAATTAAACCATATACAACTGACTCACTCGAGAAACTATTAGCTTAGTAGAAAGAATTGATCAGCTCATGATTATTAGTCAAAAAATTACTTACGATCTACCAACTCAATATACTAAAGGCTAATTGCATATAAATAATTATTGGATGGAAAAGAAGGGAACATTATATATTTTATTTTAAATTAAATTAGTCACAATTATATATTTATATTTGTATAACGTACACAGTGATTTCAACGTGGGCCTGTAAGCTGGATGGATGAGAATTGGACATTTGGTGGAGCAGCATAACTTTAGTTCAATGGCTTTGCGGTGGCCGCCAGATGATGGGTAGGGTAGGTGGAGCATTACAAGGGTATTTCAGTTTTTAGTGAACAAAAATCTATTCTGCTTCTTAAATATTGACACATAAAAACTCATAGAATAATTAAGACATAATGAAGGGGACAATGTAATGATAACAATAGTGATGACGATGACGTGAATGATTTTAGTGTTCCAACTTGGATTCATCACTAATCAAAGATTAAAGCTTAATAAAGCATGCAATAACAGTAATTTAAAAATAACTGCGGAAGCTTAAATAAAAGTTGGCAAGCAGAATACAATCGGGTAAACAAATCCATAATTTACAACCCAATCAAATAAACTTTGATAAACAAAATAAGTCTAACAGCTAACCCTGCGGTCTCTTCCCTGATTATTGACTCCACCGAGTCACTGGATGTACTATCTGCATCTGCAACTTTCCCTTCGAATGAGGTGTCCAGACAATAACAAAATACTAGACGTGAGCGCTAAAGCTCAATAAGGTAGTATGGGTAAACATACAAACATGATGCATGCAAATGAATATCTGGGTATCAAACTGGGAATCAAATCCTGCTCAGACTAAGCGCCATGGTATGTAGCACACTGGGCCGTCGCATCAGAAGGTGGCTCCTATACCATATACCGTGGACATATCCGGGTCCCAAACTATGGTTCTCATCTACACATGCAATGGGGCTAAGCGAATCCTCTATATTGGGTAAGCCAACAATACCGGCTAAATCAATATGTATGCACGTGTATTATAATAGAAACATGCAATCATGGAACATAAATGTAATATATAAGCATGCATACTCACTGGCAATCTCAGTCCGTACTTACGTACTTTACTAAGGTAGTCCTAGAAACATCCATCTATGTTCAAAATCTACCAATCTACAATGCAAAATAGCCATGCATTACTAACCATGCTCTAAAAGTCTTAAATAAACTATTATATACTCTTTAATATTTTTAGGAATCCAAAGTTATACATGCGTCTGTCGTCAGCCCACTGATGACGAATGCCCCACAACTTGGGCACAACTTCACTACGCCTGATAGACCAACCGCCTACTACCAGACCAACCTAGGTGACTAAAACACCTAAAATGTACTACTAAATGAGAGGGAAATAAGTTGGAAGAGGTGCACAAATGAGGCTCTGAGACTTTATATTTATAGTCGGAGTTCGGATGGTCCTAAATTCCCATTGTGAGCGTCCGATCTCAATATTACATCATCTGTGACGTAACCCACTCGGACACCTGGCTTGGCTACTGTTCGGATCGTCCGAACCATCACTTCGGAGCGTCCGAACTCCTCCAGCTAGCTAATAAGATTTCATTTCTTATCTTATCTTATCTTATCCAACGGAGATCGGAGCGTCCGATCCTTCTGCCCTTCCGAACTGCTTCAGGGCCTCCGAACTCCACCCATTCTGACGGTCCGATCCTATAGTTCGGACCTTCCGATCCCTCCGAGAGCTTGGACTCTCTCGGCCATTTTCAAGTGTTCTGAATCTATTTTTCAACTCTCTCTTAATCATGTTTTACTTATCTACACATGATCACTTGATTAATTATCACTTAATCATTAATTCTGGATACGGGCTACTACATTCTCCCCCCCTTAAAAGATTTCGTCGTCAAAATCTAGGGTAATCCGAGAACGTAACGAAATCCAACTCATAAACTACACTCGTAGATCTGATTCAAAACAAAAATTTGAATAACTCTCGACAATATAGACATTGCTAAAATCTTCATGGTCTAACCTTCACTGAGTCATATCACGACTTCTAAAGTCGGCTTAGAACTCTGCTCTGGTTCTAAATTCATATGCATTGTCAATAATCCCTGCTCGCTCTGAATCCTTCCTTCAAACTATTGCCTTATCATCCGCAATCCTGCTGGAACGGTGAATATCACTGACTACCGTCATAAATTCATTGTCCATTGCAAACGACACAATATCATCTTCGGAAAGTTTCCTCAAAATTTCCATGCACGACGAGCGGATATAAGAATCGTCCTTCCTAGTCTCACAATCAGTCTTCCTCTAACATGAACTAATCACGCCTCCCGACTGATACTGGATTTTGATACCTTCAAGCCACGAGTTAGAAACGTCGTTGGCTACACAACTTTTAAAATCTTGACCCGTCTTACCGACTTCGCATGATCATCTAAACCCTTATCAGATCACATTGGAGTTTACCGAGAACTCACCATTAAACTAACTTATACGATCTAAATCATTGTCTGAGTCGAAATAGCTACTAACTAGCTATTAATACAGTCTCTCTGATATCTAACCCGAATATCACGAGATTACTTGTAGTCTTATGACTACTCATTGGTTACCAACTCTAATTGCGAATCTTAGCGATGATAATTCCTGTCAAGACCTCAACTCAACATCAACTATCCCTATCGCTAATCATAAATCCGCATCAGGTGAGAAGACAAGATACAAACACATTGTATCCTAAAGATGTTACTGCAAATGTTAACCAACTGTCTCACAATTTTAATCTTAGTGTCAATTACTAAAGACACTCTCTCAGAGTACACATCTGAGTTAATCTACCTTGCTGAGGACGAAGAACTGGCTACTAAACCGAATAGCCTTTGCAAAAATAAATGATCAAAACCCTGCCACTTACTCGTAACGCGACGACAACGATGCACTCCATAATTTGTATATGACAAACTCAGATAAAACCTCTAGTGATATAATAACCACTCGTGAATTACTCCTACTGATAACTATCCGTCTTGATCTAAATCTCACTACTGGAGATAGCATTCCAAGCGATTTCCACTGGTCATCTTATCACAGATAACCGCAAGTTCTGAAACTCCCTAACATCAGAATATGTACCTTTTGTACTTATCCCGCTTGATGTTGACTAATAATATCCAATAGAATACTACCATGAGAACAAATGGAAAACTCCTTGCCAAAGAACACAATTTGTGACAACGTCGTTGCACACAATCCTTTATCTTACGAAGTTCTCAGTTTTACACATTGAAAATACACTACAATTCTGCCGCACACTTAGATGGCTAACACCATCCTTGGCACTGATAAACTAAATCAGATTATTGCATCTGTCTCGTCCTTCGAGATACCATTTTAAACTCAAAACATCGGTTATCCTACCATGGATATCAACAACTTTTGTCAACTTGACTCAGTGGGATGAAAAAAATGGGTTCACCTCGATTATACACAAAATCCTCAATGCTTTCGGCAATCCAGCTAACTTCCAGATCGACCCCGATCGATTCTAACATCTCAATGGCACATCACATCAAAAATACACTTGTAGATCAGTGACAACAATCCCGCCAGACCCCAAAAACCAGGTCTCAGTTGTTGTCTCATCCCACGACCAAACAACTGATGTTAGTCTGCTAATGCTCATTGAAATCCACAACAGTCATCGGATCTCAACTCAACGGTACACTCCAAAACTATTGCTGAAACACCTAAGAAAAGTATTCGTCTAACAATCCTCGAAAAATGTTGTTCACCAACAACCTAGGGTAACCACTTAATCCCATCTCCACAAACTGAATCACCCATTGCTAATACCAAGAAAAGTTCAGATCCAGTTTGTCCCTTCCTGATGAGATCATGGATGGCTCACATGCTGATCAAGTGGCTAAGGATCCATTGGAGATACCACAAGGACCAGCTACGAGAGGCCGAGTTAAAAGGTTCAAGGAAGCAATTCAATCTTTGATGATGAAGTCACAAGAGGGCGTTGGATTTCTTGATATGCAATTTGAGGGATGTTATAATCTTATTGAGTTCAAAAGAGGTCAAGAAAGTGAAGAAATTGAAGATCAAATTTGAAGCTACGGCGCGCCCGCACCTATCTCTCCATGCGCCCGCGCGTACAAGTGCTGAGTTGACAAGATTGAGCGAAACTGCAGCGCGCCCGTGCCTTACTCTTTGCGCACCCACGCCTTGACTGCGCAACCCATGCGCGCCCGCGCGATCGACTTTTACACACACCAAAGGTGTTTGTGTGTGTGTTCGGGAATCTTAGTATTTTGGTATTATTTTGCCTATTTTGAGTTTTTTATTCCTACTATGAAACTTTTAGGAGATATTATTATATCTTTAGATATATTTTGTGATATATTTTATTATTTTGTAGTTGTATTATAAATACAACAAACATTCATTATTGAATAACAATTAAGATTTTCAGATTATTGATTACTCAATACATAAAATTCTCTCTAGAATTTTATTGAAGCTTTGTGCTTTATTCAAAATCAAACTGATCAAAGTTCTTCAACTTTGTTGCGCTTGTGAATCGATTTTTCAATTGGATTGTCAAAGACAGGTTCCTTTGAAGGTCTAATTGAATTATTGATTGTTTTCTATCGTGATTCTCTGTTGCTAGTTACGGGTTCAACTAGAGGTGGAGATCCAAATCTGTTACTTGTTTCAAAAGTCGGGACAAAATATTTGATTTCTTTTGTATTCGAATTGAAGGTGCGATTCGCTATAATCGTGCTTGCCTTTCATTCATAAGAATTCATATCAGTTGGTATCAAAGCAAAGGTTTTGAATCAAGTAAGTATCTTATTTTTTTTTTCTTCGTGTTCTTCGTTCTTCATCTTTCGTTCTTCATCTAAGTCTATTCTATTTCAAATTTCTAAGTAGTTTCTGTTTCAATCTTTTCGCCCAAGTTTTTCGTGTCTTGTGGTGCAAGTTATCTCGAAAAAAGTAAAAAAAAAAAAAAGTGGAAAAATCGGTCAAAAAAAAATATTGAAGGATCAAAAAAGCTTCAAAAAAAAAATATATTGAAGAAGAAAGATATCTTGTGGTCAATTAATTATTTTGCTCTCATTCATCCTTGGGTGCAAGTCAGAAATTCAAGTGCATAAATTTTTTCTTGTTTTTGTGCAACCCGTGGGAGTAAGTTTTCAAGCGTCTACAAGTTTTGGATTTGTGAGTTTGATACAAAATCATAAAGCAAAAATCCCTTCGATATAAATTTTGAGTGGAAAGAAAAGAGTGATTGAGTGAATTTTCTTTGGAGTGATTTGTGAGAATTTGTGTGAGGTAATTTTATTACTAACCGTTTCTTGCAGGTACAATGAGTTCAAATAAAGAAGGAGAGGATAGTTCTTGTAGCACCTAGAATTTCATAATTAAAATTTCATGCCTAAATTCATTTTCAATATTGATGATTTTAATTGTATGATTTTAATTGCTTAAGTTTCTTTTAAAATTTAAGTTGCTCAAATATTTTAAGTTCTTTATTCTTTAGATTCTTAAGTTCAGTGTTCTCCGGTTCCGGCTTCGGTGATGGTGGATTTCAGCGGTAAATTCCAAGGTTTTATTTTAAAGAATTAAGTCGGGAGGAATGAGGATTTAGACTAGAGTTTGAATGTTCGAAGTTTTCAGGTGTCTGAAAATCATTTTTTTATCGCATTCTTGGGATTATTCTTTAACTTTTTCTAAAAGTTAGAATTTTCTTAAAAACCCGGATTAGTATTATCCTATGTAATATTTTAATTTGAGGTTTTTAAACTTAGGAATTTTATTAGTATTAATTTAGTAGGCAAAAGTTGTAGTACTTTTAAAGCAACACTCACACACCCACCAATAGATACATACACCTACACACACATATACACTTAAACTTAAAATACAACTCAAGTGTAACCCTAGCCCCCAAAATAAATCTCCCTCACGCCTCACACTCCCCTCACGTTTTCTTACTCACTCACCAAGACCGCCCCATCGTTTCTTCCTCCTCCAAGCTTCTCCGACCACCACCGCCGTCCAGTAGCCGCCATAGCCAACCGGAGTCCACGTTTATTAGGTGCTGCAGCTGTGTAAGCCGTGGCCTAGAAGTTTCTTTCCCTTTGGTTTGTTGTGGTTTTTGGTTGAGGCAAGTATGAGCTTTCATTGCTCTTTCAAGCAAGCTAGTTAAATTTCTTTGCTCAATTTCTTGTTATTTTCGAAATATACATGTTCATGGCTGTGTTGGGCTCGATTTTCACAATTTTCAGCAAAGACGTTTTGGTAAAAATCGAGCCAAGCTTTTGTTTGAAGTTTAAAGTGCTTGCAAGATGAATGTTGCTATAAAAATGTAGAGTTTCATGCATATTCGAATTGTTCCAGAAAATTTCAGAGGTATTTTGCATTTAATTCAAAATTTTGCATTGTGATTTGATTGAGTTTAGATGGGTGATATGAGGAATTCATTGAAAGCCTTGGGTCTCTTTGATTGTCAAAGCATTTTGTGCATTTTGGTATGTGCCTTGTTAATTTCAAAGAAATGAGTTTGTGGTGATGGCTGCCTAGGTTCTTGTGTTATGTCCTAAGACATGTCAATAGGTGTGTGGTGGTTTGGAAGGAGGTAGAGGTAAGGAAAAGGGCATGAAGTTGATTCCTCAAAGTAGAAGTGAAGAAGGGTAATGGATTCTTTGGGAAGGGGTTAATGAATTCGGGTCAGGGGAGGCATCAAATCAGGTCTGGTCATGTCTTGGGCTGGTCCTAGGTCAAGGATATGATGTTTTGGTTGCGTCAGTGTAAATTGGGCTCGTTTCGGTTAAGATTTAGATAGGTTAAGGGTCTTTTAAGTTTAAGGTGTTGGTGAAAAATTTTAAGAGGAAAAGGGGCTGCCCGGAAATGGTTTTTGTTTGGATTGCTTGGGATGTCAAATGAAGTCAGAACTTGGTTCTATGGTTAGTTTGTAGTGTTTGGAGAGTTTCGGTTCAAGCGAGGTCAAATTCGGTTAAGGTGAGATCGAGTTAAGGGCTTTTTGGTTTGATTGCTCGGGTTTTGCCTTGTTTGTAAGAATTGGAGTTAAAGTTGGGTAATTCACCTAGGGGCAGCCACTCACTCACCTAACATCCACATTTTTGGGTTGAGTTTGATTCCTAAAGTTGCATACTTGTGTGCTTGAGTCTCGTCTTTGAGCCGAGCAGGTGTATACAAAGGAATTCGCTTTTATTCATGAATGCTAAGTATTTTGAGTCGAGTCAAAGAAGGAAAAAAATATATTTTTGAACAAAGTGAGTTGATTGTGACAAGACAGGGCAAGATGGGTTGGGGGATGCCTCACTCACTTGCCAAAACGACGGGTAGTACGAGATCGGGAGACATCCCGGGATCCCTACCAAAATAGACGGGTAGTGTGAGATCGGGAGAAATCTCGGGATCCCTACCAAATGAAAGTTAACGGGGAAAGTCGCGTCGGGTGAAATCTCGGTGTGTTGCCGGCATAGTATACTGCAGCCATTGATCGATCAAAAATAGAGGTTCACAATCCAAGGATCTAAGTTCTCGGTTTCACTTTTAGTTTCAGTAACAGTTTGACTCGTCCCAATATTTTCAGTTTGATGTCATGCATGAGTTTCTAGTAGGTTAAGAAAGTTCAAAGTCTCACAACGTGAGTTGGCGTGAATTCATTTTTCACAGGTTGTCTCATTCTCTGGTATCATGCATATTTTCAGTTTATGTTGCAAAGTATATTATGTACAGTACTTTGAGTATTACTGCAGGTATTTTTAAACCTTTGTTATTATACTGTTTACACTTGCTGATTCATTAGACTCACTATGCTTTTTTGATTGCCAGGTGAGGAGGAGTATCTAGAGATCGAGGGGCAGGATCCTCGGGGTTGAGGTCGCCGGCGGTGCAAGGCCCTATGACCGTTGTTACTTTTAAGTTCCGCATAAGACTATGTTTTAAATAAAGAATTTTAGTTTGAGTACTTTCAGTATTAGCCAGGATGTGTTTTACCTGTGCTTAAATATTAGTCTTGAAATTTGTTATCGCTATTATTGCAACAGTGTGGGGTTGCCTTTCCTTTCGTAGTTTATGATTATCATAGTTTGGATTTTTATCAGACGTTTATTTCTTCATGTTAGAATTGTTGTGTGTGACAGTGTGGCTTTGTTTACTTTCAAACAAGTCATGGAAATTTTTTTATAAATTTTTATTTTCTTTATTATTTAATTAAGTTTAGAGGGTCATTTCAGTGGGTATCAGAGCACGGTCTTGGTTTGGGCTATGCCTACTGCCGGTTTCCGAAACACAAGGGATCTCGCCTCAAAATCTGTAAGATTTATGTTTCATTTATTGTTATTTGTTCAGATTAGTAGCATTAGTTTCCTAAATTTTTTGAGCATGTTTAAGTTTAGATAAAAATCATTTTCTTAAGGCATGAAATTTGAATTTTTGGAATTTGAACTTGCGCATAGATGGCACCTCGACGTGATCCCCATGCACCTCCACCGCCTCTGCCGCCGCCACCTCTTCCGCCCCCTCCACCAGTTGATGTTGTGGCTAAGGTGCTAGCTGGCCTGGCTTGTATCTTTGAGCAGCATGCCGAGGCCCAGAGGGCAAGACCTAGTGCGATCTATGAGAAGTTCAGGAAGATGGATCCTAAGGACTTTTCTGGCACTACGGATCCGATGGTAGCGAAGGGCTGGATTCGCTCTCTTGAAGCAATTTTACGCTACATGGAGTTGGGAGATGGAGATCGAGTTTGCTGTATGATGTTCCTACTCAAGGACGACGCCGCCTTGTGGTTTGAGGGTGTGGAGAAGACTGTTGATGTTACCACCCTGACTTGGGAAGAATTCAATACTCTCTTCTATGAGAAGTACTATACAGCTGAGGTGAGGGCGCAGTTGAAGAAAGAGTTCATGAGCCTCCGGCAGGGAGATCTGACTGTATCTGAGTTTTTTCGGAAATTTGAGAGGGGCTGCCATTTCGTGCCATTGATAGGGAATGATGAGGCGGAGAAGTTGCACCACTTTGTTTCTTGTTTGAGGGCTACTATTCGTAGGGATGTGATGATGGCTGAGCCAGTGTATTATGCAGCCGTTGTCAAGAAAGCTATGAGGTCTGAGCAGTCCTTGAAGGACATCAGTGCCGTGGTTCATAGCAAGAGGCCCTTCACTCATCAGGGTCACCAGCAGCAACATGGAAATAAGCCATATCAGGGACAGCAGATGCAGCAGAGGCCCCAGGGGCACTACTAGGCCCAGAGACCCGCTCCTCCCAGGACTGAGGATAAGCCTATTTGCAAGACATGCCACCGTCCACACTTTGGGAAGTGCTTGAAGGAGGAAGGAGTGTGTTTCAAATGAAAGAAGCCGGGTCATGTAGCTAAAGACTGGCCGGAGTTGAGGAGGCCCGTGCAAGGTCGAGTTTTCGTGATGCAGACCAAGGAGGCTGACCCAGACACTACACTCATCACAGATAACATCTTAAGTTTTTGTTTTAGAGAAGTTAAACGATTCACTGGCGCATTTGATTTTAAGTTTTCTTGTTCGGGGTTAACATTTTGTAGCATGTTGCATGTTTGAAGAACTTGACTGTATTAGCATGCGTAGTATCTTATTTTAGATTTGATGACTTAGAATGAGTCTAAGTAGAACTTGTGTTATTTTACTTCAATCTTTTCCATGGACGTATTCATAGTTAATGCAGGTAGAATTCTTGTAGCCGGTGTAGCCACTAGAGCCTTGTTAGACTCGGGAGCTACATATTCTTTTATTTTGAGGCATTTACCCGTAAGCGGGGTATTGAGTGTGAAGAGTTGTTTGGTGGATTCACAGTGACCATCCCATTAGGGGAAGAACTGTCCACGAGGAATATGGTGAAGAATCTTGAGCTCTTGTTGCAAGGACAATCAGTGAGTGCAGACTTGATAGTGTTGCCCATGCCTGAGTTCAACTTGATACTTGGGATGGACTGGATGACGAAGAACGCTATGGTGATTGATTTTCAGCAGCGATCAGTGATGGTCAGAACGGAGGGAGTGGAATAATTCTGGTTCGAGGCTACTAGGAGTTCGAAGAGGACTCAGATTATATCTTCATGCAAGCTAAGCAGTTGGTGCATTATGGATGTGAGGCATTCTTAGCCAGTATATCTTTGATAGAGTTGCCAGCACGTTCGGTTGTTTCAGATGTGGACATTGTCAGAGATTTTGAGGATGTGTTTCCAAGCGATGTTGCAGGTATCCCACCTGATAGAGAAGTCGAGTGCTCTATCGACTTGGTACCGGGTACGGTGCCAATCTCTAAGGCACCGTATAGATTGGCTCCTACGGAAATGAAAGAACTAAAAGAGCATATTCAAGGGTTGCTGGATAAGGTATTCATACGCCCTAGTTTCTCTCCGTGGGGCGCACCAGTCCTGTTTGTGAAAAAGAAAGACGGAAGCCTAAGGTTGTGCATTGATTACCGAGGGCTGAATGGAGTGACGGTAAAGAACAAGTACCCACTTCCTAGAATTGAGGATTTCTTTGATCAGTTACAAGGAGCTTATGTATTTTCGAAGATTGATCTTCGTTCCGGTTACCACCAGTTGAAGTTAAAGGAGTCTGATGTGTTCAAGACAGCGTTTAGGACTCGTTATGGCCACTACGAGTTCCTTGTGATGCCGTTCAGAATGACGAAATGCACGCGGTCTTCAAGGATCTTATGAACCGCGTGTTCCAGCCGTACTTGGATAAGTTTGTCATTGTCTTTATTGATGAAATCCTCATTTAATCGGAGGATAGAGAAGAACATTCACAGCATTTGAAGACATTTCTAGTAGTACTCCGAGAGCAGAAGTTTTATGCTAAGTTCGACAAGTGCGAATTTTGGTTAGAGAGGGTACCATTCTTGGGTCTTATTATTTCCAAGAATGGATTGGAAGTAGATCCTTCAAAGGTTCAAGCAGTGAGGGAGTGGTCTGTGCCAAGAAATGCATCGGAGATTCGCAGTTTTCTCGGATTCGCTGGATACTATAGGAAGTTTATCAAGGGTTTTTCATCAATTGTTGTGCCCTTGACAACATTGACCAAGAAGAATGCTAAGTTTGTTTGGAAGCCAGAGTGTCAAGAGAGCTTTGATGTGTTGAAGGAATCTTTTACAACGACACCAGTGTTAGCTATTCCATCTGGAGAGGGAGATTTTGTGGTTTACACTGATGCTTTCAAATTGGAACTTGGGGCAGTGCTTATGCAGCAAGATAGGGTTATTGCTTATGCTTCTAGGCAGTTGAAGGAGCATGAGAAGAACTACCCTACTCATGATTTGGAGTTAGAAGCAGTGGTTTTTGCTCTCAAGATTTGGAGACACTATCTCTATAGAGAGAAGTGTAAGATATTTTCCAACCATAAAAGCCTCAAATACTTCTTCACCCAGAAGGAACTGAACATGAGGCAACAAAGAATGTTAGAGTTGGTTAAAGACTATGACTACAACATTAGTTACCATCCGGGTAAGGCTAATGTCATCGCAGATTCTTTGAGCCGGAAGGCAGAGGTGATTGCCTCTTTGACGGTGTCTAGACCTTTGCAGGATGAGATTCAGAGATTCGGACTAGAGTTTTATGCCGAGGGTAAAGCTCCTAGATTGTCAGCCTTGTCAGTGCAGACTACATTGTTTGACCATATTAGAGTTTCTCAAGCAGTTGATGAGCAGTTGAGTAAGTGGAGACAGAGAGCTATGGAGAAGGACAATGATTTGTATTCAGTAGTAGATGGGAAGTTCAGAGGTCAACTTTGGGTGCCCGAAGGTGATTCTCTGCGAGTTACTATCATGGCAGAGGCGCATACATCACCGTACTATATCCACCCAAGCAGTACAAAGATGTATCGGGAACTTCAGTAGTTATATTGGTGGCCGGGCATGAAGCGTGATATAGCCCGCTTTGTATCAGAATGCTTGACATGCCAGCAGGTCAAAGCAAAACATCAGAGATCTGCAGGATTTCTTAAGCCACTCCCTATTCCCGAGTGGAAATGGGAGAATATTACCATGGATTTTGTTGTTGTCTTGCCGAGGACAGTGAGAGGTTCGAATGCTATTTGGGTTATTGTCGATCGTCTCAGTAAGTCGGCGCACTTTTTACCAGTAAGGAAAAATTTCTCTATGACTTAGTATGCGGAGTTGTATATCCGGGAGATAGTCAGACTACATGGTATCCCTGTTTCCATAGTGTCTGATAAAGATCCGCGGTTTACTTCGAATTTTTGAAAGAGTCTTCATTCATCTTTGGGGACGAAGCTTTTGTTTAGTACCTCCTTTCACCCCAGACGGATGGACAGTCCGAGAGGGTGATTCAAATTCTAGGGGATCTTCTGATAGCCTGTGTTATTGACTTTCATGATAGTTGGGAGTCGAGGTTACCATTGGTGGAATTTTCTTACAACAACAACTATCACGCCACCATTGGTATGGCACCTTACGAGGCACTCTATGGGAGACCGTGTAGATCACCGGTATTGTGGAATGAGGTTGGTGAGAGATCGGAGTTGGGACCCGAGATTGTTCAGCAGACTGCCGAAGTTGTAGCCAAGATCCGTAATAGGATGAGGACGGCACAGATCAGGCAGAAGAGTTACGCAGATCATAGGAGGAGAGACTTGAAGTTCTCACTGGGTGATCATGTTTTTATCTGAGTAGCTCCTTTGAAAGGCATGATGAGATTCGGGAAGAAGGAGAAATTGGCTCCGAGGTTTGTTGGGCCTTTTGAGATTCTTGATAGAGTGGGGACGTTAGCCTATAGGGTGGCCTGGTGGCCTAATCTTGTTGGAGTACACAACGTCTTCCACGTATCCATGCTAAGGAAGTACATCTCGAATCCTTCTCATGTGCTCAAGTTTGAGCCTCTTCAGTTATCTCCTCACATGACTTATGAAGAGAGACCTGACCGGATTCTGGAGAGGCAGGAGAGGAGACTCCGTAACAAGACTATCCAGATGGTCAAGGTTAGGTAGTTGAATCATTCGGATGAAGAGGCCACTTGGGAGAAAGAGGCAGGTATTAGGACTCGCTATCCATAGCTCTTTGGTAAGTTATAATTTCGAGGACGAAATTCCATATTAGAGCATCCACAACCCTATCCATTAATAACACCAATAACACCCTCCACATCATCAAAAGTCATGGGTCCCACTGTTAATAACACATCCTTCTTTCCACCCACAATCCTATTAACATTAACACTCATTATTTATGGGTCCCACATTCCACTCAACATTATAAAATTATTTTATACTAAATAAATTTATTTTCTTTACATTTTATAATATATTTATAATTATAATATTATATTTTAAGTTTTAATTTAATTAATTTTAAAAATAAATAAAATTATTTTAATATATTTATTCAATACACGAAATTATTAAATTCAAATGCAACAATAACTTTAAAAAAATAACAATTCAAAGAAATTAAAAATAACAAATACAATATTAATTCACGGATTCATGTTGTTGCAATTCCCCCAGATATGCTCCACTAAGTCCGCGCGAAGTTGGTGATGAACTTGAGTGTCACGTAGTTCTGAATTTGTCCGAAGATAATCCTGAAAGCCTCGGTTGGATCCTAGGATAGGTTGTGCAAGTTCATCCGCTTCATCGTTGTACCAATCTATCACGTGACCTCCTTCGTCCTCAATAATCATGTTATGCAAAATAATGCATGTTAACATTATTTGTTTTAATTTTTTCCTATACCAATAGCGAGCTGGGCCTCTGACAATCGCCCATCGAGATTGGAGCACACCAAATGCCCGCTCGACATCTTTTCTTGCAGATTCCTGTCTTTCCTTAAACAACTTTCTCTTGGGATCCTCTGGGCAAGGAAAAGCCTTAACGAAAGTAGCCCACTTGGGATATATTCCATCTGTTAAATAATAACCTTTCGTATATGTAGTGTCGTTCACCGTGAAATTAACCTCTGGCGCATTTCCTTGCAAGACGTTGTTGAAGATTAGAGATTCATATAACACGTTGATATCGTTGCGTGAACCGGCGACCCCAAAGAAGGCATGCCAAATCCACAAGTCATGAGACGCGAACGCCTCTAGCACAATTGTTGGTGACCCATGTCCCCTTGTAAATTGACCTTTCCAAGCAACCGGACAATTTTTCCATTTCCAATGCATACAATCAAGGCTACCCAACATGCCAGGAAAGCCATGTCTGTCATCATGCATTTGAAGAAGACGTTGAACATCATCAGCATTTGGTCTTCTTAAGTACCTATCACCAAATATTTCAACCAAGTATTCACAAAACTTGAAAAGACACCTGATGGCCGTGGATTCACCCATACGTAGGTACTCATCATGATGATCTGCAAGGACTCCGTAAGCTAGTTGACGAATCGCAGCGGTGAATTTTTGTAGTGGTGACAACCCTTTTCTTCGCACAGCATCTTCCCTTTGTTGAAAAAACGTCGAATGATTCTCTAAGGTAGTCACTATGCGAAGGAATAACTCTCTTCGCATTCGAAACCGTCTTCGAAATATTCCATCATGATACACCGGGTTTGTAGAGAAATAATCATTGACGAGCCTCTCATGATCGGCTTCACGATTTCTTTGGATGAACCTCCTTCTTCTGCGTGTTTCTCTCCTCTGATATGCTTCCATAACTTGTTGGTGTTGTTGAAGTACCATTAACATCAGATCTTCTACCGGATCATCATCTTGCTCATCGATTTGAACATGTACTTCTTCTTCGCTTGTCGAACTGGAACTTGACCTAGAGCTATCTGTGGAATGAGACATTTTCGAAGGAAATATATTGTTGTATATGTGTTTGTGAAAGTTATCTTAGTGAAATGCAAATATCTTAGCACAATGTGTCTATATATAAAGGATATCTTGCAACGACTAGTTTCCAACGGCTATTTTGCAACGATTAGATTCTAACGGCTAGTTTGCAACGGATAGTTTCTAACGACTATTTTGCAAAAATAGTTTAATACATCCATCAACTTTTTCAAATTGTATACTTTAATATATATTCTTTATTTTTATATTATTTTAATAAAAAAAGTCTCAAAAATTGATTATAGTAGATACCTAACGTGACTTGCATTCTTAGAGAATCCACATAACTTGAGCAATCCAACAACTTTAATAATTATACCAATTCCACCATATTTTCTTTCCTTTTTTGTTCTATATTTCTTTTATCAAACTCATTTTGCTTCAAAGATTAGATTATTTGCTTAGCACCATATATATTATATATCTTTGAAATCTATTAATTAACTCAATATGTTTTGAAAATATAATTTTGTTTATTTCGAAAAAAGTTGTAAGTTGATTTTATTTGTAATATAATAAGTCAAGTTGTTGGATAATTAGACATTTGATATTACTACTTTGTAATGACTAGTTTTCAAAGTTGATAAAAATTTTAAATCACGATAATTGGAACCACACTAATTAAAAATTACAATCACTCGAAACCACAATAATTAAAAATTACAATCACTCGGAAATACTACATTACAATCACTCGAAAATACAATAACTAAACAATACAAATACTTCGAAATGCAATAATTAAACAATACAATCAATCGAAATGCGCAAACAGTTTATATATTCCAACTGGACCTGATATCCTTGCACAAACATTCATGTATGATAAGTTGCTCAGTAGTCATTTCCGAGGTGTCTTTGTTCAAGATCTCGTACTCCTTCAACCTCAATCGACGATTCTTTGCTTCTGCATTTGACAAGGAAGCTTTTGCCTTAATCTCCTCAACTTCAAGTTGTTTTTGTTTCAGATCGACTTCAGACTTCTTTACGTTTGTGTACTCATTGAACTTTGAAAAAATACTGTTATAGTTTACTGTCAGATCCTCCATGGTTGATTTGACTTTGTCTTTTCCCTTTCTTTTTGCTGCCTTCCTACCCATTGGACGATTATCTTCGTCATCTATGTCTACGCTCACATTTTGGTTGGAAGATGTGTTTCTTGCTCCTGACTCAGAGGTCCTCGTCTTCTTTGTGGCCACAAAGTGATCATCGGATTGTGGAGTAAACATTGGACGATCTTTAACAATTCTCCACACATGCTCGAGGTTTAACGCAACACCATTGTGTTCTTCGCGATATTTTTCATACGCAAACCTCAATATGTCATCATCACTGTGACCACTGTGATATAAACTGTAAATACTATTGTAATTTGAGTTGAATAGATTTACCTTCTTCTGGATTGTGTTGTGCCAATGTGACCGTATAACATTAGCTTTTTTGCTGTTTGAACCTGCAGGACGATTGTCATTGTAGTAGCTTGCGACATGTAGTAGCCCGTACCCTAATTGAGTAATTAAAGGATTAATGCTAATTAAATAAATTGGGGATTGGACGGATCGGAAGCTCCGAAGGGACGATCGGAAGCTCCGATCGGGATCGGAAGCTCCGATCGGGATCGGAAGCTCCGATGAGGATCGGAGGCACCGATGATATTACGTCATCCATGACGTGTGGCTGGATCGGATGCTCCGATCAGGATCGAACGTTCCGATCACCCCTATCCGAAGTCAACAAATGATATTTTGACACATGGCAGATCAGGATCTTCGGAAGCTCCGATGGCAGGATCGGACGTTCCGATCGAGGTTCGGACGTTCCGATCAAGGATCGGAAGTTCCGATCGTTGTCTATAAATAGAAGGCCGAGACTTCATTTCTCCTTGCCAATTCCGGATTTCCTCTCTATTTCTAGTCATATTCGAGCTGTTCTAGTCTTCTTAGGCTTGGTCCGGAGGTCGGAGAGGCGTTCGGTAGTCGTAGCGGAGTTGTGCCCAAGTTCTGGAGGCATCGACATCAAAGGGCTAACGACGGACGAAGGTATAGCTTTTGCTTCCTATAAATATTTAGGAGTATGCAATAGCTTAGTTAAGGCTTTTAGAGCACTGTAATGATAGTAGTATCATTTCGCTGTGTAGGCGGACTTTAGGCTTGGACTTAGAGCTGGTAGTGCCTACCTGGTATTTGAGGTACGAAAGTACTGTTCGAGATATCCTGACTGAGTATACATGTATTACGTGACTGCATGATTTATATGCCATGATATTATGCTGCATTCATTTGCATCTTGCTGTATCTCCTTCGAGATGTCTGTAGTAGGGTTGTACCCTATCCTGTTAGTGGATGGACTTCCATCGATTTGGGTCCGGCGTATCCACAGTTATCTCGGTATGGGAGCCACCTCCTGAAGCGACGGCACAGCGTGCTACATACCAGGGCCCGGTCTGTCTCTGTTATCTGATCCTTGACCTCGAGTCTATAGGGAGTTCACTTTGCATGCATGTATACTCATACTCTCGCACTGAGCGTTTTTATGCTCACGTCTCGTACTCTGTATTTTCTGGACACCCTATTCCATGGGGCAGGTTTGCGATTGGACGAGGAGGGTGGATCCAGGAGAGGCTAGTCAGTGGTTGGCCGGCTGGAGCTTCGCTTAGGTTTTATTACTGTTGTTTTGGGTTTATACAGCTATTCGATTTGGTTGTATAATATTGGATAATTACAGATTCCTTTACTTGGGATTGTATAATGTTATTGGTTTCCGCAGTTTTATTCTGATATCTGTTTTATTAAGTTAATTGCATGCCTAAGTTCTGTTTAGTAGGTGATCCGGGTAAGGGTCACTACATTTATGGTATCAGAGCATGCAAAAGAATTCTTGGGATTTAGTCTCATCTTGAGGTATTTTTGTAGATGTCAAATCGTGACGACCAGAGTTCTCATGGCAGTGTGGGTGGGCGTTGGGGTGATGCCGACCGGGAGCCTCGTCGAGAACGGCGTCATCGTCACCATGACGACGAGCGTTTCACTGTGCGTCGATTCTTAGCTATGGGTCCTAAGCCCTTAGTTGGAGGTGAGTCTCCGGAGGATGCGGAGAACTGGTTAGACCGCATGGAAACGACTTTTCAGACTTTCCAATGCACCGATGAGCAGAAGGTGGAGACCCTAGGCTATCTTCTGGATGGGCGTGCGCGCAGGTGGTGGAGGTTTACTTCTGCACCTTTTGTTGCGGCAAGAGGAGTGGCCACCTGGGCCGAGTTTCGCACAGCTTTCCAAAAGCGGTATTTTCCTCCTGCACTCCGACAGTCGAAGGCAGGCGAGCTACTGACTCTGCGACAGGGAACTATGTCTATCGATGAGTATCAGCAGAGGTTCTTTGATCTGCTATCCTATTGCCCCGAGATTGCTGATAGCTCAGAGATGAAGTATAATCTGTTCCTTCAGGGCCTTAACCCTGAGATCCATGACCGTGTGGCGGTTGGCGACAACATGTCCTACGAGGGTTTGGTGAGCCGTTGTCACCAGGCGGAGGACAGCATTCGACGGAACATGTCTTTCTCTCAGTCGAGGCCTGCTAGTTCTTTGGGTCCCCGTGCCCAAACTTTCAAGAAGTCTGGATCTTCTTCTTCCTCTGGTTCTGGAGGTGTTGTCCGTTATGGTAAGAAGGACAAGTGTGATCACTGTGGGAAGAACCATCCATCCGACAAGTGCCGCAGAGCTTCTGGAGCTTGTTTCCGTTGTGGAGAGACTGGTCATATCCGGAGGGATTGTCCACAGTCTGGGGGAGGCGGTTCTGGTTCTGGTTCAGGATCGGGTTCTCAGGCTACCGTTCAGCAGAGGTCGCAGGGACAGTCTGCTGGGAGTTCTCATTTGAGGCCACGAGCTTCTGGTCAGGTGTTTGCCCTGAGACATGATCAGGCTGTGGAGGAGAATGAGAAAGTCATCGCAGGTACATTTATGCTTTATGGTATACCTGCTCTTGTACTTATTGACACTGGTGCATCTCATTCCTTCATTTCTGCACGTTTTGTTAAGAGGCATAGATTACCATGCATTGCACTAGACGTAGTGATGTCTGTTTCTACTCCGACGGGCCAATCTGCTTTGGCTAAGCGTCTAGTGATGGGTTGCCCTTTAGAGTTCGAAGGGAACGTTCTGTTGGCGAATCTCATGGTCCTGGCGATGGACGACTTTGATTGCATTCTGGGAATAGATATGCTGACTACCTATCGAGCTTCAGTGGACTGCTATCAGAGATTAGTACGATTTCATCCGGAAGGGAGTGAGAGTTGGTTTTTCTATGGTGAGGGAGCGCGACCCCCGATGCCTTTGGTATCAGCTTTGAGAGCCTGTCGAGCTCTAGAGTCTGGCGGGGAAGGCTACCTTATCTATGCAGTTGATTTGTCCGCTGAGAGTATTGGGATAGAGAGCATTCCTGTTGTGGATCAATTTCCAGATGTGTTTCCTGATGAGATTCCGGGTTTTCCTCCTGCTAGGGAAATCGAGTTTTTCATAGAGTTGATGCCGGGTACTTCGCCTATTTCTAGAGCACCGTATCGTCTGGCTCCGTCAGAGATGCGTGAGTTGAAGAATCAGCTACAGGATCTTTTGGACAAGGGGTACATTCGTCCTAGTGTATCTCCTTGGGGAGCTCCTGTTCTCTTCGTGAAGAAGAAGGATGGGTCGATGCGGCTGTGCATTGACTATCGGCAGCTGAATCGAGTCACTGTGAAGAACAAGTATCCGTTGCCTCGTGTTGATGACTTGTTTGACCAGCTGCAGGGCACATCAATTTACTCCAAGATTGACTTGAGATCTGGGTATCATCAGTTTAGAGTCCGTGATCAAGACGTAGCCAAGACTGC
Organism: Henckelia pumila; assembly: GCF_033568475.1. Lineage (NCBI taxonomy): Eukaryota > Viridiplantae > Streptophyta > Magnoliopsida > Lamiales > Gesneriaceae > Henckelia > Henckelia pumila. The sequence continues at coordinate 101,241,022 of NC_133122.1, read as the reverse complement.
ATTCCGTACTCGCTATGGGCATTACGAGTTCCTAGTGATGCCATTTGGTTTGACCAATGCTCCGGCTATATTCATGGATTTGATGAACCGTGTCTTCAGGGAGTATTTGGACAAGTTTGTCGTGGTCTTTATTGACGACATCTTGGTGTATTCGCGTAATACGGAAGAACATGTTTCTCACTTGCGGTTGGTACTGCAGACTCTTCGAGATGAGCAATTGTACGCCAAGCTGAGCAAGTGTGAGTTCTGGATGGATAGAGTGGTTTTTCTTGGCCATATCATATCCAGGGAGGGGATTTCTGTTGATCCAAGCAAGATTGAAGCGGTACTTAATTGGTCGCGTCCGACGACGGTTGCTGAGATCCGTAGTTTTCTGGGTCTAGCAGGGTATTATCGTCGCTTCATTCTGAACTTCTCTCAGTTAGCTCGACCGTTGACGCAGCTTACCCGCAAGGGTGTGGATTTTGAGTGGTCCTCCGAGTGTGAGGAGAATTTCCGTGAGCTTCGACGGCGGTTGACTTCTGCGCCGGTGTTAGCATTACCGTCAGGATCTGGAGGGTATGTAGTTTACACGGATGCTTCTCTTCAGGGGTTAGGTTGTGTCCTGACTCAGAATGGGCATGTGATCGCATACGCTTCTAGACAGCTGAAGCTTCACGAGGACAACTACCCAGTCCATGATTTGGAATTGGCAGCCATTGTGTTCGCTTTGAAGATCTGGCGTCATTATCTTTATGGCGAGAAATTTGAGATCTTCACCGACCATAAGAGTCTCAAGTATTTGTTCACTCAGGCAGAATTAAACATGAGACAGAGACGTTGGATGGACTTGCTTAAGGACTATGATTGCGAGATTAAGTACCATCCGGGAGCTGCTAATCTCACCGCTGATGCTTTGAGTCGCAAGGTGCGACTATCCGCACTTCAGACTTGTTCGATGTCTAGTGCGATCAGTGACTGTTGTACTTCAGGTTTTACCTTCAAGCATAAGAAAGGTATGCAGAGTATCCAGATGTTTGCGATATTATCTGAGCCAGCCTTGTATTCACGGATCCGAGATGCTCAGATGTCTGATTCGAAGACCCAGCATTTAGCTCGTCTAGCTAACGAGGGTAGCTCGTCTGGATTTCATTATCAGTCAGATGGCTTTCTGTGTTTGTCTGGTAGGCTTGTGATTCCACAGGATGAAGAGTTGCGAGAGGAGATTTTGTCTCAGGCACATCGCACTAAGTTGAGTATTCATCCTGGGAGCAACAAGATGTACAAGGATCTACGTACTCGTTTCTGGTGGAAGGGAATGAAACGCAGTGTCTATCAGTTTGTTTCCAGATGTTTGGTGTGTCAACAGGTCAAGGCAGAGCACCGACGACCTGGAGGATTGCTTCACAGTCTGCCTATTCCTGAATGGAAATGGGAGTTTATCACTATGGACTTTGTGACCCATTTGCCGGTATCCCCGAGGAACTGTGATGCTATCTGGGTGGTGGTGGACCGACTCACCAAGTCAGCGCATTTCATTGCCTATAGCCGAGAGTACTCTGTGGATCGCATGGCACGGATGTACATTCAGGAGATCGTCCGACTTCATGGAGTGCCTGTGAGCATTGTCAGCGATCGAGACCCCAGGTTTACTTCTAGATTTTGGGGGAGTGTTCAGCGTGCGATGGGTACTACTCTCAGTTTGAGTACAGCCTATCATCCGGAGACTGATGGTCAGTCAGAGCGCACTATCCGTACGTTAGAGGATATGCTTAGAGCGTGCGTCATGGATTTTGGTTCAGCCTGGCAGGATCATTTGCCGTTGATCGAGTTCGCTTACAACTATCACACTAGTATTGGGATGGCACCTTTTGAGGCGTTGTATGGGCGACGTTGTCGTACTCCACTCTTCTGGGAAGAAGTGGGGGAGAGACAGGCTGAGGGACCTGAGTTTATCCAGCAGGCGATAGATATCGTCAGGCCAGTTATGCTAATATTAAGCGTAGGCCTTTGCAGTTCGAGGTCGGGGAGAAAGTGTTTCTGAGAGTGTCACCTTTCCGCAAGATTATCAGATTTGGCCTTAAGGGCAAGTTGTCTCCCAGATTTATCGGTCCGTTTGAGATCTTGGAGAGTATTGGCGATTTGGCTTATCGACTTGCTTTGCCACCGCATCTATCCAGTATTCACGACGTGTTCCACGTATCTTTGTTGCGACGGTATGTGGCGGATGAATCTCATATTCTGCAGCGGTCTGAGGTTCAGGTAGATAATGTTGGAAAACGCGGCTCTCAGATCAATCACGATTGATACCCGGTGCAGCGGAAGTTTAAAAATTTTATCATGGAACAATTCCATGGTGTGGGTATCAACCGTTCAACGATTAAATTATTGTGTGTGTAAAATTCAAATAACAATTAATTAAATTTTACCTTCAATCTCGAAGCGAGATTATTGGACACCACACAGATTTCTCTGCGCTTCTTGTATCTCCCAGGAACTGATGAACTCCTTCAATCAGGTCCACGAATGAGGTTTAAATCCCTCTGACAGATTGCACTAGAAAATCTGTCAGAAGTTTTATGCGAAGAGATTAAACGAATCTGATTCGTTATTCCTGACTGCGATTCAAAATCACAGACCGAAATTTTCTCACGCAGAGAAGGGAGGGGGCGGCCGAATACTGAGAGAGGGAGACTAGGGTTTTCGATTTTTTTCCTCTCAAATTATGACCTGTTGTGTCTAATTTCTGTACTGCAATAACTTATTTATAATGCAGGCCACTAACACCTTAGGGCCCATTAGTCATAAGTTGAGGCCCGACAAGCAAAGCCCGCATGTTCAGAAATTAATATAAAATTCATCGTGACTCCGATTGATAAACCGATTTTACCAATGTGCACAGAAACCATTTCTGCACATTTTAAAGTCAAGATAAATTTTCCTGAATCCGAATTCAGTGGTTTCCAAAAATGTACATCCCTATGTCATTTTAGGAAATCCTACTCCCTTACTCTTATTTAAGAAGTCCAACTTCTTTATTCATTAAATTTAACTCTTTAAATTTAACTATCTCAACGGGATTAAAACTCCATTACACTGTGTGACCCTCAATGGTTCAGGGATACAGCTAGCCGTGGGCTCACAACTCCTTGTGACTCGGAACAACGATTTCCGACTTGCCCAACGAATCATGGTAAAGCGCCTAGCAACATCGCCCCATGATTCCCTAGGTATCACTGATAGTGCCTACAAGAACCAGTAGATTTTGGTTCGCGTACAGTACGGTCCCTTCATCCATATATCCCGATCGAATCAACAACCATTGGTATATCGAGAGTCGCTCAAGATTCGATAACTATGCAATACATCTTGAAGATCAAATTAGTGACATCGCATGTGCTACTAAGAAACCATTTCTTAAATCACATCAAGTACTCTGGCCAGAGATTCGTCACACTAATATCTCCTCAGATCGCATAGGATATCCACACTCGCAAGTATGTGGTGAATCCTTGACAACAATGCATCGACTCCTATATGTGTTGTAACTGTACCCAATCCCGACACCTGATGACCCCCATAGAGTCGGTAAACGAGTCAAAGCACAGTACTAGCATATAGAGTCTCCATGATGTTTCAAGTAGTAAGGACTAATGGTGTACAACCAAAACCGCGGAATTTATCCACTCGATAAGTGATAACCACTTGGAAAGTCCGGATAGGGTAGTTCGATTATTCATCCTATGAATATCCATTTGCATGCTTCGAACATCTCCATGTTCCCTACCAATGAAACGTGGTACTCCGCATCGCAAATGCTAGTCTCAAACTCGAGCGATCCTTATCCTTATTATCGGACGGCTCAATTGACTAGGAACAGTTTAGAATATACAGTGACTATAAGATGTATTTCATGATAGACATCCCCATGTTCTACCACATCTTACATACACTATAGTATATTCAAGGTCTTTATCAAAACAACAATAGTATATCACAATATAACAATATGAAGAAAGATAAAGTCATTGCCATTAATAAAAGTGTAAATTATATTAAACAAAAGATCGTTTGTACAAAGAGTCATCAAAGCCCATAGCCACAAGTTGGCTCACTGGGCACCCACTCTTTCAATCTCCCACTTGCCCTATAGCCAACTAGTCATACTACGTAGACCCATTGCTTCGCGATGTTTGTCAAACAATGGTCCTGGCAAGGGATTAGTAAGCGGATCAGCGATATTGTCTGCAGAGGCCACTCGTTCGACAGTGATGTCTCCTCTTTCCACAATCTCCCGGATGATGTGGTATTTCCTCAGTACGTGTTTGGATCTTTGATGAGACCTTGGTTCCTTTGCTTGAGCACGGCACCCGTGTTGTCACAGTACACCGGGACTGGACCAACAAATTCAGGAATGACGCCCAACTCTTGGACGAACTTCCTCATCCAAACGGCCTCTTTAGCAGCAGCTGATGCTGCAATGTATTCAGCCTCAGTGGTGGAATCCGCTGTGGTGTTCTGCTTGGAACTCTTCCAAGAGACAGCACCGCCATTGAGCATGAACACAAATCCAGAGGTTGACTTTGAGTCATCCACGTCACTTTGGAAGCTAGAGTCGGTATAGCCTTCCAATTTCAGATCTCGTCCTCCATATACCATGAACATATTCTTAGTCCTTCGTAAGTACTTAAGAATGTCCTTCACGGCTTTCCAATGCATTTGACCGGGATTAGCTTGATATCTGCTCGTGACACTCAGAGCAAATGCTACATCCGGTCTGGTAGATATCATCCCATACATGATACTACCTATAGCTGACGCATATGGTACATGTGTCATATTCTCTATCTCTTCATCAGTCTTGGGACACATAGACTTGGATAGAGAAACTCCATGACACATGGGTAGATGTCCTCTCTTGGACCCATCCATTGAAAACCGTTTCAATATGGTGTCGATGTAGGTTGATTGAGTGATTCCTATCATTCTCTTAGATCTATCTCTATAGATCTGTATCCCAAGAATGTAGGATGCCTCACCCAAATCCTTCATCGAGAATCTACCTGATAACCATATCTTTGTTGACTGTAACATCCCTACATCATTCCCAATGAGTAGGATGTCATCAACATAAAGTACTAAGAATGTCACAGCATCCTTAACTACTTTCTTGTACACGCACGGTTCCTCCGGGTTCTTGATGAAACCAAAATCTTTTATTGTTTCATCAAATTTCTGGTTCCAACTTCTTGATGCTTGTTTTAGACCATAAATTGATCTCTGAAGCTTGCATACCTTATGCTCGCTTCCCATGGATGTGAACCCCTCAGGCTGCTTCATTTAGATTTCTTCCTTAATGTCTCCATTAAGAAAAGCAGTCTTCACATCCATTTGCCATATCTCATAGTCATACCATGCAGCTATGGCAATAAGGATTCTTATGGACTTGAACATTGCAACTGGTGAAAAGGTTTCATCATAGTCAACTCCTTGTCTTTGAGTGTAACCTTTCGCCACCAATCGCGCCTTGTAGGTCAATACCTTACCATCAGGCCCAAGCTTTCTCTTGTAGATCCATTTACACCCTATTGGAACAATTCCATCAGGAGGATCTACTAAAGACCAAACTTGGTTTGTATGCATTGAATCCAATTCAGACTGCATAGCTTCAAGCCATAAATTTGAATCCGCATCAGAAATTGCTTCCTTGAAGTTTCTTGGATCACATCCAATGTCGGGTTCATCTTGATCCCCTTCAAGAAGAAGACCATATCGAACAGGAGGTCTAGAAGTCCTCTCGGATCTTCTTGGTTCAGGCGTGCCCGGTAATGGTTCCTGAGGCATAGGATCGTTATTTTGTATTTCGGGTTCTTCTCGAACTTCTTCGAGTTCCATCATCTCGCCTTTCTTATCCAATAAGAACTCCTTCTCCAAGAAGGTGGCATTCCTAGAAACAAACATCTTTGTTTCAGCAGGATAATAGAAATAATATCCGATTGAATTCTTCGGATACCCTACAAAATAACATAAGCTGGATCGACTATCCAACTTATCTCCCACTGTCCGCTTCACGTAAGCAGGACATCCCCAAATCCTCAAGTACGAATACTTAGGAGCTTTGCCATTCCATAACTCGTATGGTGTTTTGTCCACTGCTTTAGTGTGGACGTTGTTCAACAACAATACCGCCGTTTCAAGCGCATAGCCCCAAAACGAAGGTGGAAGTTCAGTGAAGCTCATCATGGATCGAACCATGTCCAACAAAGTTCGATTACGACGCTCCGATACACCATTAAGCTGTGGTGTCATAGGAGGAGTCCACTGAGAGAGAATCCCATTCTCTTTTAGATAGTCCAAAAACTCGGTACTTAAGTATTCTCCACCTCGATCCGATCGAAGTGCTTTAATACTTTTACCTAGCTTGTTTTCTACTTCAGCCTTGAATTCTTTGAACTTTTCAAATGCTTCAGACTTATATTTCATTAAATATAAATACCCATACCTTGAATAATCGTCAGTAAAGGTAATGAAGTAGGTGTGGCCATATTGAGTCCCAACTCTAAATGGTCCACAAACATCTGTATGGATCAAATCCAACAGATTTTGACTACGCTCAGGTTTCCCCTTAAAAGGAGATTTAGTCATTTTTCCTTTTAGGCAGGATTCACAAGTAGGTAGAGAGTTAATATCAGACATATCAAACATGCCCTCTCCCACTAGCTTGTTCATCCTCCTTGAGGAAATATGACCTAGTCTAGCGTGCCAAAGGTTTGCTGGGTTTTGACTATCGATTTTCCTTTTGTTTGTTGTCTCCGTTTATCAATATAATTTATTGGAACGTCTTTTAGTTTTAAGTTGTATAGATCGTTTTCAAGTTGTCCATTTCCAATCAAACATTCATTCTTGTAAATATTGCAAATCCCATTCACAAAATTGCAAGAATAACCATCTCTATCTAGCATAGAAACAGAAATAATGTTTTTAATTAAATCCGGAACAAATAAAACATCTCTTAAAAATAACTTAAAACCGTTCTGCAAAATTAAACAAACATCTCCAATGGCTGTAGCTTCAACTCTGGAACCATTCCCGAGCCTCAGCTGGGTCTCACCCATTCTAAGCCTGCGACTTCTTGTCATCACCTGCAAATCATTGCAAATGTGAGATCCACATCCGGTATCCAATACCCAAGAAGTAGTATTAAGTGAAATGTTTATTTCAATATAGAACATACCCTTTGCAGTTCCCAACTGCTCTAGATATTCCTTGCAGTTGCGCTTCCAATGACCGGGCTTCTTGCAGTAATGGCAAACATCCTTGGATTTTGCATTGTTTGAAACCTTTGTCTTGTGCTTCTTCTCGGGCTCGACTTTCTTGGGTGGGGCAGAACGTTTCTTGCCCTTCATACTTGGCCCCTTCTTTGCAGAAGATGAGGAGCCCACCAAGAAAGCTGGCTTATCCTTCTTAAGTGTGGATTCATATGTCACAAGCATATTGACCATCTCTTCAAGGGTGGCCTCTATCTTGTTCATATTAAAATTTACCACAAATCCGTCAAACGAAGAAGGAAGAGACAGAAGCAGTAAATCCACGTTGAGTTCATGCTCCAACACCAAATCAAGGGTCGCTAACTTTTGTATGAGCCAAATCACTCGTACCCCATGATCACGGACCGAAGTCCCTTCACGCATGCGACACGTCATTAGCTCCTTAACAGTAGAGAACCTTTCAGCCCTCGATTGAGCCCCAAAAAGTTCCTTGAGTTGAGCGTGAATGTCAGCAGCATTCACGGTGTCCTCAAATCACCTCTGGAGTTCATCAGACATCGAGGCTTGCATATAGCATTTGGTCTTGATGTCATGGTCCCACCATGCATCTAGTTTGGCCAATTCCTCCGGACTTACGTCAGCTGGTGCTTCCTTCGGAGGTGATTTCTCTAACACGTAGAGCATCTTCTCCGAAGTCAAGACAATATTCAACTTCCGGAACCATTCCGTATAGTTTGCGCCAGTTAACTTGTTTTGTTCGAGGATCGAGAATAATGGATTACGCGAATTCATTGTATGAAATACTGAAAAGAAAAACAGACATATATCAATGATTGTTTAAGCAATTTACTAAAACATAAAATAGGCGAATTTAATTTTATGAATCTCACTCCCACTATTTTAACGATTTCACTACCCTCTAGTGAAAACGGGAAACTTTTTCCTTAGTGAGAACATGGAGTCCAATTGACAAACTTATGGTCCCGAATAATATTAGCCAACCATAATTCTCAAAAGGTAGAGCCCAATTGCTTCCAAAGCAACCCCCATGTTTTTACCTCATGTCCAATAAGGGCCCAATAATATGACGCCGTTTAAAGTGACATGTCAAGATGACCCATCAATATTAAGTTGTGATGGACGGTCGCCATGTGGATCCCCCAATAATATGAGCCGATCCCATGGGAGTTTCACCCAACTTACAACATGTGTCGATCCAATGTACAGCTTTCCGACGGACGGGCCCCCCCAATAATATGAGCCGGACCGTATCCGCGGGTAGCATCACATACATTGACCGTTGATGGAAGGTAGGAACATTTAATCAAATTTAAATTTCCTTTATTTATCTTGATATCAATTTTAAATCATATTTAAAATGAGGGATTTTTAATTATAAAAATTTGTCTCATCAATTTTTCAAATTATTGCATGCTTGCCGGATTCACGCAATTATGTCTAAAACATGCATACAATCATAATATCATATATTATATAGGATGATCGATTCCATTTCTAATTGACCCGTGGTTGCCAATCACGAGTCTTAGTCCAATCCTAGGTAATATGCAGTATGCAATGCAATCCTATTACATTAGCTTCCAATTTACATTTCTTCGTCTTTATTGTTCGCTGGGCCCACCATCTTCAAATCTTGATCTCCCACTAAATCTAATGTATTTACAATAAATAACAATGACAAGTAGGGGATACATTTTTAGGGGTGGAAACGGGCCATAAACCAAGCCCACTTTTATTACATATGACATTCATACTGGGCCATAAACCAGGCCCATTAATAAAACCAACAACAATAAAAACAAATGTAAATTCCTAACATACACCTACAAAATTGGTCATGGCAATCGATCATCCTTATCCAATAACATTTAATTCAAAATTAATTTATTGGATAACATGCAGTGGCAATTCAAATTTAAAAAGGATAAAATCATATTTTATATATAAAATCTCATTTTACATATAAAATCATATTTTATCTCTTTATCAAATAAAATCATATTTTATCTACAAAATCCAATTTTATGGATAAAATCATATTTTACTCAATATATTCATAAGATCAAATCTTATCATCAATTGTACCAAAAATAATTGATTTCAAAATTCAATTTAAGGATAAAATATTAAAATTTTCCAAAAATTCAAATTTATCCAAAAATCAATTTTAAAGTTTACGGACTCGAACAATTCGATCCGAAATCTCGTGAACCAATCAAAAACAATTTTTGACCGGACCAAAAATAAAATTTTAACACATTAAAATTAATTTTAAAATAAAAAATTTAATTTTTTCCCGCGGGCCGCCCGGGACACTCCCGGGCCGGCCCGCACCCGTGGGCGCGGGCCGGGGCAGCCCGGCTGCCCCTTTAGGGCAGCAACAGTTGCTGCCCTGGCGGCGCCTGGCACCGCCCCTGGGCGGCGCCGTGCGCCGCCCCTGGGCGACGCCGTGCGCCGCCCGGGGCAGCAACAATTGCTGCCCCACCGGGCAGCGATCCAATCGCTGCCCGGGTTTTGCCCCCGAAATTTTTTTTTTTTATTTAAAAATATTTATTTTGTTTCAAAAACCGAGACTCAAAAATTTTTGTACAATCGATTAATTTAATCGTTTGATCTGAGCAACCTGGCTCTGATACCACTGTTGGAAAACGCGGCTCTCAGATCAATCACGATTGATACCCGGTGCAGCGGAAGTTTAAAAATTTTATCATGGAACAATTCCATGGTGTGGGTATCAACAGTTCAACGATTAAATTATTGTGTGTGTAAAATTCAAATAACAATTAATTAAATTTTACCTTCAATCTCGAAGCGAGATTATTGGACACCACACAGATTTCTCTGCGCTTCTTGTATCTCCCAGGAACTGATGAACTCCTTCAATCAGGTCCACGAATGAGGTTTAAATCCCTCTGACAGATTGCACTAGAAAATCTGTCAGAAGTTTTATGCGAAGAGATTAAACGAATCTGATTCGTTATTCCTGACTGCGATTCAAAATCACAGACCGAAATTTTCTCACGCAGAGAAGGGAGGGGGCGGCCGAATACTGAGAGAGGGAGACTAGGGTTTTCGATTTTTTTCCTCTCAAATTATGACCTGTTGTGTCTAATTTCTGTACTGCAATAACTTATTTATAATGCAGGCCACTAACACCTTAGGGCCCATTAGACATAAGTTGAGGCCCGACAAGCAAAGCCCGCATGTTCAGAAATTAATATAAAATTCATCGTGACTCCGATTGATAAACCGATTTTACCAATGTGCACAGAAACCATTTCTGCACATTTTAAAGTCAAGATAAATTTTCCTGAATCCGAATTCAGTGGTTTCCAAAAATGTACATCCCTATGTCATTTTAGGAAATCCTACTCCCTTACTCTTATTTAAGAAGTCCAACTTCTTTATTCATTAAATTTAACTCTTTAAATTTAACTATCTCAACGGGGATTAAAACTCCATTACACTGTGTGACCCTCAATGGTTCAGGGATACAGCTAGCCGTGGGCTCACAACTCCTTGTGACTCGGAACAACGATTTCCGACTTGCCCAACGAATCATGGTAAAGCGCCTAGCAACATCGCCCATGATTCCCTAGGTATCACTGATAGTGCCTACAAGAACCAGGATTTTGGTTCGCGTACAGTACGGTCCCTTCATCCATATATCCCGATCGAATCAACAACCATTGGTATATCGAGAGTCGCTCAAGATTCGATAACTATGCAATACATCTTGAAGATCAAATTAGTGACATCGCATGTGCTACTAAGAAACCATTTCTTAAATCACATCAAGTACTCTGGCCAGAGATTCGTCACACTAATATCTCCTCAGATCGCATAGGATATCCACACTCGCAAGTATGTGGTGAATCCTTGACAACAATGCATCGACTCCTATATGTGTTGTAACTGTACCCAATCCCGACACCTGATGACCCCCATAGAGTCGGTAAACGAGTCAAAGCACAGTACTAGCATATAGAGTCTCCATGATGTTTCAAGTAGTAAGGACTAATGGTGTACAACCAAAACCGCGGACTTTATCCACTCGATAAGTGATAACCACTTGTAAAGTCCGGATAGGGTAGTTCGATTATTCATCCTATGAATATCCATTTGCATGCTTCGAACATCTCCATGTTCCCTACCAATGAAACGTGGTACTCCGCATCGCAAATGCTAGTCTCAAACTCGAGCGATCCTTATCCTTATTATCGGACGGCTCAATTGACTAGGAACAGTTTAGAATATACAGTGACTATAAGATGTATTTCATGATAGACATCCCCATGTTCTACCACATCTTACATACACTATAGTATATTCAAGGTCTTTATCAAAACAACAATAGTATATCACAATATAACAATATGAAGAAAGATAAAGTCATTGCCATTAATAAAAGTGTAAATTATATTAAACAAAAGATCGTTTGTACAAAGAGTCATCAAAGCCCATAGCCACAAGTTGGCTCACTGGGCACCCACTCTTTCAGATAAGGATTTGACTTATGTTGAGAAACCTCTTCGCATCCTTTATTATAAGGATAAGATTTTACGGAACAAAGTCATTCCTTTGGTTTTAGTTCAGTGGCAGCGCCGAGGCACTGAGGAAGCTACTTGGGAGCTTGAGGACAGGATGCGTAAAGACCATCCTGAGTTGTTTTGATTTCATTCTTTAAGTCGTATTCAGTTGCAAACTCTGTAAACGTTTGATTGAATAAAGAATGTTTCTGATTTCTGTATTTTGCATTCGGTACTTAAGATCTGATTTCGAGGACGAAATATCTTAAGTGGGGGAGAATGTAGTAGCCCGTACCCTAATTGAGTAATTAAAGGATTAATGCTAATTAAATAAATTGGGGATTGGACGGATCGGAAGCTCCGAAGGGACGATCGGAAGCTCCGATCGGGATCGGAAGCTCCGATGAGGATCGGAGGCACCGATGATATTACGTCATCCATGACGTGTGGCTGGATCGGATGCTCCGATCAGGATCGGACGTTCCGATCACCCCTATCCGAAGTCAACAAATGATATTTTGACACGTGGCAGATCAGGATCTTCGGAAGCTCCGATGGCAGGATCGGACGTTCCGATCGAGGTTCGGACGTTCCGATCAAGGATCGGAAGTTCCGATCGTTGTCTATAAATAGTAGGCCGAGACTTCATTTCTCCTTGCCAATTCCGGATTTCCTCTCTATTTCTAGTCATATTCGAGCTGTTCTAGTCTTCTTAGGCTTGGTCCGGAGGTCGGAGAGGCGTTCGGTAGTCGTAGCGGAGTTGTGCCCAAGTTCTGGAGGCATCGACATCAAAGGGCTAACGACGGACGAAGGTATAGCTTTTGCTTCCTATAAATATTTAGGAGTATGCAATAGCTTAGTTAAGGCTTTTAGAGCACTGTAATGATAGTAGTATCATTTCGCTGTGTAGGCGGACTTTAGGCTTGGACTTAGAGCTGGTAGTGCCTACCTGGTATTTGAGGTACGAAAGTACTGTTCGAGATATCCTGACTGAGTATGCATGTATTACGTGACTGCATGATTTATATGCCATGATATTATGCTGCATTCATTTGCATCTTGCTGTATCTCCTTCGAGATGTCTGTAGTAGGGTTGTACCCTATCCTGTTAGTGGATGGACTTCCATCGATTTGGGTCCGGCGTATCCACAGTTATCTCGGTATGGGAGCCACCTCCTGAAGCGACGGCACAGCGTGCTACATACCAGGGCCCGGTCTGTCTCTGTTATCTGATCCTTGACCTCGAGTCTATAGGGAGTTCACTTTGCATGCATGTATACTCATACTCTCGTACTCTCGCACTGAGCGTTTTTATGCTCACGTCTCGTACTCTGTATTTTCTGGACACCCTATTCCATGGGGCATGTTTGCGATTGGACGAGGAGGGTGGATCCAGGAGAGGCTAGTCAGTGGTTGGCCGGCTGGAGCTTCGCTTAGGTTTTATTACTGTTGTTTTGGGTTTATACAGCTATTCGATTTGGTTGTATAATATTGGATAATTACAGATTCCTTTACTTGGGATTGTATAATGTTATTGGTTTCCGCAGTTTTATTCTGATATCTGTTTTATTAAGTTAATTGCATGCCTAAGTTCTGTTTAGTAGGTGATCCGGGTAAGGGTCACTACACGACACATCCCCAAAATGCATCTGCCTTCTGGTCATTGCCGATTATTGGATCATCACTGATTGTGACAAAACTTCTGGCCAAGACCTCATCTTCAACCTTTGTCCAAGTCGAACACTTTCTCGTACCCTCAGCATTCGGAATCATTTTTTCTAAATTCACCACCTCGATTGGGGATTCACGATCGGACAGTTGAGTCTCTGGGACAAAAGTCGGAGATGCAGGTTCAGTCGGCATTGAAGATGAAAAATGCGTACCAGTTGTGTATGGGGTACCAAAGCCTTGAAGAACTGGTGGCGTGAATGGTGGATGACTCGTGTTTTGCCAATATTCGGCTGGAAGCGGTTGTAGTGGACCTCTGGAGGTATAATTCGGATGGATCATAAAATTTCCAAATCCTGGGATATTTTGAACGTTTTGTGGAGAAAACTGCATATTTGGAAATGGATGTGGATATTGATGAGTTGGTGGAATTTGTGGATTTTGGAAAGATGCATTTTCTTGCGAGTTTTGTGTAGAATTTAACAAATATGTAAGATATGCCCTCGTATTTTCATCCATTTCGGATAGAAAATAATATTTCAGAAAAGAGTAAGAAAGATATTGGAGAGAATGAAAGTAGAATTGAAGAGTGTTGGAAGTGGAATGAATTTTGGTGTTAGCATTGAAGGGTATTTATAGATGAAAATTCTAACTAGCCGTTAACTAGCCGTTATAATTTATTTATTTATTTATTTATTTTATATTAAAAATAAAATAAATTAAATAAAAAAAAAAAGTTTCCGTTAAAAAATGCACTAGTTTGACACAATCTGACAAATAATTGAATATATTACCGTTATTTATTATTATTTAAATTAAAAAAATAAAAAAAAAATGAAGTAATGCAGGTGCAGACGCGTGGGGCCCGCGTCTGCACCTGCACACTCTCTTTCTGGCGAGTGCAAGCACGCGCCAGAAAGAAAGTGATGGGGCGTGCAAGCACGCCCCATTGCATTAAAAAAAAAAAAGAAAGGAAGATGGGCGTTCACAACTGTGAACGCCCATCTTCTCTCTCTTGTGGGTGGGTGTTAATAACACCCACCCACAATGCTATGAACACCCACATGGGTGTTCATTGGGTGTTAATAACACCCAATGAACACCCATTGTGGGTGCTCTTAGGGAGGGAGGAATTGTAGCACCTAAAATTTCATAATTTAAATTTCATGCCTAAATTCATTTTCAATATTTATGATTTAAATTGTCTGATTTAATTGCTTAAGTTTCCTTTAAAATTTAAGTTGCTCAAATATTTTATGTTCTTTATTCTTTAGATTCTTAAGTTCAGTGTTCTCTGGTTCCAGATTCGGCGACGGTGGATTTCGGCGGTAAATTCCAAGGTTTTATTTTAAAAAATTAAGTCGGGAGGAATGAGGATTTAGACAAGAATTTGAAAGTTCGAAGTTTTCGGGTGTTTGGAAATCATTTTTTTATCGTATTCTTGGGATTATTCTTTAACTTTTTCTAAAAGTTAGAATTTTCTTAAAAAGCCGGATTAGTATTATCCAATTTAATATTTTAATTTGAGGTTTTTAAACTTAGGGATTTTATTAGTGTTAATTTAGTAGGCAAAAGTTGTAGTACTTTAAAGTAGTACTTTTAAAGCAACACTCACACACCCACCAATAGATACATACACCTACACACACATATACACTTAAACTTAAAATACAACTCAAGTGTAACCTTAGCCCCCAAAATAAATCTCCCTCACGCCTCACACTCCCCTCACGTTTTCTCACTCACTAACCAAGACCGCCCCATCGTTTCTTCCTCCTCCAAGCTTCTCCGACCACCACCACCATCCAGTAGCCGCCATAGCCGACCGGAGTCCAGGTTTATGAGGTGCTGCAGCTGTGTAAGCCATGGCCTAGCAGTTTCTTTCCCTTCGGTTTTTTGTGGTTTTTGGTTGAGGCAAGTACGAGCTTTCATTGCTCTTTCAAGCAAGCTAGTTAAATTTATTTGCTTAAGTTATTGTTATTTTTGTAGGTACACGTTCTCAGATCTGTCAGATCCGATACTCATGGCAGCGGAAGTTTTAAAAATTTTATTTTCAGATTTGAAACGATTTCAGATCATTGGGTACGAAATCCATACGATTAAAATAATTGCGAAAAATAAAACAAGGTTAAATTTTACCTCTCAAGCCTTGGCTTAAGGTTATGGACACCAACAGATAAATCTGATCTTCTTGTATATCCCAGGAACTGATTCCTCGATCAACTCCCGAATCAAGTCCACGAACAGAAATCTAAACCCTCCGACAGACTGCACTAAAAAGTCTATCAGAAGTTTCAACAAAGAGATTAACAGATTTGATCCGTTAAAACAGACTGCAATTTCGAAAATTGCAGCCAAAAATTTTCGAACAGGGGAGAGGGGATTTTCGGCCAACCCTAGAGAGAAGCTCTCTAAGTTTTCAAAAATTATGAAGTGTATTGTATAATTTCTGTACTGGAATAAATTATTTATAACATGGGCTGTTAACAGCTTAGGGACCGTTAGTAATAAGTTGAAGCCTGACAATCAAAGCCTGTATGTTCAGAAATTAATATAAAATTCATCGTGACTCCAATTGATAAACCAATTTCACCAATGCGTATTGAAACTTTTTCTGCATATATTAAAGTCAAGATAAATTTTCTGAATCTGAATTCAGGGGTTTCCAAAAATAGCATCTCCATATAATTTTAGGAAACCTCACTCCCTCTATTCAACAATAAGAAGTCCTACTTCTCGTTCGCTAAATTTAACTTATTAAATTTAACTATCTCAACGGGGATTAGAAATTCATTACTTGTGTGACCCTCAATGGTTCAGGGATACCACTAGCCGTGGGCTCACAACTCCTTGTGACTCGGAACAACAATTTCTGACTTGCCCATTGAATCATGGTAAGAGCGCCTAGCAACATCGCCCCATGATTCCCCAGGTATCACTGATAGTGCCTGCAAGAACTAGTGGGTTTCGGTTAGTGTACAGTACGGTCCCTTCATCCAAATATCCCGATCGAATCAACAACCATTGGTATATCGAGAGTCGTTCGAGATTCGATAACTTTGCAATACATCTTGAAGATCAAATAGTGACATCGCATGTGCAACTAGGAAACCATGTATCCTGAAGCACATCATGTCCTCTGGCTAGAGATTTGTCACACTAATATCTACTCAGATTGCATAGGATATCCATGCTTGAACGCGTGTGGTGAATCCTTGAAAACAAAACATTTACTCCTATATGTGTCGCAACTGCACCCAATCTTGACACATGATAACCCTCATGGAGCCAGTAAATGAGTCAAAGTACAGTGCTAGCATATAGAGTCACCATGATGTTTCAAGTAGTAAGGACTAATGCTTTACAACCAAAACCACAAACTCATCCACTCGACAAGTGATAACCACTTTGAAAGTCCGAATAGGGTAGTTTGATCATCTATCCAATGAATATCCATTTGCATGCTTTGAACATCTCCATGTTCCATACCAATGAAACGTGGTACTCTGCATCGCAAATTCTAGTCTCAAACTCGAGCGATCTTTATCTTCATTACAGACGACTCAATTGACTAGGAACAATTTAGAATATACAGTGATTATAAGATGTGTTTCATGATAGTCATCCATATCCACTATCACATCTTACATGCATTCTAGTATATTCAAGGTCTTTATCTAAATTTCGTATAGTACGTCACAACATAACAATATGACAAAAGATAAAGTAAATGTCAATAAAGAGCATAAATTACATAAAACAAAGATTGTTTACAATAAGAGTCATCAAAGCCCTCAGCCACAAGTTGGCTATAAGGGCATCCACTCTTTCAATCTCCCACTTGCCCTAAAGCCAACTAGTCATACTACGTAGTCACATTGCTTCGCGATGTTTGTCAAATAAGGGTCCTGGAAAGGGCTTATTAAGTGGATCAGAGATATTGTCTGCAGAGGCCACTCTCTTGATTGTGATGTCTCCTCTTTCCACGATCTCCTAGATGATGTGGTATTTCGTCAATGTGTGTTTGGATCTTTTATGAGACCTTGGTTCCTTTGCCTCAGCAATGGCACAAGTGTTGTCGCAGTACACCGGGACTGGATCAACAGCTTCAGGAATGACACCCAAATCTTGGACGAAATTCCTCATCCAAACAACCTCTTAAGCAGCAGCTGATGCTGCAATGTATTCTATCTCAATGGTGGAATCCTCTGCGGTGTCCTGCTTGGAACTCTTCCAAGAGACAGTGTCACGCCCCGAAAACGGGCCTAGTTGACATCGGCGTTGTTAACAATTTAACATTGAAACAACAAGTCTCGTAGTACAAATCTTCCCAAAACCAGTCTATTTCATAAAACAGAATTGTCTTTACAATACGAAACATGAGTGCAGAAGCGATAATATAAAGGAAACTAGTTAAAAGACAATTCTAGAGATCTTCTTTTCTTTAAACTTCATCACCAGCCCCAAAACATGTTTTGTTCAGCCTCATCTAGTTGATCTTCATTCTTATCTGGGGAGGGAAGTAAGGGGTGAGCGTTTTGGGAAACACTCAGCAAGTGGGGGATGTTCATAAACGAGAATATCAAAACATTGATATAACATGAGTTCGACAGTGACATGTTGCAAAACATGTCACAACAGGAATTGAAACATTAGACAAACATAATTCGAAACAGTTCGAGGAATCATATCAAGAAAATCATAAGGTCAACATATGGAAAGCACTGAAACTTCATTTCATTATTCATGGTTTGCTTTTCTGTCTCCTATATATTACTCCTCTAAGGGGCGAGGCCATTGTTTCGGTTTTATACCCACCGAAGGGGGCCATATAACGGTTTTATACCCACCGTTATACCCACCATGTAGGGGCCATATAACGGTTTTATACCCACCGTGTAGGGGTCATATAACGGTTTTATACCCACCGTGTAGGGGCCATATAATGGTTTTATACCCACCGTGTAAGGGCCAAATAATGGTTTTATTCCCACCGTGTAAGGGCCATATAACATATCATATTTTCTTTCCACTTCAAAGTCAAATCATAACAGTGCCGTTTCAAAAACCTCAAAGTATAACGAATCATTCAAAAGAAACATATATAGTTCAAAGGACATGGAACAAATGCAATACGATCAAATGAAACGAAACTCTTTAAAACATGAATCTGATACTTATCAAAGACACGAAATAATTGGTGTACAATCGGATTTTCAAAAACAAGATCATCATCATTTGAAAAGCATAAATAGAAGCCCACTTATGAAGAATTGTAAGTGTACAAACATTATATCAAGAAATATACATACAAAGGTATACTTTCAGAAAATACTAGATAAAAGAAAAGGATAACAAACGAAGCATAGAATGAAAAATTGCTTCAGAAACATAAGTCCACTTACTTGAATCCTATGAGAATGTGAGAGAATGCTATGGACAGAATTTCTACTTCAATCCTGGTAGTGCTTCCGTGAAACTTTGGCTCGATTATGAAAATACTTCAAACAACACTCTTTGTTCGACTACTTGCACAAAATAACTCTACTAAACGGCTACTAAAATGCACGAGAATCGCAACTCTTTCTCTTGCTTGAATCGTGAAGGTGTGGAGTGTTTTGGTGTGTCATTTTCCATCAAGTTTGAGGTGCTTATATAGTTGTCTTTGGGAATTTGAAGGGACACACATTTATAGCCAACTAAGTGGTCATAAACGTCCTTAATCATGGTTATAATGAATCTTTATGATGAGGGTTACATGGCTGAATAATTGGTGTCATTAACCTTGGCTTTATGGTCCATTAATAGCCTCATAATGACTAATCATAATGGTGAATGTAGGGGTTACGAATGGTCTTCATTCCTATAAGCCTTCAAAGTCGAATTGATTGGCTTTAGTAGTGCAATTATTTAGATGAAGTGGTCATGCATGCATGTGGAATTTCTAGGTCTTCACATCCACCCCACCTTATTGGAAGTTTCATCCTCGAAACTTGATTTGTCCTTAACAGTTCATTTTCTTTAACTATTGCTCCAATAATTTGTAGGTTTACCAAGTTAATATACCAGATAACTATCACTACAATTAAATGTACCGTAGGAAGCATTATGTTATTATTTCTCAATATCAGTCTATGTTTTTAAATTCTTGTTGATGTGTGTAGATCTAGATGAAAACTCAATCCTAATTAATCAAAACATAAGCGGGTAAATCGATTATTGGGATGGTACCTGTGAAGTCATTGTTTGCGTCATTAGTCTTTTCTTGCATTAAGGCAAACACACGAGCGTTGGGTTTGTTTTCCGTTGGCTAGTTTGGAATAACACCTATGTTTGATCTTGTCCTCTCTACACCTTTAAGTTCAGGACAATCAGCAATACGGTGCCCCATCTTTCCACAGTTGAAACATGCATTGGAATTCTTACGACATTCCCCGGTGTGTCGGAAGTTATAGAGGGGGCATGACTTAACAGTTGTGTGAATAGACGATGAACCTTGAGATAGGTCCTTGGACTGATTCAGCCTTTTAAATTTTTGTCCAATTTGGGTTTCTTGGCCAATGAGGGGTCTCTTGTTCTTTTGCTCGACTACTCGGTTGATAAAACTACTCTAGGTTTGAAAATCGGGCAGAGTCTCGACCACTATAGCTACTAAATTTTGAGAGGGATGGAGAGAAAAGATTGTGTTTGGTGTATCTAATTCCTTCAAATTTGAGGCCTATTTATAGGTGAGGGAGATTAGAAGGTGAAAGGTTACTCTTAATAGTCATAAAGTCCTTAATCATGGTCATAATGACCCTTGATGGTGGAAGTTTCATGGTTGGTCCTTTGGCTTTCCAAATTTTTGAGTTAATGCCAACATTAATTGAGGTAATTAATCTTACATAACTCTTGGTGTAAATGCATTTGAAATTGCATTGCCTTCAAATTCCTCGATCTTTACATCCCACTCTCCTTATTTGAAGTTTCGTTCTCGAAACTTGAACTGTATTGGTCTCCAACTAATGCATTCATTGTAAAGGGGATTGCATTGGCCTTTTGTCAGAATACGACAATCTTGGCACCTCTTTACAATTTCTATCCCAAAAATTTATTGTCATCATATTCCAAGATTTCGATAGGATTAAATCCTTGGAGTCAAAAACTATCCTAATGATGTTTATCTATAACCAAAAATATTAAACTAACCTAAACTTCAACAATCAAGACTTAAAATTCGTATCTAGAATGTAATGAATGCTAGCTCCCAAATAATTATGTATAAATTCGAAATCATAACTTAAATATTTCTATAGACCATGTACCTAAATAATAGTCCCAAAACTGAGTAAACATAAATCTAAAATAACCATTCTCAAATTTCTTACTAATCTTAAAAATAATACTAGTTCCAAGGTGGTTCTTTTCCATTCTCAATCTTACTTACTAGTCCCAAAGTGATTCTAAATCATAGTTCCAAATTCACCATTTATCATATAACCAGTTCTCAAATGATTATTTTCATTCTCAATCTTACCTACTAGAACACAAGTGAATCATTCTCATTCTAAATCTGAATTACTAGTCTCCAAGTGATTCATTCTCCTATATCTTATATACTAGTTCCCAAGTGAATTATTCTGGTTCTATATCTTAGATACTAATTCCCAAGTGAATCATTCTCATTCTAAATCTTAATTTCCCATTAATATTATGAACCTGGTGGCGGGCTTTGATACCACTTAAATGTCACGCCCCGAAAATGTGTCTAGTTGACATCGGCGTTGTTAACAATTTAACGTTGAAACAACAAGCCTCGTAGTAAAAATTTTCCCAAAACCAGTCTATTTCATAAAACAGAATTGTCTTTAAAATACAAAACATGAGTGCGGAAGCGATAATATAAAGGAAACAAGCTTAAAGACAATTCTAGAGATCTTCTTTTCTTTAAACTTCATCACCAGCCCCAAAACATGTCTTGTTCAGCCTCATATAATTGATCTTCATTCTTATATGGGGAGGGAAGTAAGGGGTGAGCGTTTTGGGAAACACTCAACAAGTGGGGGATGTTCATAAACGAGAATATCGAAACATTTATATAACATGAGTTCGAAAGTGACATGTTGCAAAACATGTCACAACAGGAATTGAAACATTAGGCCAACATAATTCGAAACAGTTCGAGGAATCATATCATGAAAATCATAAGGTCAACATATGGAAAGCACTGAAACATCATTTCATTATTCATGGTTTGCTTTTCTGTCCCCTATATGTTACTCCTCTAAGGGGCGAGGCCATTGTTTCGGTATTATACCCACCGAAGGGGGCCATATAACGGTTTTATACCCACCATGTAAAGGCCATATAATGGTTTTATACCCACCGTGTAGGGGCCATATAACGGTTTTATACCCACCGTGTAGGGGCCATATAACGGTTTTATGCCCACCGTGTAAGGGCCATATAACGGTTTTATACCCACCGTGTAAGGGCCATATAACATATCATATTTTCTTTCCACTTCAAAGTCAAATCATAACAGTGCCATTTCAAAAACCTCAAAGTATAACGAATTATTCAAAAGAAACATGTATAGTTCAAAGGACACGGAACAAATGCAATACGATCAAATGAAACGAAACTCTTAAAAACATGAATCTAATTCTTATCAAAGACACAAAATAATTGGTGTACGATCGGTTTTTCAGAAACAAGATCATCATCATTTGAAAAGCATAAATAGAAGCCCACTTATGAAGAATTATAAGTGTACAAACATTATATCAAGAAATATACATACAAAGGTATACTTTCAGAAAATACGAGATAAAAGAAAAGGATAACAAACGAAGCATAGAACGAAAAAATGCTTCAGAAACATAAGTCCACTTACTTGAATCCTATGAGAATGTGAGTGAATGCTATGGACATAATTTCTACTTCAATCCTGGTAGTGCTTCCGTGAAACTTTGGCTCGATTATGAAAATACTACAGACAACACTCTTTGTTCGACTACTTGCACAAAATAACTCTACTAAACAGCTACTAAAATGCACGAGAATCGAAACTCTTTCTCTTGCTCGAATCGTGAAGGTGTGGAGTGTTTTGGTGTGTCATTTTCCCTCAAGGTTGAGGTGCTTATATAGTGGTCTTTGGGAATTTGAAGGGACACACATTTATATCCAATTAAGTGGTCATAAACGTCCTTAATCATGGTTATAATGACTCTTTATGATGGGGGTTACATGGATTTATGGTCCATTAATAGCCTCATAATGACTAATCATAATGGTGAATGCAGGGGTTATGAATGGTCTTAATTCCTATAAGCCTTCAAAGTCGAATTGATTGGCTTTAGTAGTGCAATTATTTAGATGAAGTGGTCATTCATGCATGTGTAATTTATAGGTCTTCACAGACAGCACCGCCATTGAGCATGAATACAAATCCAGAGGTTGACTTTGAGTCATTCACATCATTTTGGAATCTAGAGTCGGTATAGCCTTCCAATTTCAATTCTCCTCCCCCATAAACTATGAACATATTCTTAGTCCTTCTTAAGTACTTAAGAATATCTTTTACAGCTTTCCAATGCATTTGTCTAGGGTTGGTCTGATATCTGCTCGTGACACTCAGAGCATAGGCTACATCAGGCCTGGTAGATATCATCACATACATGATACTACCTATAGCTGACACATATGGTACGTGTGCCATTTTCTCTATTTCTTCTTCAGTCTTGGGAGACATAGACTTGGACAGAGAAACCACATGACACATAGGTAGATGTCCTCTCTTGGACTCATCCATAGAGAATATCTTCAATATGGTATCGAAGTAGGTCTCTTGAGTGAGTCATTTCATTTTCTTAAACCTATCTCTATAGATCTGTATTCTAAGAATATAGGATGCTTCTCCCAAGTCCTTCATCAAAAATCTACCTAATAACCATATATTTGTTGACTGCAGCATCCCTACATCATTCCCAATGATTCAACATAAAGTACTAAGAATGTGACGGTATCCTTAACTAATTTCTTGTACACGCACGGTTCCTCCGGGTTCTGGATGAAACCAAAGTCCTTTATTGTTTCATCGAATTTTTGGTTCCAAATTCTCGACGCCTGTTTGAGACCATAGATCGATCTTTGAGGCTTGCATACCTTATCCTCGCTTTCCATGCATATGAATCCTTCAGGCTGCATCATATAGATCTCTTCCTTAATGTTTCCATTAAGGAACACTGTTTTCACATCCATTTGCCATATATTATAGTCATACCATGCTGCTATGGCAATTAGGATTCTTATGGACTTGAACACTGCGACTGGTGAAAAAGTTTCATCATAGTCAACACCTTGTCTTTGAGTATAAACTTTTGCGACCAATCGTGCCTTGTAGGTCAGTACCTCACCGCCAGGCCCAAGTTTTTTCTTGTAGATCCATTTAAACCCTATAGGAACAATTCCTTCAGGAGGATCTACCAAAGACCAAACTTGGTTTGCATGCATGGAGTCTATTTCAGACTGCATGGCTTCAAGCCATAAATTAGAATTTGCATCAGAAATTGCCTCCTTAAAGTTTTTGGATCACATCCAATGTCAGGATCACTTTGATCCCCTTCAAGGAGGAGACCATATCGAATAGGAGGTCTAGAAATCATTTCGGACTTTCAAGGAAGTGGCGTGTCTTTTATTGGTTCTTGAGGTGTGGGATCGTCATTTTGTATCTCGGGTTCTTCTCGAACTTCTTCGATTTCCATCATTTTGCCTTTTCTATCAAGTAAGAACTCCTTCTCTAGGAAGGTGGCATTCCTAGAAACAAACACTTTTGTTTCATTAGGATGATAGAAGTAATATCCGATTGAATTCTTCGGATACCCTAAAAAATAACATAAGGTGGATCGACTATCCAACTTATTTCCTACTATCTATTTTACGTAAGCAGGACATTCCCAAATCCTCAAGTACGAATACTTATGAGCTTTGCCAGTCCATAGCTCGTATGAAGTTTTATTCACTGCTTTAGTGTGGACATTGTTTAACAACAAAACTGTCGTTTCAGGGGCATAACCCCAAAACGAAGGTGAAAGCTCAGTGAATCTCATCATAGATCTTACCATGTCCAACAGAGTTCGATTACGATGCTCTGCTACACCATTAAGCTGAGGTGTGGCAGGAGGAGTCCACTGAGAAAGAATTCCATTTTCTTTTAGATAGTCCAAAAGCTCGGTACTCAAGTATTCACCACCTCGATCAGATTGAATTGCTTTAATACTTTTACCTAGATGATTTTCTACTTCAGTCTTGAATTCTTTAAACTTTTCAAATGATTCAGATTTATATTTCATTAAATATAAATACCCAAACCTAGAATAATCATCAGTAAAGGTAATAAAGTAGTTGTGACCAAATTTAGTACCAATACTAAATGGGCCACAAACATCTGTATGGATCAGATCCAACAGATTTTGACTACGCTCAGGTCTTCCCTTAATAAGTGTTTTAGTAATTTTTCCTTTTAGGCAGGACTCACAAGTAGGTAGAGAGTTTATATCTGACATATCAAACATGCCCTCTCCCACTAGCTTGTTCATCCTCCATTAGGAAATATGACCTAGCCTAGCATGCCAAAGGTTTTTCGGGTTTTGACTATCGTTTTTCCTTTTAATTGTTGTTATCGGTTTATCAACATAATTAACTGGAACGTCTTTTAATTTTAAGTTATACAGATCATTTTCAAGTTGTCCACATCCAATCAAACATTCATTCTTGTAAATATGGAAAATTCCATTCACAAACTTGCAAGAAAAACCATCCCTATCAAGCATAGAAACAAAAATAATGTTTTTAACCAAATCTGGCACAAATAAAACGTCTCGCAAAAATAACTTAAAATTGTTCTGCAAAATTAAACAAGCATCCCCCACATCTTTTGCTTCAACTCTAGAACCATTCCCGAGCCTCAACTGGGTCTCACCCATCCTCAGCCTACGACTTCTTGACATCACCTGCAAATCATTGCAAATGTGAGATCCACATCCGGTATCCAATACCCAAGAAGTACTATTAAGTGAAACATTTATTTATATATAAAACATACCCTTTGCAGTTCGCAACTGCTCGAGATATTCCTTGTAGTTACGCTTCCAGTGACCGGGTTTCTTTCAGTGATGACAAACATCTTCAGACTTGTCCATGTTTGAAGATTTGCTCTTGTGCTTCTTCTTGGGCCCCGTTTTCTTGGGTGGGGTAGAATGCTTCTTACCTTTGTATTTGGCCCCTTCTTAGCAGAGGAAGAGGAGCCCACCAAGAGAACCGACTTATCCTTCTTAATTGTGGCCTCATAGTTGACAAGAATATTGAACATCTCTTCAAGGGTGGCTTCTAGCTTGTTCATATTGAAGTTCACCACAAAACCGTCAAACGATGAAGGAAGAGAAAGAAGCAGTAAGTCCACACACAGTTCGTGCTCCAACACCAACTCGAGGGTCACCAATTTTTCAATGAGCCAAATCATGTGTACCTCATGCTCACGGACCAAAGTCCCCTCTCGCATGCACACATCATCAGCTCTTTGACAGTGGAGTACCTCTCAGATCTCGATTGAGCCCCAAAAATTTCCTTGAGGTGCATGTGTATGTCAGCAGCATTCACGACATCCTCAAATCGCCTCTGGAGTTCATCAAACATCGAAGCCTGCATGTAGCATTTGGCCTTGATATCATGGTCCCACCATTTATCAAGTTTGGCCAACTTATTCGGACTCACATCAGCCGGTGCTTCCTTTGGAGGAGACTTTTCTAGCACGTAGAAAATCTTCTCCGAGCACAGGACAATCTTCAACTTACAAAACCATTCCATATAGTTTGCGCCAGTCAGTTTGTTTTGTTCGAGAATATAAAACAATGGATTACGCGAGCTCATCATAATGATATAATGAAATGATAACAAACAAAAATCAGTGATTGTTTAATTAATTTACTAAGACATAAAATAAGGCGAGTTTAATTTTATGAAATACACTCCCACTATTTTAACGATTCCACCACCCTCTAGTGAAAACGAGAAAACCATTTTCTTTAGTAGGAACATGGAGCCCAAATTATAAATTATAGTCTAGAATAAAATCAGCGAATTATAATTTTCAAAAGGTAGAGTCCAATTGCTGTTAGAGCAACCCCATGTTTTTACCTCATATCTAATAAAGGCCCAATAATATGACGCATATTATTGTGACGTGTCAAGTTGACCTATCAATATTAAGTAGTGATGGACGGTCTCCATGTAGACTCTCAATAATATGAGTTGATCCCATGGGAGTTCCACCCTACTTACAACAATTGTCTACTTAATGTACAGCTTTCCGGTGAAGGCCCCCCCCCCCCCCCCAATAATATGGGCCAGACCACGCCCGAGGGTAGAATTCATCATGAATTGATAGTTGATGGAAGGTAGGAAAATATAAACTATATTTAATTTCACTTTTGTTAAACTTGATATAAATTTTAAATCATATTTAAAATGATGGATTTTAATTTTATTGAAAAATTGTCTCATCATTTAATTAGTATGTATGCTTGCAGGATTCATTCAATTTAGTCTAAACATGCATACAACAATAATATCAAATATTAAATAAAAGATGATCGATGCCTAGATCTAGTCGACCCGTGGTTGCCAATCACGAGTCTAAGTCCAATCCTAAGTGATATGCAAGTATGCAATGCAATCCTATTACATTGAGGTTCCAATTTACATTTCTTCGATCTTTATCATCGTCTGTTGGGCCCACCATCATCTTCATATCTTCATCTCCCACTAAGTCTAATAAATTTACAATAAATTTTGATGAAAGTAGGGGATACATATTTTAAGGGTGGGAACGGACCATAAACCAGACCCACTTTTATTACAAATGACAAATCAAATTGGGCCACAATACAAGCCCATTAATAAAAACACAATAACAATAATAAAAAACAAATGTAAACAACCTAGCATACACCTAAAAATTGGTTATGACAATCGATCATCCTTTTATCCAATTATTTAATTCAATTAAATTATTGGATAACAAGCAATTTAAAATGGAAATATATGTAAATAGATAAAATCATATTTTATACAAAAATCCCATTTTATATATAAAATCATATTTTATCTAGTTTATCCATAAAATCATATTTTATACATAAAATCTAATTTTATATATAAAATCATATTTTATCATCAATTGCAACAAAATAATTAATTTTTCATAAAATTTAATTTATTGGATTAAATTTATAAATTTTCCAAAAATTCAAATTTATCCAAAAAATTAATTTACTTAAAATTTTGGATTCAAACAATTTTGACCTAATGCCCCGTTGATCAACTGAAATGATTTTCGATTGGGCAAAAACTGGGCCCAATAACCGTTACCGGGCCGAAATTCATAATTTTAAAAATAAAAATATAATTTTCTAGGGCTGCCCGGTACGAGGCACAACGGGGGCCCAGCCCAGCTGCTGGGCCGCCGTGCGCGGCCCAACTGTGCACTGGGTGATAGTTGTATTTTTGTTGCATTTGTTTGTATCATTTTTGTTGTTGTTTTGCATTAGTTGCATGTTTTATTTTAGCATTTTATTCGTATTGCATTTTCTGTGTTTGCATGATGGGATTCTTGTTTTTGTGGTTAGGTTGCTTATTTTGCGGACTAAGATGGAACCTCGGAGGAACGGAGATTTGAAGCAAGGGAAATTCAAGTCAATTTCTGGAAATGCTCTCTTGCTCGATCCGCAAGATTATGCAGATCGAGCGAGTGCTTATATTTTGAGGACAGTAGGATGGAACTTCTCTCTCGCTCGATCCGCAGATGTTTACCGATCGAGCGAGCCCTTTTTTTTTACGTGAGGCAGTAGCAGTTGAAATCTCTCTCGCTCGATCCGCATAATGTTTCGGATCGAGCAGGCGTTTTGTTTCGGAAAAAAAATTTATTTTTGGAAACTTTGTTAATTTAGTTCCTAGCCTTAATTATACTACTATTACGTTTTAGTAGGATTTTTTATCAGACTTGTGGAGACACATTGGAGGCTAGGTTTTCTTCTTGAATTCTTAATTCTAGTTTTCTTCTTTTTCTTTGAATTTTGTGAATTTTGCTATGAATCGTTGTAGCTAAACTCTTTTACTTGGTTGAGGGAGACGAACCCTTGGTATATTTCATTTATGAGATTTGATTTGTAGTGTTTTAATCTTTATTAAGTATCAATTTTTGATCTGTTTTATTTTATGTTTGTATGCAAGATTTTAGGATTGGCCATCTTAGGATTTTGTATTTCAAGCGATAGCTAAATTAGAATTCAAATCCGTAATTGTTTGAATAACCTAATTTGCGAAGCAACTACGTGTGATAATTTCTGCTGTTGAATTTATTATCTCGTAGGGTCAATTATTGGATAGGCTAAATATAACCGCTGGTGTTGTGTTGTCTAGTTTCGTCAGTTTTACTAATTTGAATGCTACCGTGGATTTAAATCTAGATTGCTGTTATCGGGTTGGTCCATTGGTAAGGGTTAATTAAGAATGCTGTTTTCTAATTAACTAATATTACGGTGAAACAGGAATTGAATTTTTAATGACGAATATTTAATAAGATTAATTATTTTAGAGAATCGATGATTGAATGAATGAATATCAAGGGTGTAGTCGATCGATACCAAGTCTCGTCTCTTATTGAATTTCTCAGTCTTTTATTTAAATTTTGCATGCTAGTGAATTTTGATTGCTTAAAGTTTTTAGTAGTTAATCTCACCTCCAAAACCCCCTTTTATTTTAAAGAACACTTTTAAATTTACCTTTCCTCGTGGAAACGATCCCTACTCACGCTACTACATTAAAATTGTTTATTTGATTGAGTCGGGTAATTTGGGCGTATGCGATAAGCGCTACCAAATTTTGGCGCCGTTGCCGGGGAACGGTGTTAAATTTTTTTTTTGTGTTCTTTTATTTTGTTTTATTTTGCTTTATTCTGTTATTCTCACTCTTTTTTTTTCTTTTCTCTGGTTCTAGCTTTCTCTAGTTCATGCTTTCAAGTGATCTTGTTGAAGAGGATTTTTTCTACGATCCAGAGATCGAAAGAACTTTGCATAGGCGAAGGCGAGAACTCCGTAGGCAACAACAAGAAGCCGCGGCTAGAGCTGCTTGATCGAGCAAATACTACCACGAAAAATCAACGTAAATATATCTACCAATTAAGCTCGAATAAATCGCAAGTGCACGATTCAAGTTATAATATAATGTACTGAGTACGAGTATCGTCCTCAGGGACTAATGAAAATAATTTGTCTTTTCAATTTTTAACTACACAAAGTATCGAAAAAGTGATTTGTGAATTAACTAACATCTAAAATTAAAACTCAATATAAATAAACTTAAATTTCACAACCAAGCCAACAAATCTCAGAGTGAAGAATAACAATTCAAAATGATTTTGTTGGAATTTCGGTTCACCTTTTCCCTAATTGAACTCGACGATTGGAACTTAATTTATTCTTATAAATTTAACAGAAATTCCTATAACATTGACACTCTCTCTCGAGGTGATGCCAAACTAATCAAATCAGTGAAGTAATTAAATCTCTCTAATTATTTATCACGACTGATTGCTTTGCATTCTATGAATTCTACAACTTTCAACCTGGCGGTCTATGGCTATCAACATGTACTAAATACCATATCTCTATGAATATTTTAAGTCCATGGATTATATCATTCGTCGTAATTATAAACCTATCTCTCGACAGCAATTCATAATTTACAAATCTATGTTAAGGGTAGCTAATCATCAACATAGAAAGAAAAACATGATAAAATCAATTATAAACATAAATCAATTCCCAATACGTCCGGTGATTAAATCACACTACAGTGTTTCGGGATTAGGATCCCCTTGATTCCAACAAAATAATTGTTTAGCTACTAGAATTCATTACAAAAATTCAATCTCCAAGATGTTCAACATAAAAATTCAGAAGAAGACGAAAAAGAAAAACTCCCAACGGAGAAGAGAAATCTCAAGAGTTCAGCCGCCGGTTGTCTTCTGATATGCGTCCCGTGCAACCCTCAAAAACTAAAGAAATAATTGTATTTATAGTTCCCCAGAATCCTCTCCGAAATAAACTCTCAAAATAAAAATAAAATAAAAACTGCGCGCCGCGCCCGAGCGGTAGAAATTGGCCGCTCGGGCGCCTCAAAACTCCTTGCACTACTGTCTCAAAAATACGTGACCGCGCCCGCGCGGTAGAATATGGCCGCTCGGGCGCCTCTTAAAGTTCCAACCTACTGTTTTCTCAACCGTGTATGCGCCCGCGCGGTAGATATTGGCCGCCCGCGCGCCCTGCTTCTTTTCCAGAATTTTGCCTTTCTTCTTGTTCTATCTGCATGGCCTCTACTGTGCATCACCTTCCCACCAAGTATCGGCATTTCTTGGTGATTTCCTGCCATAAAAATAGATAAACCAGAGGAGTGAATACGAACATAATAAAACAATATAAAGAACAAGAATGGTAAAGAACGGACAATAAGTAAACGAAACGAATGCAAAACAAACACAAAACAAGCAATAAAAACACATAAAAACGACTCCTATCAACCTCCCCAAACTAACCTTTTGCTCGCCCTCGAGCAAAATAGGTGATAGACTAATATGCAGACACAACAGAACGACGAAACAAGGAAGTGAAATCAATCTTCTTAAGCCTCAGAATATTTTCCACAAAATCAACAATCCAATCAATCAACATGCTGACATTTTGAAAATGTAACACCAACTAGCAAACCTTGCGAACTTCAAAATCTCGCAACTCCGTATTTTGGAATACTCTACTCTAAATTCAATTCACACATTCTAGAATCATGAGGACTTTTTCGGGTATATCAGGATCAAGATTTTGAAACATTCAATAATACACACACTCATGACTGGTATAACTCAATGAAAAATAGTGTGTGCATGTTTTTGATCAAGAATCCACATTCATTAACTGTGTCTATCAACAGTCCATAGGCAAAATTCTCACAACCCCTCTCCACTAGTATATTAGGCAACTGTAACTCGGTCAATAGGTCTTATTCGGCTTATAATGTTAGGCTAGGCTAATGGCTCCAAATGAAGGACACGAATTCAAAGAGGGAGTAAATAATGATCATTCTATACAGACTACTCCTTTCGAATTACAAATTTGCACTTCTTCTCATTCATTGATTTCCAGATTTTTCTTTTCTTTCACTTGCCTTTTGCCAACATTCTTCTCTTTCTTTTTCACCATTTTTTCTCAATATTTTCATATTTTTAAACATATCCCTTCTTTTTTTCTTTTCTTCTTGCTACCCCCTTTTGATTTTTGAACAACACTCAACACACCATTTGTTTCTCAACTTTTCAGTAGGAGCATACACATCAATGATCTACATTCAATTTACTCCCAACAAGGTAGGAATGAGTGTTTAAGCTATGGGTAGTAATTGTAGGTTCTTGAAAAATTTCGAATGGGTGTTTTCCACACGTTTTCACGCGTGCCATTCGTTTTCTATTAAGCTCAAATAAGGTACTAGGGACAAAATAAATAAAGGGTAGTTTGAAAGGCACAAACGAAATTCAGAAAGAAATGCCTATATCATTCCTAAATCACAGTATGCCCGTATTGCGCCTCGAGGGATGTTCGAACTTGTTCTAGACAAATCTCAATTCACAGTTAACTCATACAGATCTCAATCAGTGCAGAAAAAAAAGAATCATCAGTAGTAAGCGATGATTACACCAACATAAAATCCAGATTATGCACCTCTCATGCTCATATAAATGTGAAGGCTCAATTGGGCATCTAAAGGTAATTCACGAAAGATTTCTTTCTAGCCCAAAGATCAAACAAATTGCCTCAATCATATCCAAGTTTGTGTGTTTCAAATACAGATTCAAGTGTACCTCACAGAATGTTTTGAGACCTATTCATCGACTTGGTTATACTAGTTCAAAATGATTTGTCAAACAAAGAAGATAGTCCTGGACTTGCAACCATCAAACGACTCAAACGAACAAAGAAAACACGAAAAACAAAACTGAAAACACAAAAGACACACACCCTCCCCAAACTAAAGACAAGCATTGTCCCCAATTCTACTTAACACCACCAAAACTAAAAAAAACTAAAAGAAAATAAAAACAAAAAAAAAACACTAAAAACTCCCCTGGTACTAATTAGACTCCTCCTCATCCATGTCTTCGGGCAGATCCCGAACCGGTGGAGCATATTGGAACTGGAATGGTGGAGGATATGGCGGTGGTGCAGGATAAACGGCCGGGTCCATCCCAGCATTGGCGAGCAGTCCTCGCATCATGGCATGGGTGGATTCATTGTAGGCGGCGTTTACCTCTTGGCAGTGCTCCTGATGTTGCATCCATGCCGACATTTCACTCAATGAATCATGTGTGGTGCGGCGAGCAGGAGGTGGCCGAGGTGCAGTCCGTGATGATTGACCAGGGCCAGAGCTGGCCTGGCCAGGAAGTGAAAACTCGCGTACGCGGAAGGCGTGTTTTGCTTTTAGAATTGTGTGATCCACTGCCTGCATTGGGTGAAACCATTCTTCTGTGTCCTTGTATGGGACACCAGCTTGCACACACAGTAAAGAAACAATGGTCGAAAAGAAAATTGAAATGTTGGAAGTGTGAATGGAAGTGTACAACTATTGGTTGATAATTTGTCCAACATTAATCGGCCATTGTTTGTGCACAGCATAGAGAAGCACCGCCCTGCTCATTGTCACAACATGTGTATGGGACACCGGCATCAACCTGTGGGTCAGAAAAGCATACCACAAGGCCGGTTCCAGCCGCAAATTTTTTTCCTTAAAAGATATGAACTTCACCGAATCCTTCCACACATTAGCTTCATAGCACAACTCATTCGAAATTTCATTATAATCCGGATTGGCCTTAAAAGCCTGAAATTGGCTATCGTCTACTTCTGGAGTTTGCAATAACGCATTAATAGCAGCGGGAGTAAAAAAAAACCATCTTACCCCGCACGAAGGTAGTGCTATCGGTACGCTCGGCGGCGTTGGCGTAAAATTCACGGACCAAGGGGACTAATGCCGCGAGAGGTTGGCGACAAAACTCGACCCATCCTCGAGCTACGATGCCAAGGGAGGCGGTGCGTTTTTCAGAAAGATCAATTCCTCGCTCCGGAATGGGATTCCTAGCGGCCTTGGCTTCCTCATAACGTGCCTTTGCTTCTTCAAAAATAAATTTCCCATCTATTAAGTGGGATGGGTTGGCCCAAGAGGTGGCAATCTTTTGTTTCTTTGGCGCCATGTCGAGAGATGTGAGAAATCGAGTATATTACCTGCGAAATTGAGAAAAGAAGAAGAAATTGAGAGTGAGAGAGAGATGGCGGCTGTGAGGGAATTAGGGTTAGAGAGAAAGGAAAGAGAGAAAATAAAGAAGGGAAGAAGGAATCGGGTGTTTTAAATTTTTGATTTTGCGAGAGGCACCCGCGCGGTAGAAAAGTGCCGCGCGGGCGCACACCCTTTTTTTTTAAAAAAAATTTTTGACAGAGGGTTTGGGTGCGCGGGCGGCAGAAAACTGCCGCGCGAGCGCACCCCCTTTTTTTCAAAAAATTTGAGACCGAGAGTTGGGTGCGCGGGCGGCAGAAAACTGCCGCGCGAGCGCACCCCATTTTTTCAAAAAAAAAATTTTAAAAACAGAACTCAACTCGAGAAAGATAGGAAATTAACTAAAAATTCTAACACTTGAACTAAAATGAACAAAAACGCGAATAAATAAAAGGGAAAGTAGAATGTAGTTCTCAATTTAAAGTTGAGAGCTTGACTTTTCACCCTCCCCAAACTAGTCTTGGTCAGTCAATGTGGTGATGACTGGCATGGAATCCACATCACCCCCCACATAGTGTTTTAACCTTTGAGCATTGACCGTGAACGACTCGTTGCGGGCATCTTTGTTCTCTATGGCCCCTGATGGATGCACCCTGGTGATCTTATAGGGCCCAGACCATCTAGACTTCAGTTTCCTGGGAAATAGTCTTAACTGGGAGTTGAACAGCAACACAGCCTCTCCTTCCTTGAATTCCCGCTGACGGATACGCCTGTCATGTATTCTCTTTGTCCGTTCCTTGTATGAAACCGCCATGTCATATGCATTGTCGCGGAATTCCTCCAGTTGATTTAGCTCCAACAATCTTTTTTCACCTGCAGCAGCAAATTCATAGTTTAGAGTCTTAATAGCCCAAAATGCTCTATGCTCTAATTCAACAGGTAAATGGCATGCCTTTCCAAATAATAATCTATAAGGGGAAGTGCCGATAAGGGTTTTAAATGCCGTCCTATAGGCCCATAAGGCATCATCAAGTCGAAAAGTTTGTCAAAAAGTTTATTGCAAAAGTGGTACTCACACTTTTTCTCCAGGATCTGTTTGATCTCTTGATTGGACACTTCCACTTGGCCACTGGTCTGGGGATGATATGGGGTAGATACCTTATGCTTGATACCATATTTCTTTAAAAGTTTGTCAAAAAGTTTATTGCAAAAGTGGGTGCCACCATCACTAATGATTGCACGGGGTGTACCAAACCGATTAAAAATATTTTTCTTCAAAAATTTTAGTACAACCTGTGCATCATTTGTTGCAAAAGCTTCAGCCTCTACCCATTTTGAAACATAATCGACTGCGACCAAAATGTATTTTTTCGTCAAAGAGGGTGGAAATGGTCCCATAAAGTCGATTCCCCAAACATCGAATATCTCACACTCAATGATATTATTCAAAGGCATTTCATTTCGGTTAGAGATATTACCTGTCCGCTGACATCTATCACAAGCTAAAACATACAGGCGCGCATCCTTAAAAAGGTTGGGCCAATAGAACCCACATTCAAGTACCTTCGCTGCAGTTTTGATTGGCCCAGTATAGACACCTACCTCACGATCATGACAATGACTGAGGATGCTTTGCATTTCTCCTTCCGCCACACATCTCCGAATCATTGAGTCAGCACAAATTTTAAACAAAAATGGTTCCTCCCAAAAATAGTGCTTGACATCCGATAAATTTTTTTTCTTCTGATGGAAAGATAGATTATGTGGGAGTGTGCTTGTGACCAGAAAATTAGCAAAATGTTCATACCATGGTGAACTCTCTATGGCGAAAAGTTTTTCATCAGGGAACCAATCATCTATATCCTTTACTTCATTTTGTGCATCATCAGTAATGCATTCTAATCTAGACAGATGATCAGCTACTACATTTTCAGCACCTTTCTTATCCCTGATCTCTAAATCAAATTCTTGCAAAAGCAGGATCCACCTAATCAGTCTAGGTTTCGCATCTTTCTTTGCCAACAGGTGTTTAATAGCAGAGTGATCTGTGTAGACTGTGATTTTTGAAAGCACAAGGTACGAATGAAATTTGTCTAGTGCAAATACTACAGCTAGCAACTCTTTTTCAGTGGTGGCATAATTGAGCTGAGCTTCATTAAGAGTCTTACTAGCATAGTAGATGGTTCGGAATACCTTGTCTATTCGTTAGACAAGTACCGCACCAACAGCAGAATCACTAGCATCGCACATTACTTCAAATGGAAGCTCCTAGTTTGGCGATGTCAATATTGGCGCAGTCACCAGTCTTTCTCTCAACACCTCAAAGGCCTGCAAACAATTCGAATCAAAATCAAAAGGGGCATCTTTCATGAGCAAAGAGGACAGAGGTTTGGCAATTTTTGAAAAGTCTTTAATAAATTGCCGATAAAAACCAGCATGTCCGAGGAAACTTCTAACTCCCTTTACTGTCATAGGTGGAGGCAGATTTTGAATAACGTGCACCTTAGCCTTGTCTACCTCGATCCCCTGTTCAGAAATTCTGTGACCCAACACTATACCTTCTGTCACCATGAAATGACACTTCTCCCAGTTAAGCACCAAATTGGTCTCCTCGCATCTCATCAACACAGAATTTAAGTTATGCAGGCATGCATCAAAAGATTGACCGAAAATAGAAAAATCATCCATGAAAATTTCTAGAAAATTTTCGACCATATCATGAAAAATAGCAGTCATACATCTCTGAAAAGTAGCAGGAGAGTTACATAATCCGAAAGGCATACGTCTGTAGGCAAACGTACCATATGGGCAGGTAAAAGTCGTTTTATCCTGGTCTTCAGGTGCAATCGCTATTTGATTGTATCCTCAGTACCCATCTAAAAAACAGTAAAATTCATACCCAGCCAATCTTTCTAGAATTTGATCAATGAACGGGAGGGGAAAATGATCCTTACGGGTTGCGTCATTTAATTTTCTATAATCTATGCACACACGCCAACCCGTAACTGTCCTAGTAGGTATTAATTCATTATTCTCATTCTTTATGACAGTTATCCCCCCTTTCTTTGGTACACACTGCACTGGACTCACCCACGGACTATCAGAAATAGGATAAATGATACCTGCGTCCAACAGTTTGATCGTTTCCGCTTTCACAACTTCCTGCATCTTTGGGTTTAGTCTCCTTTGTGGTTGGACTAATGGGTTGATGCTTTCTTCCATTAAAATCTTGTGCATGCATATGGATGGATTGATTCCTTTGATATCCGCCACTTTCCAAGCAAACACACTCTTGTGTTTCTTAAGCACCTCCATTAGTTTGTCCTCCATCTCACCTGTCAAAGAAGAAGATATTATGATAGGTAACTTATCGTTCTCACCTAAAAACATGTATTTAAGATGAATGGGTAATGGTTTCAATTCCACAGTAGGTGGTTCCTCAATGCTTGGTTTCTGAAGAACTAAATCCTTCCGGTCACCAAGGTCTTCAAGTCTAATTTTTCCACCTCTTCTCCATGACTGGTTGTCATTCAAGTATGCGGTCATCTCTTCTACTCCGTCACTGAGGTCGCCCAACTGTTCAGATACAAGTGCAGCCTCTAACGGTTCCTGAAAATTATCCTGCACATAATCAAATAAGAGTGAGTCTACTACATCTAACTGAAAACATTCTTCATTATTCTGAGAAAATTTCAAAGCATTAAAAACGTCAAAAGAAATTTTCTCCTCTCCCACTCTCAACAATAGCTCTCCCTTCTGGACATCTATAAGTGCTTTTCCTGTTGCCAGGAAAGTTCTTCCCAAGATGAGTGGCATGTCCAGATCTTCTTCCATATCTAACACCACGAAGTCCACGGGGAAGATGAATTTGTCCACTTTCACAAGCACGTCCTCGATAATCCCCCGTGGATATTTGATGGACCTGTCCGCCAGTTGTAAAGACATTCTGGTGGACTTTGGTTCTCCCAAGCTCAGTTTCCTGAAAACAGAGTAAGGCATTAAATTTATACTTGCACCCAAATCACACAAAGCCTTATGAAACTGAACATCATTAATTACACAAGGGATAGAGAAACTCCCTGGATCCTTTTTCTTTTGTGGGATTTTGTTCTGCACTAGTGCCGAGCAATTTTCTTTCAGACTTATCATTGCATGCTCCTCCAATTTCCTCTTGTTAGAGAGGATTTCCTTCAAGAATTTCGCATAGCTTGGCATTTGCATCAGTGCATCGGCGAAGGGTTTATTGATGTTCAATTTCTTGAACACTTCTAAAAATTTACCAAACTGAGAGTCTAGCTTGGCCTTCTTAAGAGCTGCAGGAAAAGGTGGTGGCACAACAATTTTTTATTGTGAAGTGGGTGGGGGTGTTGAGATAGATGACTTACCTGAATTTTTTTTTGATGTACCCATTTCGGGCTCTTTCTCGTTTTTTTGTTCAGGCTCGACCGTCTTTCCACTCCTTAATTCAATTGCTTTCACCTATTCCTTCGGATTCTTCTCAGTGTCGCTTGGCAAAGTACCCTGATCTCTGCTGGAAATTGATTTGGCCAATTGACCTATTTGATTCTCCAGATTTTTGATCGATGCATCTTGATTCTGCATACGGGTTTCAGTAGATGATATAAATTTCTGCATCATCTGCTCCAAGCTTGATTTCTCCTCTTGAGGATGCCTGCTGTAATTTTGATTTCCATACGGCTTATTATTCTGTCCACCCCATGAAAAATTTGGATGTTGTCTCTACCCTGGATTGTATGAATTTGAAAATGGGTCATTCCTGGGGCGATTCTGATTTCCCATGTGGCTTGCCATAACTCCCTCTGGTTGAGAGAATGTTTGACAGTCTTTCGTGAAATGCTCTGCACCGCATTTTTCACACCATACTTCTTGCACTCGCATTGCCGAATGTCCTACACTCAGTTCCTCGATCCTTTTGTTCATGACTTCAAGTTGAGCAGCCACAGATGTGAATGCTTCAACTTGATGAATTCCAGTTGATTTCCGGGCCCCACTCCTTTCAGATTGAGGATGATAGCCACTGGTTGCCATTTCCTCGATTAATTCATAACCATCCTCCGACGACTTCCGCAGTAGATTCCCACCTGCAGCTGCATCTAACATGGTACGATTTGAATGAGAAAGTCCATAGTAAAAAGTTTGTACCACAAGACCGTCTGGTAATTGGTGGTGTGTACATCTCCTCAGTAGATCATTGTAGCGTTCCCATGCTTCATAAAATGTTTCCTGTTCACCTTGGGAAAAAGTTGTGATGTCCGCTCTCAGTTTCATTGACTTCGATGGTGGGAAGTATTTGGTGGAAAGCTTTAGCCAGATCATCCCAAGTTATGATGGAAACTGCAGGTAAATTCGTTAGCCATGCTTTCGCCTTGTCTCATAGTGAAAAAGGGAATAAACGCAAATGAATAGCGTCATCTGAAACTCCCTGTATCTTGAATGTATCACAAATTTCTAAAAAATTTGTGAGATGCACATAGGGTTCATCAATGACACTTCCACCAAATTGAAGCATGTTCTGGACCATTTGAAGAATCGCCGGCTTTATCTCAAAGTGATTCGCTGCTACAGTTGGCCGGATAATGCTTGGTCAAGCACCTTCAATGTTTGGTAAGGCAAGATCCATCATGGATCTGTAAACTGGTGGTTCTTGTTCGTGTTCTCCTTCCATTTCTTGCTGTTGTTGCCTTCTTCTTCTGTGAAAGGTTCTGTCGATTTCTGGATCAAAAGGCAATAGTCCTTCAGGTGAGTGTTGCATGTACTGCAAGAGAATCTTGCAGTCCACAGATGGAAAAGAATGATTAAAATTGTAATAGAGAAAAATCAAATCAAACAAATTAAAATCTATTTAGTCCTCGGCAACGGCGCCAAAAACTTGATCGAGCAAATACTACCACGAAAAATCAACGTAAATATATCTACCAATTAAGCTCGAATAAATCGCAAGTGCACGATTCAAGTTATAATATAATGTACTGAGTACGAGTATCGTCCTCAGGGACTAACAAAAATAATTTGTCTTTTCAATTTTTAACTACACAAAGTATCGAAAAAGTGATTTGTGAATTAACTAACATCTAAAATTAAAACTCAATATAAATAAACTTAAATTTCACAACCAAGCCAACAAATCTCAGAGTGAAGAATAACAATTCAAAATGATTTTGTTGGAATTTCGTTTCACCTTTTCCCTAATTGAACTGGACGATTGGAACTTAATTTATTCTTATAAATTTAACAGAAGTTCCTATAACATTGACACTCTCTCTCGAGGTAATGCCAAACTAATCAAATCAGTGAAGTAATTAAATCTCTCTAATTATTTATCACGACTGATTGCTTTGCGTTTTATGAATTCTACAACTTTCAACCTGGTGGTCTATGGCTATCAACATGTACTAAATACCATATCTCTATGCATATTTTAAGTCTATGGATTATATCATTCGTCCTAATTATAAACCTATCTCTCGACAGCAATTCATAATTTACGAATCTATGTTAAGGGTAGCTAATCATCAACATAGAAAGAAAAACATGATAAAATCAATTATAAACATAAATCAATTCCCAATACGTCCGGTGATTCAATCACACTACAGTGTTTCAGGATTAGGATCCCCTCGATTCCAACAAAATAATTGTTTAGCTACTAGAATTCATTACAAAAATTCAATCTCCAAGATGTTCAACATAAAAATTCAGAAGAAGAAGAAAAAGAAAAACTCCCAACGGAGAAGAGAAATCTCAAGCGTTCAGCCGCCGGTAGTCTTCTGATATGCGTCCCGTGTAACCCTAAAAAACTAAAGAAATAATTGTATTTATAGTTCCCCAAAATCCTCTCCGAAATAAACTCTCAAAATAAAAAAAAAATAAAAACTGCGCACCGCGCCCGAGCGGTAGAAATTGGCCGCTCGGGCGCCTCAAAACTCCTTGCACTACTGTCTCAAAAATACGTGACCGCACCCGCTCGGTAGAATATGGCCGCTCGGGCGCCTCCTAAAGTTCCAACCTACTGTTTTTCTCAACCA
This sequence comes from Henckelia pumila, assembly GCF_033568475.1. NCBI lineage: Eukaryota > Viridiplantae > Streptophyta > Magnoliopsida > Lamiales > Gesneriaceae > Henckelia > Henckelia pumila. Next base: position 101,200,156 of record NC_133122.1, on the reverse strand, counting down.
TGTATGCGCCCGCGCGGTAGAAATTGGCCGCCCGTGCGCCCTTCTTCTTTTCCAAAATTTTGCCTTTCTTCTTGTTCTATCTGCATGGACTCTACTATGCATCACCTTCCCACCAAGTATCGGCATTTCTTGTTGATTTCCTGGCATAAAAATAGATAAACCAGAGGAGTGAATATGAACATAATAAAACAATATAAAGAACAAGAATGGAAAAGAATGGACAATAAGTAAACGAAACGAATGCAAAACAAACACAAAACAAGCAATAAAAACACATAAAAACGACTCCTATCACTGCTTTTCCAGAAGAAGAGATGACTGCTAATGCTAACCTGAGTCTCAGACAATTGGGCACTCCTGATCCCAATCAACAACCTCTATGCATTACTTTTCCTACATTAGAAAATAATGCTACTTTTGAACTTAAATCTGGTTTAATTCACTTACTACCTGCTTTTCATGGTCTTGCAGGTGAAGACCGGAACAAACACTTGATGGAATTCCACGTGGTTTGCACTAGTATGAAACCCCATGGAGTGACGGAGGAGCAGATTCAACTGAGGGCCTTTCCTTTCTCTTTGAAGAGTGCTGCTAAGGATTGGCTATACTACTTGCCCTCTGGCTCTATCACCACGTGGACGGAGATGAAAAGGATCTTTCTGGATAAATTTTTTCCAGCCTCTCGAGCTGCGAACATCCGGAAAGAAATTTATGGCGTCAAGCAATATTCAGGGGAATCACTGCACGAATATTGGGAGCGGTTCAAGAAGCTTTGCGCTAGTTGTCCGCAACACCAGATAAGTGAAAACCAGTTGATTCAATTATGCTATGAAGGTTTGTTGCCTCATGACAGGAGCATGTTGGATGCGGCGAGTGGAGGTGTTTTCATGGACAAAAAGCCGGTACAAGCACGAAATTTGATTGAAAATATAGCTGCCAATTCTCAACAATTTGGCACCATAAGGAATGATCATCCACCACGGAAGAACAACGAGGTAAATGTATCTTCCCTTGAATAGCAATTAATTGAATTGACGACTCTTGTGCGTCAGATGGCTGTAGGGAATGGACAGACTGCGAAGGCATGTGGCATCTGCGCTGCAATAAGACATGCCACTGATATGTGTCCTACACTTCAAGAGGACTCAGTTGAATAGGTAAAGGCTACTGGCGGATTTCCTGGACCACCACAACGGAAGTATGATCCTTATTCCAACACATTCAATCCTGGTTGGAAGGATCATCCAAATCTAAGATATGAGAATCCTCAAGCAAGTCAATCGGGGCCTCAAGCACCACCACATAATCAAACTTATAGGCCGCCGTACCCTCAACAGCAACAGCAGAGACCTCAGATACCAACTCCAGGTGAGTTTCTCGAAAATATAGTTAAGGAACTTGCCACTAACACTGCATCTTTTCAACAGGACACCCGGGCAAGTATACAAAACTTAACCACTCAAATGGGATAGCTAGATACAACAATCAACAAGCTGGAATCACAAAATTCCAGCAGTTTTCCATCTCAAACTGTGGTGAACCCAAGAGAGAACGCAAGTGCGATAACTTTAAGGAATGTGAAGGAGTTGAAAATGAAGGAGAAAGAAGTTGAGGTTGAGCACAAAGAGAAGCTGAAAGAAGAAGAAGAGCAAAAGGTCAGTGAAGAAAAATCATCCAAGGATGATTCGCCAAGAGGTAAGTTTCCTCCTTTATCTGAATATAAGACTGTTGCCCCTTTTTCCTTAGCACTTAAGGACTCTAGAAAAGGTGAGGGGATTAAGGAGCTCTATGAAACTTTTTGTGAGGATCCGAGTACTAATCTCTCATTTCAATACAAATAACCAAATAATCATAATAATTAGTCAAGCATCAAAGACTAAATAAAATAAACAAAATTTTTTTTTTTTTTTAAAAAAAGCACCTCGCTCGATCGGTGAAAAACACCCGATCGAGCGAGCCCTGAAGCCAACTTCTCGGGTTGGGAATATTTTTGCCTCACTCGATCGGTTAATCTTCATCGATCGAGCGAGCCCAAAATGCTCATCACTGCCTCAGAAATAAGGGCCTCGCTCGATCGATCAATCTTCACCGATCGAGCGATCTCAATGTGCAAAAAATAAACAGAAGATCTTTTGCTGTCAAAGGTGAGTCCCTTCCATTCTTTTCCATCTAGTATCACCTAATGCATAATCTATACATACTCATAGGCTAACATGCATTCTAACATGATATAGTTGAAGAAGAGCAAGATCACCATATACTAGAATATAATCTCATGCTAGAATCACATATCATACAAGAATCATTGATATACAAGAAGGATTAGGCTACAACATGTTGTCTTAAGGATTTACATACATCATCTCAAATCCTATGAACATCAACAAGACAACAACATGATAGACAATAAGTCTTGGTAATAGTAGCTACAACATAATCATGCTTCTAGTGTTTACACTAAATATTGACAGCACAATGAAAATCTAAACTCGGATCTCCACTCTAACACTCAATCTCTGTTCTTCATGCTCGCCTCTATCCTGATCCCGAACTACCTGTTGTCATGCACACATACAAACACAACAACAGCCGGATATCTCTGGTGAGAAATACATTTCCCAGTATAAGCAACATATAGCATGCTATTAAGTTCATGTGTAATTACTATCATAATTAAATCATAAAAATATTCATGAACCACAATACATGCTATAATTCAAAGCATATAACAAAGGCATGCTATAAATCAAAGCGTAGCACAAAAACATGCTATATTCAAAGCATAACATAATCAGCCACACAAAGTCATCTATCAAATCTAAGTAGTGTCTTAGTCTTGACTCTACTTTTGTTTTTGTATGACTTCTTGATCTTGAATCTTAGTCTTAACTCTAGACCAAGACTTGACTATTTTCTCAACTCTCATCTAGGGATCCCGGTTTGAATAAGAACGCAACAAATCTCCCACCTCTCTCCCATTCGAGGTGGCGGTACGTTCTTATTCCCAAACTTTGGTCCGCTATATCGATCTTTGGTCGTAGGAGTCGATCTACTCCTACGCATATCGATACAAGTCCAAACATTCGGTAATTTGGCACATCTGCCTTCCTAAGACATGGCACATCCGCCTTCAACTCTTTAAGATCTAGTGGCTTATCAAGATGCAACCAATTCTAGAAACATTAATCTAAGCCACCTACAAGAGACAAGCTAATCTAGCAAGGAAAGGCAATAGACTTATCTATCTATGCCATCATCTATCTCATACAATTCATCTATCAATTAAACAATCAAGAACATATATCTATGGACTTGAAAATAAATCAATTCCAACAAGAACAAATAAGTATGTGGTTTAGGGAAACTCAAGTCAATCTAACTCGAGTTATATATCCCGTGGTTCGATGTTGGTTTGTACCTTTCTTGTCTTGGTTTCAAGCTCTTCAAGGCTATCAAACTCTGCTCCCAAATCTGGTCAATCCATATAACATAACCTTGTGTCAAAATCTGCTCAAACTTCAACCCAACTTCAAGGCAAAAAGGCTAAAAACCTTGTTCTTTCTTCTACCGGTTTCGAAGTCGGGATTCTCGATTTGACGTCTATTGATTGTAAACTGAAATCACAGCATATTTATCAAGGAAACATCAGATTTAATCATGTCAATGGCAGATCAAGTATAAGATAGCAAAACAACTTCAAATCAAAAGTTCGACGGCATATCGATATTATTCGGCAATCCCGAACTCAACTAAGTCAATTCTAACACCATATACATCATATATCATCTGCATATCAACTCAAACCCATCATATCAGCAAGCATATAAGTCGAATAGTGGCTGAGAAATCATAAGAACATAATCGATAGCCATCCTTCAACCCGAACTCGATAGAACAAAGAATACAAGCTCAACAACATCAATTCATATCCACATCTGATCTCTGCCATTTTCGACTTCTCTAACCATAATGAATCCAAAGAAAACTTACATCAAATCGAAGGTCTTCTTGCAAGGAGTTCAGAACCTTTTTCGGAATCGAGTTCGGATAACCGAAACACAAGATATGGCAATTTGAAGATGAAAAATTCAACTTGGAATTTTTTTGTTCTTGCTCTCGGTTCTTGTCTCTGAAATTTCTGATGAACTTACTGATATTACATGTGAGGACTTATCAAAATAACAAGTGTCCAACAATTTTCTATTATTTGCACTTTGGCCCCTCAAGTCTTGCTTAATTGCAAATCGGTCCTCGGCAAATCTTTTTAATTTAATTTCAATCCTAAATAATTTAAGAATATTAGAATTTAATTCAAAACTCCAAAATTCTCAAATTAAATATACTCGGATTAAAATTAAATAATTTCCGGATCAATTAATTCCGGGCCTTACACTTTTCGTAGATGTGAGGTCAATATTCCATTGCTAGATGTGATTAAGCAGGTACCTCGATACGCAAAGTTTTTGAAGGAGTTGTGCACAACAAAGAGGAAGCAGACATTGAAGGGCTGTCAAAAAGTGGAACTTGGTGAGAATGTATCTGCAGTGATCCAAAGGAAACTACCCGCAAAATGTAAGGATCCAGGTATGTTTTCTATCCCATGCACTATAGGGAATGTTAGACTTGAGAAGGCCATGCTAGATCTAGGAGCATCAATTAATGTTATGCCTTATTCTATATATGCTTCCTTAAAACTTGGCCCATTGAACAAAACTGGAATTGTCATACAGTTAGCGGATAGGTCTAATGCATACCCTAGGGGAGTAGTAGAAGATGTGTTGGTGCAAGTAAATGAATTAGTGTTCCCTGCTGATTTTTATGTGCTAGACATGGAAAACGGTGATCATAATAGTCCTATTTTGTTAGGCAGACCATTTTTGAAAACTTCCATGACGAAAATTGATGTTCACAGTGGCACACTTACTATGGAATTCGATGGCGAGGTTGTAAAATTTAATATTTATGATGCCATGAAATTCCCTGATAGTGATGATTGCGTGTTTTCTGTTGATATTGTGGATTTCTTGGCACAAGAGTATTGTGAGCATGCAGGGAAAGATGATCTAGAGGTGGCTATTACAGCATCCATTATGCAGACGGAAGATGGAATTCGATGCAATCAAGAAATAGAAGAGATTGAGAAACTTCTGAATAGTTCACCTGAGCTACCTCAGTCAGGTAATGTCTCTTACTTAGCTTTGCTAATTTCTAATACCAGGCGTCTTCCATCTGTTTTGCAGGCACCAAAGGTCGAATTGAAGACACTTCCAAACCATCTAAAGTATGTTTTCCTTGGTAAAGGAGAAACATTACTGGTTATCATCTCCAACAGCTTGGAATTTGATCAAGAGGAGCGATTAGTCAAGGTGTTACAAGAGCACAAGACTGCTATTGGGTGGACCATAGTAGACATTAAAGGAATTAGCCCGTCGACATGCATGCACCGAATTCTGATGGAGGAAGGAGCAAACCCCTCACGTCAGCCGCAACGCAAACTGAATCCACCGATGATGGAGGTGGTAAAGGCTGAGATTCTGAAGCTACTTGAAGTTGGGGTTATCTACCCAATTTCTGATAGTCAGTGGGTCAGTCCGGTCCAAGTGGTACCCAAGAAAACCAGAATCACCGTTGTGAAGAATAAGGATGACAAGATGGTTCCCACCCGTATTCAAAATGGGTGGAGGGTTTGTATTGACTATAGGAAGCTGAATGCCGGAACCCGAAAGGACCACTTTCCTTTACCCTTTATTGATCAAATGATTGAAAGTTTAGCGTGTCATCCTTACTATTGTTTTCTTGATGGATATTCTGGTTATTTTCAGATTGCTATCGCACCAGAGGATCAGGAAAAAACGACATTCACATGCCCGTTTGGCACTTTTGCTTATCGACGGATGCCCTTTGGACTTTGCAACGCACCGGACACTTTCCAACGGTGTATGGTTAGTATTTTTTTAGACTTTATTGAGCATATCTTAGAAGTTTTTATGGATGACTTCACTGTCTATGGTGATTCCATTGAAAACTGTCTATCTAACCTTGCACTTGTCCTTAAGAGGTGTTTCGAAACCAACCTCATTTTGAATTCTGAAAAATGTCATTTTATGGTTGGGCAAGGTGTGGTTTTGGGTCATGTTGTGTCATCATAGGGGATAGAGGTAGATAGAGCTAAAATTGATATCATTCAATCTCTACCTTACCCCACATGTGTGCGGGAAGTGCGTTCTTTTCTTGGCCATGCAGATTTTTACAGGAGGTACATTCAATATTTCACCAAGATTGCATCCCCCATGTGCAGGCTATTACAAAAAGATGTGTCATTTGAGTTTGATGAGTCATGCAAATCATCCTTTGACAAATTAAAGAACTCCTTGACATCTGCACCAATAATCCAACCACCGGATTGGAGCAAGCCCTTTGAGATTATGTGTGACGCTAGTGACTATGCCGTCGGCGCTGTCTTAGGCCAGAAAGTTGGGAAAGCATCGCATGCTATCTACTACGCTTCGCGCATTCTGAACGATGCCCAACGAAACTACTCCACTACTGAAAAGGAGCTTTTAGCAGTAGTTTTTGCTTTAGATAAGTTTCGTTCATATTTACTTGGTGCTAAGGTTATTGTTTATTCTGACCATGCAGCTCTTCGTTTTCTGATGGCGAAGAAAGAGGCAAAACCAAGGTTGATCCGATGGACACTTCTGCTGAATGAATTCGATATAGAAATCGAAGACAAAAGAGGGGCCGAGAATCAAGTTGCTGATCACTTGAGTCGTCTAGTTCATATTCATGAGGAGCTGAATTTGCGTGACGACTTTCCTGATGAACAACTGTTCTCGACGATCACCGAATTACCATGGTACGCAAATATTGTGAATTATTTAGTTACTAATGGTTTCCCCCTTGAATTTTCTAAGGCACAAAAAGACAAAGTGAGAAATGATGCAAAGTATTATGTGTGGGATGATCCATACTTGTGGAAGCACTGCGCTGATCAAGTTATACGACGATGCGTTCCCGCGAGCGAGGTAATCCCTATTCTCACGTTTTGTTATTCCTATGCATGTGGTGGCCACTTTGGACCGAGAAGGACATCAAGGAAGGTGTTGGACAGCGGATTCTTCTGGCCCTCCTTATTTCGAGACGCCTACCTGTTTTGTAAGTCATGCGCCCAATGCCAAAAGACAGGTAACATCTCCCAGCGAAAGAAGATGCCCCAACAACCTATTTTAGTTTGTGAGATCTTTGATGTTTGGGGCATTGACTTCATGGGACCCTTTCCGAATTCACATGGTTATATTTATATATTACTTGCTGTGGATTATGTCTCGAAGTGGGTGAAAGCAAAGGCCACCCGTACTGACGATTCTCAAGTTGTTGCAGAGTTTATCAAGCATCACATTTTCTCTAGGTTTGGAATTCCTAGAGCCCTCATCAGTAATAGAGGAACACACTTCTGCAACCGAACCGTGGCGAGTCTACTGAAGAAATATCATGTGACGCATAGGATTTCCACGGCATATCATCCACAATCCAACTGTCAAGCTGAGGTATCCAACAGAGAAATCAAATATATCATAGAGAAGACCGTGAATCCTATGAGAAAGGATTGGAGCTTGCGATTGGATGATGCCTTGAGGGCTTATAGAACTACTTTCAAAACGCCGATTGGAATGTCACCATATCGGTTAATTTTTGGGAAAGCCTGTCATCTGCCAGTAGAATTGGAGCATAGAACCTATTGGGCTATAAAGAATTTCAACATGCAGATGGATGAGAGCGGCGAACATCGAAAGCTGCAGTTGCAAGAATTGGAAGAGATCCGCAATGATGCTTATGCCATCTCTAAAATTTACAAAGACAAAACAAAGGCATTCCATGTAGTAGCCCGTAACCAAAACCAGTAATTGAGGGATTAATCATAATTACTTGGGTAGAGTTCGGAAGCTCCGAAGGTGAGTTCGGAAGCTCCGATCAGGATCGGAAGCTCCGATCGATATTATGTCAGGCATGACGTGTGGCGAGATCGGAAGGTCCGATCAGGACCGGAAGCTCGATCACCCCTATCCGGAATCAACAAGTGATATTTTGACACATGGCAGATCAGGATCTTCGGAAGCTCCGATGGCAGGATCGGACGTTCCGATTGAGGTTCGGACGTTTCGATCAAGGATCGGAAGTTCCGATCGTTGTCTATAAATAGAAGGCCGAGGCTTCACTTTCATTTGCCAATTCCGAGTTCTCCTTTCCATTCTAGTCCTTTTGGAGCTGTTCTAGTCTTCTTAGGCTTGGTCCGGAGGTCGGCGAGGCATTCGGTAGTCATAGCGGAGTTGTGCTCAAGTTCTGGAGGCATCGACATCAAAGGGCTAACGATGGACGAAGGTATAGCTTTTGCTTCCTATAAATATTTAGGAGTATGCAATAGCTTATTTAAGGCTTTTAGAGCACTTTAATGATAGTAGTATCATTTGGAAGTGTAGAGCAGACTATAGGCGTGGACCTAGAGTTGGTAGAGCTTGCTCTGTTTTGAGGTACGGAAGTACTGTTCGAGATATCCTGACTGAGTATGCATGTATTATGTGACTGCATGATTTATATGACATGATATTATGCTGCATTCATTTGCATCTTGCTGTATCTCTTTCTAGATGTCTGTTAGTAGGGTTGTACCCTATCCTGTTAGTGGATGGACTTCCATCGATTTGGGTCCGGCGTATCCACGGTTATCTCAGTATGGGAGCCACCTCCTGAAGCGACGGCACAGCGTGCTACATACCAGGGCCCGGTCTGTCTCTGTTATCTGATCCTTGACCTCGAGTCTATAGGGAGTTCACTTTGCATGCATGTATACTCATACTCTCGTACTGAGCGTTTTATGCTCACGTCTCGTACTCTGTATTTTCTGGACACCCTATTCCATGGGGCAGGTTTGCGATTGGACAAGGAGGGTGGATCCAGGAGGGGCTAGTCAGTGGTTGGCCAGCTGGAGCTTCGCTTAGGTTTTATTACTGTTGTTTTGGGTTTATACAGCTATTCGATTTGTTTGTATATTATTGGATAAATTACAGATTCCTTTACTTGGGATTGTATATTGTTTATGGTTTCCGCAGTTTTATTATGATATCTGTTTAATTAAGTTAATTGCATGCATAAGTCCTGTTTAGTAGGTGATCCGGGTAAGGGTCACTACATTTATGGTATCAGAGCATGCAAAAGAATTCTTGGGATTTAGTCTCATTTTGAGGTATTTTTGTAGATGGCAAATCATGACGACCGGAGTTCTCATGGCAGTGTTGGTGGGCGTTGGGGTGATGCCGACCGGGAGCCTCATCGAGAACGGCGTCATCGTCATCATGACGACGAGCATTTCACTGTGCGTCGATTCTTAGCTATGGGTCCTAAGCCCTTAGTTGGAGGTGAGTCTCCGGAGGATGCGGAGAACTGGTTAGACCGCATGGAGACTACTTTTCAGACTTTCCAATGCACCGAGGAGCAGAAGGTGGAGACCCTTGGCTATCTTCTGGATGGGCGTGCGCGCAGGTGGTGGAGGTTTACTTCTGCACCTTTTGTTGCGGCGAGAGGAGTGGCCACCTGGGCCGAGTTTCGCACAGCTTTCCAAAAGCGGTATTTTCCTCATGCACTCTGTCAGTCAAAGGAAGGCGAGCTACTGAGTCTGCGACAGGGAGCCATGTCTATCGATGAGTATCAGCAGAGGTTCTTTGATCTGCTATCCTATTGCCCCGAGATTGCTGATAGCTCAGAGATGAAGTATAATCTGTTCCTTCAGGGCCTTAACCCTGAGATCCATGACCGTGTGGTGGTTGGCGACGACATGTCCTACGAGGGTTTGGTGAGCCGTTATCACCAGGCAGAGGACAGCATTCGGCGGAACAAGTCTTTCTCTCAGTCGAGACCTGCTAGTTCTTTGGGTCCCCGTGCCCAAACTTTCAAGAAGTCTGGATCTTCTTCTTCCTCTGGTTCTGGAGGTGTTGTTCGTTACGGTAAGAAGGACAAGTGTGATCACAGTGGGGAAGAACCATCCATCCAACAAGTGCCGCAGAGTTTTTGGAGCTTGTTTCCGTTGTGGAGAGACTGGTCATATCCGGAGGGATTGTCCACTGTCTGGGGGAGGTGGTTCTGGTTCTGGTTCAGGATCGGGTTCTCAGGCCACCGTACAGTAGAGGTCGCAGGGACAGTCTGCTGGGAGTTCTCATTTGAGGCCACGAGCTTCTGGCCAGGTGTTTGCCCTAAGACATGATCAGGTTGTGGAGGAGAATGAGAAAGTCATCGCAGGTACATTTCTGCTTTTTGGTATACCTGCTCTTGTACTTATTGACACTGGTGCATCTCATTCCTTCATTTCTGCACGTTTTGTTAAGAGGCATAAGTTACCATGCATTGCACTAGACGTAGTGATGTCTATTTCTACTCCGACGGGCCAATCTGCTTTGGCTAAGCGTCTAGTGATGGGTTGCCCTTTAGAGTTCGAAGGGAACATTCTATTAGTGAATCTCATGGTCCTGGCGATGGACAACTTTGATTGCATTCTGGGAATAGATATGTTGACTACCTATCGAGCTTCAGTGGACTGCTATCAGAGATTAGTACGCTTTCATCCGGAGGGGAGTGAGAGCTGGTTTTTCTATGGTGAGGGAGCGCGACCCCCGATGCCTTTGGTATCAGCTTTGAGAGCCTGTCGATCTCTAGAGTCTGGCGGGGAAGGCTACCTTATCTATGCAGTTGATTTGTTCGCCGAGAGTATTGGGATAAAGAGCATTCCTGTTGTAGATGAATTTCCAGATGTGTTTCCTGATGAGATTCTGGGTTTTCCTCCTGCTAGGGAAGTCGAGTTTGGCATAGAGTTGATGTCGGGTACTTCGCCTATTTCTAGAGCACCGTATCGTCCGGCTCCGTCAGAGATGCGTGAGATGAAGAATCAGCTACAGGATCTTTTGGACAAGGGGTACATTCGTCCTAGTGTATCTCCTTGGGGAGCTCCTGTTCTCTTCGTGAAGAAGAAGGATGGGTCGATGCGGCTGTGCATTGACTATCGGCAGCTGAATCGAGTCACTGTGAAGAACAAGTATCCGTTGCCTCGTATTGATGACTTGTTCGATCAGCTGCAGGGCACGTCAGTTTACTCCAAGATTGACTTGAGATCTGGGTATCATCAGTTGAGAGTCCGTGATCAGGACGTAGCCAAGACTGCATTCCGTACTCGCTATGGGCATTACGAGTTCCTAGTGATGCCATTTGGTTTGACTAATGCGCCGGCTATATTCATGGATTTGATGAACCGTGTCTTCAGGGAGTATTTGGTCAAGTTTGTCGTGGTTTTCATTGACGACATCTTGGTTTATTCGCGTAATACGGAAGAACATGTTTCTCACTTGCGGTTAGTACTACAGACTCTTCGAGATGAGCAGTTGTACGCTAAGCTGAGTAAGTGTGAGTTCTAGATGGATAGAGTGGTCTTTCTTGGCCATATCATATCCAGGGAAGGGATTTCTGTTGATCCAAGCAAGATTGAAGCGGTACTTAATTGGTCGCATCCGACGACAGTTGCTTAGATCCGTAGTTTTTTGGGTCTAGCAGTGTATTATCGTCGCTTCATTCTGAACTTCTCTCAGTTAGCTCGACCGTTGACGCAGCTTACCCGCAAGGGTGTGGATTTTGAGTGGTCCTCCGAGTGTGAGGAGAATTTCCGCGAGCTTCGACGGCGGTTGACTTCTGCGCCGGTGTTGGCATTACCGTCAGGATCAGGAGGGTATGTAGTTTACACGGATGCTTCTCTTCAGGGGTTAGGTTGTGTCCTGACTCAGAATGGGCATGTGATCGCATACGCTTCTAGACAGCTGAAGCTTCACGAGGACAACTATCCAGTCCATGATTTGGAGTTAGCAGCCATTGTGTTCGCTTTGAAGATCTGTCGTCATTATCTGTATGGCGAGAAATTTGAGATCTTCACCGACCATAAGAGTCTCAAGTATTTGTTCACTCAGGCGGAGTTGAACATGAGGCAGAGGCGTTGGATGGACTTGCTTAAGGACTATGATTGCGAGATTAAGTACCATCCGGGAGTTGCTAATCTCACCGCTGATGCTTTGAGTCGCAAGGTGCGACTATCCGCACTTCAGACTTGTTCGATATCTAGTGCGATCAGTGACTGTTGTACTTTAGGTTATACCTTCAAGCATAAGAAAGGTATGCAGAGTATCCAGATGTTTGCGATATTATCTGAGCCAGCCTTGTATTCGCGGATCCGAGATGCTCAGATGTCTGATTCGAAGACCCAGCGTTTAGCTCGTCTAGCTAACGAGGGTAGCTCGTCTGGATTTCATTATCAGTCAGATGGCTTTCTGTGTTTGCCTGGTAGGCTTGTGATTCCTCAGGATGAAGAGTTGCGAGAGGAGATTTTGTCTCAGGCGCATCGCACTAAGTTGAGTATTCATCCTGGGAGCAACAAGATGTACAAGGATCTACGTACTCGTTTCTGGTGGAAGGGAATGAAACGCAGTGTTTATCAGTTTGTTTCGAGATGTTTGGTGTGTCAACAGGTCAAGGCAGAGCACCGACGACCTGGAGGATTGCTTCACAGTCTGCCTATTCCTGAATGGAAATGGGAGTTTATCACTATGGACTTTGTGACCCATTTGCCGGTATCCCCGAAGAACTGTGATGCTATCTGGGTTGTGGTGGACCGACTCACCAAGTCAGCGCATTTCATTGCCTATAGCCGAGAGTACTCTATGGATCGCATGGCACGGATATACATTCAGGAGATCGTCCGACTTCATGGAGTGCCTGTGAGCATTGCCAGGAGATCGGGACCCCAGGTTTACTTCTAGATTCTGGGGAAGTGTTCAGCGTGCGATGGGTACTACTCTCAGTTTGAGTACAGCCTATCATCCGGAGACTGATGGTCAGTCAGAGCGCACTATCCGTACGTTAGAGGATATTCTTAGAGCGTGCGTCATGGATTTTGGTTCAGCCTGGCAGGATCATTTGCCATTGATCTAGTTCGCTTACAACAACAGCTATCATACTAGTATTGGGATGGCACCTTTTGAGGCGTTGTATGGGCGACGTTGTCATACTCCACTCTTCTGGGAAGAAGTGGGGGAGAGACAGGCTGAGGGACCGGAGTTTATCCAGCAGGCGTTAGATATTGTTGATCAAATCAAGAAAGGAATTAAGACTGCACAGGATCGTCAGGCCAGCTATGCTAATATCAAGCGTAGGCCTTTGCAGTTCGAGGTCGGGGAGAAAGTGTTTCTGAGAGTGTCACCTTTCTGCAAGATTCTCAGATTTGGCCTTAAGGGCAAGTTGTCTCCCAGATTTATCGGTCCGTTTGAGATCTTGGAGAGCATTGGCGATTTGGCTTATCGACTAGCTTTGCCACCGCATCTATCCAGTATTCACGACGTGTTCCACGTATCTCTGTTGCGATGGTATGTGACGGATGAATCTCATATTCTGCAGCGGTCTGAGATTCAGGTAGACAAGGATTTGACTTATGTTGAGAAACCTCTTCGTATCCTGGATTATAAGGATAAGGTTTTACGGAACAAAGTCATTCCTTTGGTTTTAGTTCAGTGGCAGCGCCGAGGCACTGAGGAAGCTACTTGGGAGCTTGAGGACAGGATGTGTAAAGACCATCCTGAGTTGTTTTGATTTCACTCTTTAAGTTGTATTCAGTTGAAAACCCTGTAAACGTTTGATTTGAATAAAGAATGTTTCTGATTTCTGTATTTTGCATTCGGTACTTAAGATCTGATTTCGAGGACGAAATATCTTAAGTGGGGGAGAATGTAGTAGCCCGTAACCAAAACCAGTAATTGAGGGATTAATCATAATTACTTGGGTAGAGTTCGGAAGCTCCGAAGGTGAGTTCGGAAGCTCCGATCAGGATCGGAAGCTCCGATCGATATTACGTCAGGCATGACGTGTGGCGAGATCGGAAGCTCCGATCACCCCTATCCGGAATCAACAAGTGATATTTTGACACATGGCAGATCAGGATCTTCGGAAGCTCCGATGGCAGGATCGGACGTTCCGATCGAGGTTCGGACGTTCCGATCAAGGATCGTAAGTTCCGATCGTTGTCTATAAATAGAAGGCCGAGGCTTCACTTTCATTTGCCAATTCAGAGTTCTCCTTTCCCTTCTAGTCCTTTTGGAGCTGTTCTAGTCTTCTTAGGCTTGGTCCGGAGGTCGGCGAGGCGTTCGGTAGTCGTAGCGGAGTTGTGCTCAAGTTCTGGAGGCATCGACATCAAAGGGCTAACGACGGACGAAGGTATAGCTTTTGCTTCCTATAAATATTTAGGAGTATGCAATAGCATAGTTAAGGCTTTTAGAGCACTTTAATGATAGTAGTATCATTTGGCAGTGTAGAGCAGACTATAAGCGTGGACCTAGAGTTGGTAGAGCTTGCTCTGTTTTGAGGTACAGAAGTACTGTTCGAGATATTCTGACTGAGTATGCATGTATTATGTGACTGCATGATTTATATGACATGATATTATGCTGCATTCATTTGCATCTTGCTGTATCTCTTTCGAGATGTCTGTTAGTAGGGTTGTACTCTATCCTGTTAGTGGATGGACTTCCATCGATTTGGGTCCGGCGTATCCACGGTTATCTCGGTATGAGAGCCACCTCCTGAAGCGACGGCACAGCGTGCTACATACCAGGGCCCGGTCTGTCTCTGTTATCTGATCCTTGACCTCGAGTTTATAGGGAGTTCATTTTGCATGCATGTATACTCATACTCTCGTACTGAGCGTTTTATGCTCATGTCTCGTACTCTGTATTTTCTGGACACCCTATTCCATGGGGCAGGTTTGCGATTGGACGAGGAGGGTGGATCCAGGAGGGGCTAGTCAGTGGTTGGCCAGCTGGAGCTTCGCTTAGGTTTTATTACTGTTGTTTTGGATTTATACAGCTATTCGATTTGGTTGTATATTATTGGATAAATTACAGATTCCTTTACTTGGGATTGTATATTGTTTATGGTTTCCGCAGTTTTATTCTGATATCTGTTTAATTAAGTTAATTGCATGCATAAGTCCTGTTTAGTAGGTGATCCGGGTAAGGGTCACTACATTCCATGACAAGATTATCTCTCGACGGAACTTTGAAGTCGGTCAGAAAGTTCTGCTATATCATTCACGACTTCGGTTGTTTCCAGGTAAGTTACGTTCGCGTTGGAATGGAACTTTTGTTGTCACTAACGTCTTTCCTCATGGTGCAGTCGAAATTCAAAGTTTGGACACATCCAAAACTTTCAAGGTGAATGGCCACCGGCTTAAGCACTATTATGAAGGAGTCCAAGTGAACGTCGGAGTGGAAGAGCACGATATCACTCTCGATACTCCGCCAAATGTCGAATAAATCACGGCATGCAGTCGAGCTATAGACTGACTGCAAATTTAGCGCTCACTGGGAGGCAACCCAGTGTTTCTTTCCTTTTTACTTCTGCTCGTTTTTATTTCTTTTACCTTCTTTAGTCTTAATTTTATGTTTATGTTGTTTCTTGTTTTTCGAAAATTTTGAAAAATCCAAAAAAATTAACTTTTGTTGTCTCGCTCGATCCGCAATATCTTGCAGATCGAGCGAGAGTTTTTTTTTCTCGGGACAGTAAGGTTAACAATTTGAGACCATTTTTTTTCGTCGGGACAGTAAGTTACATAATTTGTCTCGCTCGATCCGCAATTGTCTCGCTCGATCCGCAACATCTTGCGGATCGAGCGAGAGCACTTTTACCTTAATAAAAATGCCGACTCCCTTCCCCCTTCTTTCTTTCTTTCCTTCTTATTCTCTCTTTTCTCTCTTGTGTCTCCCTAAAACCCCACCTTTCGTTTTTAGCTAATTTTCCTCCCTTATTTCATATTTCCATCTTTTAATGAAAGAGTGGGTGCCCGGTGAGCCAACTTGTGGCTAAGGGCTTTGATGACTCTTTGTATAAACAATATTTTGTTTAATATTATTTACACTTTTATTAATGGCAATGACTTTATCTTTCTTCATATTGTTATATTGTGATATACTATTGTTGTTTTGATAAAGACCTTGAATATACTATAGTGTATGTAAGATGTGGTAGAACATGGAGATGTTTATCATGAAACACATCTTATAGTCACTGTATATTCTAAACTGTTCCTAGTCGATTGAGCCGTCCGATAATAAGGATAAGGATCGCTCGAGTTTGAGACTAGCATTTGCGATGCGGAGTACCACGTTTCATTGGTAAGGAACATAGAGATGTTCGAAGCATGCAAATGGATATTCATATGATGAATGATCGAACTACCCTATCCGGACTTTCCAAGTGGTTATCACTTATCGAGTGGATATAGTCCGCGGTTTTGGTTGTACACCATTAGTCCTTACTACTTGAAACATCATTGAGACTCTATATGCTAGTACTGTGCTTTGACTCGTTTACCGACTCTATTGGGGTCATCAGGTATCGGGATTGGGTACAGTTACAACACATATAGGAGTCGATGCTTTGTTTTCAAGGATTCACCACATACTTGCGAGTGTGGATATCCTATGCAATTTGAGGAGATATTAGTGTGACGAATCTCTGGCCAGAGTACATGATGTAGTTTAAGAAATGGTTTCTTAGTAGCACATGCGATGTCACTATTTGATCTTCAAGATGTATTGCATAGTTATCGAATCTCGAACGACTCTCGATATACCAATGGTTGTTGATTCGATCGGGATATATGGATGAAGGGACCGTACTGTACGCTAACCAAAATCTATTGGTTCTTGTAGGCACTATCAGTTATACCTAGGGAATCATGGGGCGATGTTGCTAGGCGCTCTTACCATGATTCGATGGGCAAGTCGGAAATTGTTGTTCCGAGTCACAAGAAGTTGTGAGCCCACGGCTAGCTGTATCCCTGAACCATTGAGGGTCACACAGTGTAATGGATTTTTAATCCCCGTTGAGATAGTTAAATTTAAAGAGTTAAATTTAATGAACAAAGAAGTTGGACTTCTTAATTATGAGTAGAGGAGTAAGATTTCCTAAAATGACATAGGGATGGGAATTTTTGGAAATCACTGAATTCGGATTCAAAAAAAATTTATCTTGACTTTAAAAGGTGCAGAAATGGTTTCTGTGCACATTGGTGAAATCGGTTTATCAATCGGAGTCATGATGAATTTTATATTAATTTTTGAACATGCGGGCTTTGCTTGTCGGGCTTGAACTTATGACTAATGGGCCCTAAGCTATTAGTGGCCTACATTATAAATAAGTTATTGCAGTACAGAAATTACACACAACAGGTCACAATTTTTGAAAAAACCCTATTTTTCTCTCTGAAGTGGCCGACCCCCTCTCCCCTCTGCTCGGTAAAATCCAGTCTGTGAATTTTGAATTACAGTCTGGTTTAACGGATCAAATTCGTTAATCTCTTCGTAGAAACTTCTGATAGATTTTCTAGTGCAATCTATCAAATGGATTAAATATCCGTTCGTGGACCTGATTGAAGAACAGTTCGTCCATCAGTTCCAGGGATATACAACAAGAGCAGAGCAATCTGTTGGTGTCCATAATCTCGCTTCGATATTGAAGGTAAAAATTTATAATTGTTATTTAATTTTTACACACACACAATTTAATCGTAAGGTTGATACCTATTATGGAATCGTTCTATACAAAAATTTTAAGCTTCCGCTGCACCGGGTATCAATCCTAATTGATCTGATCGCCGCGTTTTCCAACAGTGGTATCAGAGCCAGGTTGCTCAGATCAAGCGATTAAATTAATCGATTGTACAAAAATTTTTTAGGCCTCGGTTTTTGAAACAAAATAAATATTTTAAAATAAAAAAAAAAAAAAATTTCGGGCAAAAACCCGGGCAGCGATTGGATCGCTGCCCGGGGGGGGTAGCGATGGTCGCTGCCCCAGGCAGCGCACGGCGCTGCCCAGCGCAGCGATCGTCGCTGCCCTAGGGGCAGCCGGGCTGCCCGGCCCGACCCCATTAGGGCGCGGGCAGCCCGGGAATGTCCCGGGCGGCCCGCGGGAATAATTAATTTTTTAATTTTTAAATTAAATTTTAATATATTAAAATTCTATTTTTAGTCCGATCGAAAATTATTTTTTGATTGGTCCACGAGGCGTCGGATCGAATTGTTCGAGTCCAAAAATTTTAAAATTGATTTTTGGATAAATTTGAATTTTTGGAAAATTTAAATATTTTATCCGTTAAATTGAATTTTGAAGTTAATTATTTTTGGTACAATTGATGATAAGATATGATCTTATGGATATATTGAGTAAAATATGATTTTATGTATAAAATTGGATTTTATAGATAAAATATGATTTTATTTGATAGAAAGATAAAATATGATTTTGTATGTAAAATAAGATTTTATATATGGAATATGATTTTATCCTTTTAAATTTAAATTGCCATTGCATGTTATCCAATAAATTAATTTTGAATTAAATGTTATTGGATAAGGATGATCGATTTCCATGACCAATTTTGTAGGTGTATGTTAGGAATTTACATTTGTTTTTATTGTTGTTGGTTTTATTAATGGGCCTGGTTTATGGCCCAATATGAATTGTCATATGTAATAAAAATGGGCTTGGTTTATGGCCCGTTCCCACCCCTTAAAAATGTATCCCCTACTTGTCATTGTTATTTATTGTAAATACATTAGATTTAGTGGGAGATCAAGATTTGAAGACGGTGGTGGGCCCAGCAGACAATAAAGACAGAAGAAATGTAAATTGGAAGCTCAATGTAATAGGATTGCATTGCATACTGCATATTACCTAGGATTGGACTAAGACTCGTGATTGGCAACCACGGGTCGATTAGAAATGGAATCGATCATCCTATATAATATGTGATATTATAGTTGTATGCATGTTTTAGACAAAATTGTGTGAATCCGATAAGCATACAAAATTTTAAAAATGATGAGACAAGTTTTTATAATTAAAATCCCTCATTTTAAATATGATTTAAAATTGATATCAAGATAAATAAAGGAAATTTAAATTTGTTTAAATGTTCCTACCTTCCATCAACGATCAATGTATGAGATGCTACCCGCGGATACGGTCCGGCTCATATTATTGGGGGGGCCCGTTCGTCGGAAAGCTGTACATGGATCGACACATGTTGTAAGTTGGGTGGAACTCCCATGGGATCGGCTCATATTATTGGGGGATCCACATGGCGACCGTCCATCACAACTTAATATTGATGGGTCATCTTGACATGTCACAATAAATGGCGTCATATTATTGGGCCCTTATTGGACATGAGGTAAAAAACATGGAGGTTGCTTTGAAAGCAATTGGGCTCTACCTTTTGAAATTATGGTTGGCTGATATTATTTGGGACCATAGATTGTCAATTGGACTCCATGTTCTCACTAAGGAAAAAAGTTTCCCGTTTTCACTAGAGGGTAGTGAAATCGTTAAAATAGTGGGAGTGAGATTCATAAAATAAATTTCGCCTATTTTATGTCTTAGTAAATTAATTAAACAATCATCGATAATTGTCTGTTTCATCTCAGTAATCCACATGTTTCTATTCTCCAACAAAACAAACTTATTGGCGCAAACAATACAGAATGATTTCATAAGTTAAGATTGTCCTAAGTTCGGAAAAGATTTTCTAAGTGTTAGAAAAGGCTTCTCCGAAAAACAGCCCCGGCTGATGTAACTGCCGAAAGGTTGGCCGAACTAGAGAAATGGTTGGACCATGATCTCAAGGCCAAATGTTACATGCAAAATTGGACAAGTCTAAACAAGTTTGCCATCACTGCAAGAAACCCGGTCATTGGAAACGTAACTGCAAGGAATACCTCGAGCAGTTGCGAACTGCAAATGGTATGTTTTACATTGAAATAAATGTTTTTCTTAATACTACTTCTTGGGTATTGGATACCAGATGTAGATCTCATATTTGCAATGAGTTGCAAATGATGACAAGAAGTAATAAGCTTAGAATGGGTGAGACCCAACTGAGGCTCGGAAATGGTTCCAGAGTTGAAGCTAAAGCTGTGGGAGATATTTATTTAATTTTGCAGAACGGTTTTAAGTTACTTTTGAGAGATGTTTTATTTGTTCCAGATTTGATTAAAAACATTATTTCTGTTTCTATGCTTGATAGAGATGGTTATTCTTGCAATTTTGTGAATGTGATTTGCAATATTTACAAGAATGGATGTTTGATTGGAAATGGACAACTTGAAAATGATCTATATAACTTAAAACTAAAAGACGTTCCAATAAATTATGTTGATAAACCGGCAACAACAAACAAAAGGAAAATCGATAGTCAAAACCCGGCAAACCTTTGGCATGCTAGGCTAGGTCATATTTCCTCAAGGAGGATGAACAAGCTAGTAGGAGAGGGCATGTTTGATATGTCTGATATTAACTCTCTACCTACTTGTGAATCCTGCCTGAAAGGAAAAATGACTAAATCTCCTTTTAAGGGGAAACCTGAGCGTAGTCAAAATCTGTTGGATTTGATCTATACAGATGTTTGTGGTCCATTTAGAGTTGGTACTCAATATGGTCACACCTACTTCATTAACTTTACTGATGATTATTCGAGGTATGGGTATTTATATTTAATGAAATATAAGTCTGAAGCGTTTGAAAAGTTCAAAGAATTCAAGGCTGAAGTAGAAAACAAGCTAGGTAAAAGTATTAAAGCACTTCGATCGGATCGAGGTGGAGAATACTTAAGTACCGAGTTTTTGGACTATCTAAAAGAGAATGGGATTCTCTCTCAGTGGACTTCTCCTATGACACCACAGCTGAATGGTGTATCGGAGCGTCGTAATCGAACTTTGTTGGACATGGTTCGATCCATGATGAGCTTCACTGAGCTTCCACCTTCGTTTTGGGGCTATGCGCTTGAAACGGCGGTATTGTTGTTGAACAACGTCCACACTAAAGCAGTGGACAAAACACCATACGAGTTATGGAATGGCAAAGCTCCTAAGTATTCGTACTTGAGGATTTGGGGATGTCCTGCTTACGTGAAGCGGACAGTGGGAGATAATTTGGATAGTCGATCCAGCTTATGTTATTTTGTAGGGTATCCGAAGAATTCAATCGGATATTATTTCTATTATCCTGCTGAAACAAAGGTGTTTGTTTCAAGGAATGCCACCTTCTTGGAGAAGGAGTTCTTATTGGATAAGAAAGGCGAGATGATGGAACTCGAAGAAATTCGAGAAGAACCCGAAATACAAAATAACGGTCCTACACCTCAGGAACCATTGATAGACACGCCTGTACCTAGAAGATCCGAGAGGACTTCTAGACCTCCTATTCGATATGGTCTTCTTCTTGAAGGGGATCAAGATGAACCCGATGTTGGATGTGATCCAAGAAACTTCAAGGAAGCAATTTCTGATGCGGATTCAAATTTATGGCTTGAAGCTATGCAGCCGGAAATAGATTCGATGCATACAAACCAAGTTTGGTCTTTAGTAGATCCTCCCGATGGAATTGTTCCAATAGGGTGTAAATGGATCTACAAGAGAAAGCTTGGGCCTGATGGTAAGGTATTGACCTACAAGGCGTGATTGGTGGCGAAAGGTTATACTCAAAGACAAGGAGTTGACTATGATGAAACCTTTTCATCAGTTGCAATGTTCAAGTCCATAAGAATCCTTATTGCCATAGCTGCTTGGTATGACTATGAGATATGGCAAATGGATGTGAAGACTGCTTTTCTTAATGGAGACATTAAGGAAGAAATCTATATGAAGCAGCCTGAGGGTTACACATCCGTGGGAAGCGAGCATAAGGTATGTAAGCTTCAGAGATCAATTTATGGTCTAAAACAAGCATCAAGAAGTTGGAACCAGAAATTTGATGAAACAATAAAGGATTTTGGTTTCATCAAGAACCCGGAGGAACCATGCGTGTACAAGAAAGTAGTTAAGGATGCTGTGACATTCTTAGTACTTTATGTTGATGACATCTTACTCATTGGGAATGACGTAGGGATGTTGCAGTCAACAAAGATATGGTTATCAGGTAGATTCTCGATGAATGATTTGGGTGAGGCATCCTATATTCTAGGGATACAGATCTATAGAGATAGATCTAAGATAATGATAGGACTCACTCAATCAACCTACATCGACACCATATTGAAACGGTTTTCAATAGATGGGTCCAAGAGAGGACATCTACCCATGTGTCATGGAGTTTCTCTATCCAAGTCTATGTGTCCCAAGACGGATGAAGAGATAGAGAAAATGACACATGTACCATATGCGTCAACCATAGGTAGTATCATGTATGGGATGATATCTACCAGACCGGATGTAGCATTTGCTCTGAGTGTCACGAGCAGATATCAAGCTAATCCCGGTCAAATGCATTGGAAAGCCGTGAAGGATATTCTTAAGTACTTACGAAGGACTAAGAATATGTTCATGGTATATGGAGGAAGAGAACTAAAATTTGAAGGCTATACCGACTCTAGCTTCTAAAGTGACGTGGATGACTCAAAGTCAACCTCTGGATTTGTGTTCATGCTCAATGGCGGTGCTGTCTCTTGGAAGAGTTCCAAGAAGGACACCACAACGGATTCCACCACTGAGGCAGAATACATTGCAGCATCAGCTGCTGCTAAAGAGGCCGTTTGGATGAGGAATTTCGTCCAAGAGTTGGGCGTCATTCCTGAAGTTGTTGGTCCAGTCCCGGTGTACTGCGACAACACGGGTGCCGTTGCTCAGGCAAAGGAACCAAGGTCTCATCAAAGATCCAAACACGTACTGAGGAAATACCACATCATCCGGGAGATTGTGGAAAGAGGAGACATCACTGTCGAAAGAGTGGCCTCTGCAAACAATATCGCTGATCCACTTACTAAGCCCTTGCCAGGACCATTATTTGACAAACATCGCGAAACAATGGGTCTACGTAGTATGACTAGTTGGCTATAGGGCAAGTGGGAGATTGAAAGAGTGGGTGCCCGGTGAGCCAACTTGTGGCTAAGGGCTTTGATGACTCTTTGTATAAACAATCTTTTGTTTAATATTATTTACACTTTTATTAATGGCAATGACTTTATCTTTCTTCATATTGTTATATTGTGATATACTATTGTTGTTTTGATAAAGACCTTAAATATACTATAGTGTATGTAAGATGTGGTAGAACATGGAGATGTCTATCATGAAACACATCTTATAGTCACTGTATATTCTAAACTGTTCCTAGTCGATTGAGCCGTCCGATAATAAGGATAAGAATCGCTCGAGTTTGAGACTAGCATTTGCGATGCGGAGTACCACGTTTCATTGGTAAGGAACATAGAGATGTTCGAAGCATGAAAATGGATATTCATATGATGAATGATCGAACTACCCTATCCGGACTTTCCAAGTGGTTATCACTTATCGAGTGGATATAGTCCGCGGTTTTGGTTGTACACCATTAGTCCTTACTACTTGAAACATCATTGAGACTCTATATGCTAGTACTGTGCTTTGACTCGTTTACCGACTCTATTGGGGTCATCAGGTGTCGGGATTGGGTACAGTTACAACACATATAGGAGTCGATGCTTTGTTGTCAAGGATTCACCACATACTTGCGAGTGTGGATATCCTATGCGATCTGAGGAGATATTAGTGTGACGAATCTCTGGCCAGAGTACATGATGTGGTTTAAGAAATGGTTTCTTAGTAGCACATGCGATGTCACTATTTGATCTTCAAGATGTATTGCATAGTTATCGAATCTCGAACGACTCTCGATATACCAATGGTTGTTGATTCGATCGGGATATATGGATGAAGGGACCGTACTGTACGCTAACCAAAATCTATTGGTTCTTGTAGGCACTATCAGTTATACCTAGGGAATCATGGGGCGATGTTGCTAGGCGCTCTTACCATGATTCGATGGGCAAGTCGGAAATTGTTGTTCCGAGTCACAAGGAGTTGTGAGCCCACGGCTAGCTGTATCCCTGAACCATTGAGGGTCACACAGTGTAATGGATTTTTAATCCCCGTTGAGATAGTTAAATTTAAAGAGTTAAATTTAATGAACAAAGAAGTTGGACTTCTTAATTATGAGTAGAGGAGTAAGATTTCCTAAAATGACATAGGGATGGGCATTTTTGGAAATCACTGAATTCGGATTCAAAAAAAATTTATCTTGACTTTAAAAGGTGCAGAAATGGTTTCTGTGCACATTGGTGAAATCGGTTTATCAATCGGAGTCATGATGAATTTTATATTAATTTCTGAACATGCGGGCTTTGCTTGTCGGGCTTGAACTTATGACTAATCGGCCCTAAGCTGTTAGTGGCCTACATTATAAATAAGTTATTGCAGTACAGAAATTACACACAACAGGTCACAATTTTCGAAAAAACCCTATTTTTCTCTCTGAAGTGGCCGACCCCCTCTCCCCTCTGCTCGGTAAAATCCAGTCTGTGAATTTTGAATTACAGTCTGGTTTAACGGATCAAATTCGTTAATCTCTTCGTAGAAACTTCTGATAGATTTTCTAGTGCAATCTATCAGAGGGATTAAATATCCGTTCGTGGACCTGATTGAAGAACAGTTCGTCCATCAGTTCCAGGGATATACAACAAGAGCAGAGCAATCTGTTGGTGTCCATAATCTCGCTTCGAGATTGGAGGTAAAAATTTATAATTGTTAATTAATTTTTACACACACACAATTTAATCGTAAGGTTGATACCTATTATGGAATCGTTCCATACAAAAATTTTAAACTTCCGCTGCACCGGGTATCAATCCTAATTGATCTGATCGCCGCGTTTTCCAACATTTAATTCGCAGGCAAATCCTCTCCGCCCTCTCTCACGTCACGCCTACCGCCGGTCACCATCCTCGATTTTTGTCGTCGTGGGTTATTTTCGTCGAGCTTTTCTCCTTAGGCATCTCCCAGACGTAGTTCTTCATTGTTGATCTTGTGTTCTTCAAGGGGTTGCCGGACTATTCTTCGCACGCCAAGTGTTCGACAAATTGCCTCTTCCCTTTTGCTATCTTCTTCCTACTATCAATGGGGCCCAAACGCACCCGACACCAAGGCAAATCCTCTTCTCGGGCTGCTGATCATTCCTATGCCGAGTCTGTCGGCCACTTTGTCAATGACACCGCTCGTCATCGGTACTTCGAAGCCAAGGTCAGTCATTCACCTATCCCAGAACGTGGTTTTGAAGAAAACTTGGCCTATCCAGATATTGTCCATACTATTCATGAGCGTGGGTGGACGAAATTCTGCGAGGATCCTCCGCCAGCTGTAGTGCCGCTTGTCCGCGAATTCTATGCAAATGCAGCTGAGCAAACAGATAGCAAGGCATTTGTTCGGGGGAAACTGATCTCTTTCATGCCCCATGAGCTGAATGCGTTATTGGAAATACCGGAGGTGGACGACTCGCTCTACCAAAGCTTGCAAAACGGCCCGCATTTGGATGAACTACTTGAACAACTAGCGTACCCCGGTGCTACATGGCTCAATCCAGCTTCTATTTTGACCTTCAAGGAGCGGTTCTTGCGTGTGATTCCTGCAACATGGCATGCTTTTGTGATTCGGCATCTGATGCCGATCTTGCATTCAAGTAACGTCAGTCTAGATTGCGCGACCATTCTTTTTGCACTGGAAATAGGAGCACCCATTAATGTGGAGCTGGTTCTTCATAGCGAGATCCAAAAGTCCATCCATAATGTCACCGTGGGTCTCTATTTCCCCATTATCATCTCCTGTTTATTCTTACGCGCCGGCATTTCAGTTCGGAATGATGAAGAGTGGTTGTCACCTCAGCGACCACTCGACTCCGCTTTCATCGAAGCTAAGAGGGCGCACCGTGTCAAGAATTTTATGCAGGATGGTCACTTTTAACTACCACCGCAAGCCCAACCAAGGCCACCTCCTCCTCCTCGGCGATCTCAAGCTGATTCCATCCGCGAGCTCACGGCCTTCGCCCAACATCAGAATGCAAACAATACAGTGGCGGTGCATAATTCGCAGACTTTGGATTCTTTGTTGCGCAATCTGACAATCCACCATGGTCTTGATCCAAATGCTGTGCCAGCCTCTCTGCCGTATCCACCACCTTTCCCATTCCAATACGCCGCCCCTTTCCTTCCTCCGGAGGCTGAAGAGGAAGATGCCGCAGACCTGTGAACCAGGGGAGTCCCGTTTTGCATTCTTGCATTTCATTCTGTTTCATTGTTTGGTTGTGTTCTTCTTTTGTTTTTGCATTGAGGACAATGTGTTGTTTAAGTGTGGGGGGGGGTTGCATTACATGCATTTTGTTTCTTTTGTTTCGTTGTTGCATTGTCTTGTGTTGTTTATGCATCGTATTGTTGTTATTTTCGTTTGTGTTATCCAACTGCATGAGTTGAGGATGAAATCATTAGCCTATGATGAGATAGTTGACAACTTATGAATTTTTGAAAAAAAATTAAAAAAATTTACTCTTGATTGGATATGAGAAACCGGAGGTTGTTTGTTGAATATTCTTAAGCACGCATGTTTAACCGGTGAAGTGTAGCGATGTATTAGATATCGTGGATGTCTGTTGAACCATTGCACGACAATAGGTGTTTGTGAAACTTGATAGTGTTTGAATCTTGATGATTTCTTTGATATGACATAAATGATCTTGGGCGCACCTAGAAAAAAATAAAAAAATTTTACAACTCCATCCGGGCCTGAAAAGGATTGAAATCCTAATCCTAAAAAAAAAATCAAATTCAAGGCTAAGTATTCGGATAAAATGGGGTTGATGCTCCATCTGGGCTATAGACGAGGGGATTGAAATTCAAATCCTGTCTTAGTTGTAGCTAAGTTTGCGGGTAATTATTGGGGCTATTGCAATACCGGGTGTAAAATCCGGAGGTGCGTAATTATTCTCAAGAAAGTTGTGTTGTGTTGAAGGATTGTTGGGAGGAGAGTTCTTGATTGTGTAGCTTACACTGAATTGTAATAGGTCGGCGAACAGTCTTGAAACTTTGTTCTTTTGAAGTTGCATGTAACTGGGGTAACATGGCACACACACACGTTCGCATTCGACTATAGGTGTATCATTGATAATTGAGAGTTGCTATGAGCTTTTTTTAGATGAAAATGGTTTTCTCTGAGGCTATGAATTATGTGATTCATCCTTGCTTACATGTTTGTTCTGTTTCATTTTGTTTTTGCATAACTTGCTCGAGGGCGAGCAAGGATTAAGTGTGGGGGTATTTGATAGTTGTGTTTTTGTTGCATTTGTTAGTATCATTTTTGTTGTTTTTTTGCATTAGTTTCATGTTTTATTTTAGCATTTTGTTCGTATTGCATTTTCTGTGTTTGCATGATGGGATTCTTGTTTTTGTGGTTAGGTCGCTTATTTTGCGGACTAAGATGGAAACTCGGAGGAACGGAGATTTGAAGCAAGGGAAATTCAAGTCAATTTCTGGAAATTCTCTCTCGCTCGATCCGCAAGAGTATGCAGATCGAGCGAGTGCTTATATTTTGAGGACAGTAGGATGAAAATTCTCTCTCGCTCGATCCGCAGATGTTTAGTGATCGAGCGAGCCCTTTTTTTTACGTGAGGCAGTAGCAGTTGAAATCTCTCTCGCTCGATCCGCAGAATGTTTCGGATCGAGCGGGCGTTTTGTTTCGGAAAAAAAATTTATTTTTGGAAACTTTGTTAATTTAGTTTCTAGCCTTAATTAGACTATTATTCCGTTTTAGTAGGATTTTTTATCAAACTTGTGGAGACACATTGGAGGCTAGGTTTTCTTCTTGAATTCTTAATTCTAGTTTTCTTCTTTTTCTTTGAATTTTGTGAATTTTGCTATGAATCGTTGTAGCTAAACTCTTTTACTTGGTTGAGGGAGACGAACCCTTGGTATATTTCATTTATGAGATATTATTTGTAGTGTTTTAATCTTTATTAAGTATCAATTTTTGATCTGTTTTATTTTATGTTTGTATGCGAGATTTTAGGATTGGCCATCTTAGGATTTTGTATTGCAAGCGATAGCTAAATTAAAATTCAAATCCGTAATTGTTTGAATAACCTAATTTGCGAAGCAACTACGTGTGATAATTTTTGTTGTTGAATTTATTATCTCGTAGGGTCAATTATTGGATAGGCTAAATATAACCGCTGGTGTTGTGTTGTCTAGTTTCGTCAGTTTTACTAGTTTGAATGCTACCGTGGATTTAAATCTAGATTGCTGTTATCGGGTTGTTCCATTGGTAAGGGTTAATTAAGAATGTTGTTTTCTAATTAACTAATATTACAGTAAAACAGGAATTGAATTTTCAATGACGAATATTTAATAAGATTAATTATTTTAGAGAATCGATGATTGAATGAATGAATATCAAGGGTATAGTCGACCGATACCAAGTCTCGTCTCTTATTGAATTTCTCAGTCTTTTATTTAAATTTTGCATGCTAGTGAATTTTGATTGCTTAAAGTTTTTAGTAGTTAATCTCAACTCCAAAACCCCTTTTTATTTTAAAGAACACTTTTAAATTTACCTTTCCTCGTGGAAACGATCCCTACTCACGCTACTACATTAAAATTGTTTATCTAATTGAGTCGGGTAATTTGGGCGTACGCGATAAGCGCTACCACTGGGCCATGGCAACGTTTTCCCTGATCCAGCACACTGGGCTGCTGGGCCGCCGCACGTGGCCCAGCTGCGTGCAGGGATACTGCGAAGTCCAGCTGTGCGCAGCCTTGTGTGCAGCGAAGCGACTGTCCGCTGCCCGACAATCCCTAAAATATTTTTTATTTTTTTTCGTTTTGTTTTTCTTAAAAACCGAGGCTCTGTACAATTGATAAAAATTTTAATCGTAAGATCGGAGAACAACCTGTCTCTGATACCACTGTTGGTACACATTCTCAGATCTGTCAGATCCGATACCCATGGCAGCGGAAATTTTAAAAAATTTTGTTTTCAGATCTGAAACGATATCAGATCATTGGGTACCAAATCCATACGATTAAAATAATTGCGTAAAATAAAACAAGGTTAAATTTGTTACCTCTCAAGCCTTGGCTTGAGGTTATGGACACCAACAGATAAATCGACTCTTCTTATATATCCCAGTAACTGATGCCTCGATCAACTCCCGAATCAAGTCCACGAACAAAAATCTAAACTCTCTGATAGACTGCACTAGAAAGTCTATTATAAGTTTTAACAAAGAGATTAACATATTTGATTCGTTAAAACAGACTTCAATTTCAAAAACTGCAGCCTGAAATTTTCGAACAGGGGAGAGGGATTTTCGGCCAACCCTAGAGAGAAGCTCTCTAAGTTTTCAAAAATTATGAAGTGTATTGTATAATTTCTGTACTGGAATAACTTATTTATAACATGGCCGTTAACAGCTTAGGGCCCGTTAGTCATAAGTTCTAGCCTGACAAGCAATGCCCGTATGTTCAAAAATTAATATAAAATTCATCGTGACTCCAATTGATAAACAAATTTCACCAATGTGTACAAAAACCTTTTTTTGCATATATTAAAGTCAAGATAAATTTTCTAAATCCGAATTCAGTGGTTTCCAAAAATAACATCTCCATGTCATTTTAGGAAACCTTACTCCCTCTATTCAACAATAAGAAGTCCTACTTCTCGTTCGCTAAATTTAACATATTAAATTTAACTATCTCAACGGGGATTAGAAATCCATTACTTGTGTGACCCTCAATGGTTCAGGGATACCACTATTCATGGGCTAACAAATCCTTGTGAGTTGGAACAACAATTTCTGACTTTCCCATCGAATCATGGTAAAAGCACCTAGCAACACCGCCCCATGATTTCCTAGGTATCACTGATAGTGCCTGCAAGAATCAGTGGGTTTCGGTTAGTGTACAGTACGGTCCCTTCATCCAAATATCCCGATTGAATCAACAACCATTGGTATATCGAGAGTCATTCGAGATTCGATAACTATGCAATACATCTTGAAGATCAAATAATGACATCGCATGTGCAACCAGGAAACCATGTATCCTAAAGCACATCATGTACTCTGGCCAGAGATTTGTCACACTAATATCTTCTCAAATTGCATAGGATATCCACGCTTGCACGCGTGTGGTGAATCCTTGAAAACAAAACATTTACTCCTATATGTGTCGCAACTGTACCCAATCTCGACACATGATGACCCTCATGGAGCCAGTAAACGAGTCAAAGTACATTGCTAACATATAGAGTCACCATGATGTTTCAAGTAGTAAGGACTAATGATGTACAACCAAAACCACGGACTCATCCACTCGACAAGTGAGAACCACTTGGAAAGTCCAAATAGGGCAGTTCGATCATCCATCCAATGAATATCCATTTGCATGCTTTTTACATCTCCATGTTCCATACCAATGAAATGTGGTACTCTGCATCACAAATGCTAGTCTCAAACTCGAGCGATCTTTATCCTCATTATAGACGGCTCAATTGACTAGGAACAGTTTAGAATATACAATGATTATAAGATTTGTTTAATGATAGTCATCCATATCCACTATCACATCTTACATGCACTCCAGTATATTCAAGATCTTTATCTAAATTTCGTATAGTACGTCACAACATAAAAATATGACAACAGATAAAGTAAATGCCAATAAAGAGTATAAATTACATTAAACAAAGATTTTTTACAATAAGAGCCATCAAAGCCCTCAGCCACAAGTGGGCTAGAATGGCATCCACTCTTTCAGTTTTCGAAATATATATGTTTTTGGCTGTGTTGGGCTCGATTTTCACAATTTTCAGCACGGAAGTTTTGGTAAAAATTGAGCTAAGCTTTTGTTTGAAGTTTAAAGTTCTTGCATGATGAATGATGCTATAAAAATATAGAGTTTGATGCATATTCGAAATGTTCGAGAAAATTTCAGTGGTATTTTGCATTGAATTCGAAATTTTGCATTGTGATTTGATTGAGTTTAGATTGTTGATATGAGGAATTCATTGAAATCCTTGGCTCTCTTTGATTGTCAAAGCATTTTGTGCATTTTGGTGTGTGCCTTGTTAATTTCGAAGAAATGAGTTTGTGGTGTGGCTGAGGGATGCCTAGATGCTTGTGTTAAGTCCTAAGACATGTCAATAGGTGTGTTTGCTGGTTTGGAAGGA
This sequence comes from Henckelia pumila, assembly GCF_033568475.1. Classification (NCBI taxonomy): domain Eukaryota; kingdom Viridiplantae; phylum Streptophyta; class Magnoliopsida; order Lamiales; family Gesneriaceae; genus Henckelia; species Henckelia pumila. The sequence continues at coordinate 101,169,002 of NC_133122.1, read as the reverse complement.
GGTAGAGGTAAGGAAAAAGGGCATGAAGTTGATTCCTCAAAGTAGAAGTGAAGTAGGGTGATGGATTCATTGGGCAGGGGTTACTGAATTCGGGTCAGGGTAGGAATCAAATCAGGTATGGTCGTGTCTTGGTCTGGTCCTAGGTCAAGGTTATCATGTTGGGGTCGCATCGGTATAAATTGGGCTCGTTTCGGTTAAGATTTATATAGGTTAGGGGTCTTTTAAGTTTAAGGTGTTGGTGCAGAATTTTAAGAGGGAAAGGGGCTGTCCGGAAATGGATTTTGTTTGGATTGCTTGGGATGTCAAATGAAGTAAGAACTTGGTGCTATGGTTATTTTTTAGTGTTTGGAGAGTGTCGGTTCAAGCGAGGTATAATTCGGTTAAGGTAAAATCAAGTTAAGGTATTTTTGGTTTGATTGCTCAGGTTATGCTTTGTTTGCAAGAATTGGAGTTAAAGTTGGGTAATTCACCTAGGGGCAGCCACTCACAAACCTAACACCCACATTTTTGTGTTGAGTTTCATTCCTAAAGTTGCATACTTGTGTGCTTGAGTCTCGTCTTTGAGCCGAGCAAGTGTTTACAAAGGAAGTCGCTTTTATTCATGCATGCTAAGTATTTTGAGTCGAGTCAAAGAAGGAAAAGAAAAATATTTTTGAACAAAGTGAGTTGATTGTGACAAGACAGGGAAATAGGGGTTGGGGGATGCCTCACTCACTTGCCAAAACAACGGGTAGTACGAGATCGGGAGACATCCCAGGATTCCTACCAAAATAGACGGGTAGTGTGAGATCGGGAGAAATCTCGGGATCCCTACCAAATGAAAGTTAAAGGGGCAAGTCGCGTCGGAAGAAATCTCGGCGTCTTGCCGGCATAGTATACTGCAGCCATTGATCGATAAAAAATAGAGGGTCACAATCCAAGGATCTAAGTTCTCAGTTTCAGTTTTAGTTTCAGTAACAATTTGACTCGTCCCAATCTTTTCAGTTTGATGTCATGCATGAGTTTCTAGTAAGTTAAGAAATTTCAAAAGTCTCATAGCATGAGTTGGCATGAGTTCATTGTTTACAGGTTTTCTCATTCTCTTGTATCATGCATATTTTCAGTTTAAGTTGCAAATTATATTATGAACAGTACTTTGAGTATTACTGCAGGTATTTTTATACCCTTGTTGTTACACTGTTTATACTTGCTGAGTCATTAGACTCACTATTCTTGTTTGATTCCCAGGTGAGGAGGAGTATCTAGAGATCGAGGGGCAGGATCCTCGGGGTTGAGGTTGCCGGCGGTGCAAGGCCCTATGACCGTTGCTACTTTCAAGTTCTGCATAAGAATTTGTTTGAAATAAAAAATTTTAGTTTTAGTACTTTCAGTATTAGCCAGGATGTGTTTTTCCTGTGCTTATATATTAGTCTTGAAATTTGTTATCACTATTATTGCAACCGTGTGGGGTTGCCTTTCTTTTCGTAGTTTATGATTATCACAGTTTGGATTTTTATCAAACGTTTATTTCTTTATGTTAGAATTGTTGTGTGTTACAGGATGGCTTTGTTTACTTTCAAACAAGTCATGGCAAAATTTTTATAAATCCGTATTTTCTTTATTATTTAATTATGTTTAGAGGTTAGGGTCGTTTCTATTCTAGCCAAGGGTTTTCCATGACCCAAATAGATGATTTGTCTAAAATGGTGAGAGAAGCAATGAGGGCCAAATTGGAGACAGTGCATGAGAGAATAAGTAAACTTGAAGTTGGTGGTAGTGAGGATGATGCAAGTTTTGGTGAGAATTGGGGTAGAAATAGACGAGATCAAGAGGGTGTAAGAAATAGAAGAGAAGCAAGGCGTGGAAGATACATTGAAGGGGGAAGGGAAGATGGGAATATTAGTGGGATTAAGATGAAGATTCCTTCATTCCATGGGAAATCTGATCTGGAGGCTTACTTAGAGTGGGAGATGAGAGTGGAGTCCATATTTGACTGCCACAACTACAGTGATTAAAAAAAAAAAATTGGCGGTTGTTGAGTTTGTGGATTATGCTCTTATTTGGTGGGATCAATTTGTTATTTCTAGGAGGCGGAATTGAGAGCGTCTTATTGAAACATGGGAGGAGATGAAGAAAATTTTGCAGAAGAGATTTGTGCCAAATTACTACTATCGTGACATGTTTAGGCGGCTGCAAAATTTGAAGCAAGGTCCAAAGAGTGTTGAATATTATTTCAAAGAGTTGGAGGTTATTATGATCCGGGCTAATATTGAAGAGGATCGTGAAGCAACTATGGCTCTTTTCTTATGTGGTTTGTGTTGGGAAAAACTGGCTCTCAGATCAATCACGATTGATACCCGGTGCAGCGGAAGTTTAAAATTTTATTATGGAACAATTCCATAGTGTGGGTATCAACCGTTCAACGATTAAATTATAAGTGTGTGTAAAATTAAATAACAATTATTAAATTTTACCTTCAATCTCGAAGCGAGATTATTGGACACCACACAGATTTCTCTGCGCTTCTTGTATCTCCCTGGAACTGATGAACAAGTTGTTCTTCAATCAGGTCCACGAATAGAGGTTTAATCCCTCTGATAGATTGCACTAGAAAATCTATCAGAAGTTTTCTACGAAGAGAATAAACGAATTTGATTCGCTATTCCAGACTGCAATTCAAAATCACAGACCGGAATTTCTCACGCAGAGAAGGGAGGGGGCGGCCGAATTATGAGAGGGAGGCTAGGGTTTTTTTTTCGAAAAATCCAGTCTCTCAAATTATGACCTGTTATCTTTAATTTCTGTACTGAAATAACTTATTTATAATGCAGGCCACTAACACCTTAGGGCCCATTAGTCATAAGTTGAGGCCCGACAAGCAAAGCCCGCTCGTTCAGAAATTAATATAAAATTCATCGTGACTCCAATTGATAAACCGATTTTACCAATGTGCACAGAAACCATTTCTGCACATTTTAAAGTCAAAATAAATTTTCCTGAATCCGAATTCAGTGGTTTCCTAAAATGTCCATCCCTATGTCATTTTAGGAAATCCTACTCCCTTACTCTTATTTAAGAAGTCCAACTCCTTAGTTCATTAAATTTAACTCTTTAAATTTAACTATCTCAACGGGGATTAAAACTCCATTACACTGTGTGACCCTCAATGGTTCAGGGATACAGCTAGCCGTGGGCTCACAACTCCTTGTGACTCGGAACAACACTTTCCGACTTGCCCAACGAATCATGGTAAAGCGCCTAGCAACATCGCCCCATGATTCCCTAGGTATCACTGATAGTGCCTACAAGAACCAGTAGATTTTGGTTAGCGTACAGTACGGTCCCTTCATCCATATATCCCGATCGAATCAACAACCATTGGTATATCGAGAGTCGCTCAAGATTCGATAACTATGCAATACATCTTGAAGATCAAATTAGTGACATCGCATGTGCTACTAAAAAACCATTTCTTAAATCACATCAAGTACTCTGGCCAGAGATTTATCACACTAATATCTCCTCAGATCGCATAGGATATCCACACTCGCAAGTATGTGGTGAATCCTTGACAACAATGCATTGACTCCTATATGTGTCGTAACTGTACCCAATCTCGACACCTGATGACCCCCATAGAGTCGGTAAACGAGTCAAAGCACAGCACTAGCATATAGAGTCTCCATGATGTTTCAAGTCGTAAGGACTAATGGTGTACAACCAAAACCGCGGACTTTATCCACTCGATAAGTGATAACCACTTGGAAAGTCCGGATAGGGTAGTTCGATTATTCATCCTATGAATATCCATTTGCATGCTTCGAACATCTCCATGTTCCCTACCAATGAAACGTGGTACTCCGCATCGCAAATGCTAGTCTCAAACTCGAGCGATCCTTATCCTTATTATCGGACGGCTCAATCGACTAGGAACGGTTTTTAGAATATACAGTGACTATAAGATGTATTTCATGATAGACATCTCCATGTTCTACCACATCTTACATACACTATAGTATATTCAAGGTCTTTATCAAAACAACAATAGTATATCACAATATAACAATATGAAGTAATATAAAGTCATTGCCATAAAAGTGTAAATAATATTAAACAAAAGATTGTTTATACAAAGAGTCATCAAAGCCCATAGCCACACAGTTGGCTCACTGGGCACCTACTCTTACAGTTTGAATAGGGAGATTCAAGACCAAGTGGAGCTTAAACATTGTATGGATCCCGAGGAGATGGTGAAAATTTCCATGAATGTGGAACAACCACTCAAAAGAAAGGGCATGGGTCGAAATTCTACTGTTGGAGGTTCTTCTGTTACTTGGCGTCCAAACATTGCTAAACGAGAGGAAGTCAAGCCAATGTCCAAACCAAAATTCGACACCAAGCAAGAAACCCCAATGCAAGGAGTGCAAGGTAAATCTAAAACTCCTATTAATCGTTCTAGAGATATGAAATGCTTTAGATGTCAAGGTGTTGGTCATATTTCTAGTCAGTGTCCAAATAAAAAAATTATGATTATGAATGCTTGTGGTGAGTTTGAGTCGGAGAGGGAGGAGGAGAATTATGATGGTATGCCTACATTGGAGGATCCCGATGATGAGGGATATGATGCGGTGGTTGGAGAGTTATTGTTGACTAGGAGAGTGTTGAATGTGCAACAAAAGGAGGAGGAAGAAAATCAATGAAAAAATTTATTCCATACTAGATGCTCTTTGAATAATAAAGTGTTTAGTGTTATTATTGATGGTGGTAGTTTCACTAATGAGCTTGTGGAGAAGTTGAGTTTGCCTACTATAAAGCATCCTCAACCATATAAATTGCAATGGTTTAATGATAGCTCGGAGGTGAGAGTGCATAAGCGAGTGGTGATACCGTTTTCCATTGGTAAGAATGAAAATGAAGTGTTGTGTGATGTGGTGTGATAGTGCTTATCGTGTACGCCCAAATTACCCGACTCACTCAGGTAAATAAAAACATGCAGTAGTGTGAGTAGGGATCGTTCCCACGAGAAAAAGGTAAAATTCCGTGTTCTTTAAAAATACGAAAATAGTAAAAAGGAGGTTTTTGGTTTGAAATTTATCCACTAAAATTTAAACACAATTATGAATGCAATTCTATCAATTACCAAGAACAATTAAATCACAACGGAAAATTCAATAAGAGACAAGCCTTGGTTTTGGTCAACTACACCCTTGATTTCATTCGTTCGATCATCGATTATCTAAAAATATTTAATCCTGTTGAATATTCATCATTGGAAATTAAATTCCTGTTTCACCTTCATTGTAGTTAACTAGACACAAGCATTTTATGATAACCCTTACCAATGAATTAACCTAATACAAGCGATTAGATTTAAACCCACGATAGCATGCAAACTAGTAAAACTGATAAATCTAGACAACTCATACACAAGCGGATGAATTTAACCTAGTCAATTATTATCCCTACAATTCCTAATCTCACAAGCGGACGATTATTAATTGCAGTTGCTTCGCAAATCAGATAATTCAAACAATTACGGATTCAAACTCCAATTTAGCAGTAGATTTTATATAAGAATTATCAGGTGATCAAGCTAATAATCAAATATACCATCATGAAATAAATCAGAATAATTATTGATACTCAACAATAATCAAGCTCTGTAAAACATAAATCTCACGAATAAATTAATCAAGGGCTTCGTCTTCCTTAACCAAGTATTAAGAACTAGCCAACACAATTCATGAAGAACAAAATAAAAATAATAATAAAAGGCGGAATTCTAGAATTCTCAAAAAAAACCTAGTCTTTGCGAGAGATAAATCTTCAACTCCCACTGAAAGTCTGCATTTGTTTTCTCCTAAACTTCATAAAAGACTTATATCTTGGCAACAAATCGTCCAAAGATAAGCCTAGAAATTAAAACAAGAGTTTCCAAAACATAAAACTCTTCCAAAAATAAGTCTACGCACGACAGCGCGGGCGCTCAATGGAATGGCGCGGGCGCGCAGCTTCTTCGCATCTTGCATTCTTCAGGGTGGCGCGGGCGCTCCACTCCCATGCATAAATTCCTTGTTTGCTACAGACCATCGCGCGGACGCTCGGTATTATTGCGTGGGCGCGCCTGATGTACGCTTTTCACAATATTCAGAGCGGCGCGGGCGCGCGATATTCATGCGCGGGCGCGCCTTCGCTTCGTATTTTCTTCTTATCTTCATCTTTCAAGTCTTGATCTTTGATTTTTCTTCCATTCTTTCTAGCTTAAATCCATCAAATCAAATCCAAGGCTCTTCTTGCCTTCATTCAACAAAAACAACATAACATCACATAATACCTACCAATCAAACACAAGATTCAAGCTAAATACTAAGCAATATAAGCGCATAAAATGCGCTTATCAAATTCGCCCAAACTTGAACTCTTGTTCGTTCCGAACAAAACAAAACACCTAATAAAAATAAGTATACATAATATAAGAGAATCATCAATAATTATCGTGTATCAATAGCCTCAGCAACGAAATCACAATTTTTCAACTCCAATCACATCACATCCTCCTAACATTGGAAAATTGTTTAAGCAAGAAACATAGCTCAACCTCATAGACCTTTAGACTCCGCAACTCACGTTCACAACATTCTCCCCCAAACTCAATTCAAACATCTATAGATCATGAGGACTTTCAAGGTAACTCAGAATCAACATGAAGGATATTCAATCAAAAACGCTCACAATGAAATTATCTCAAGAAAGAATATAGTGTGTGCGTGTTTTGATCAAAATTCATATTCATAAAAAATGTCAATCGACAATCCATAAGCTAAACTCTCACAACCCCTCTCCACTAGTATATTAGGCGACTGTGACTCGGTCCATAGGTCTTATTCGGCTAATAATGTAAGGCTGGGCTTATGGCTACAAACGAAGGAACGAATTCAAAGAGGGAGTAAAATATGATCTTATCCCTTAAATCCATTCCTTTTCATTCACATGACAAACTTTTTTCATTCTTTCAACTTCAATTTTTTTTTTTTTCATTTTCAACTCGCCTTTTATTCACAGTTTTCTCTTCTTTTTTCTTTTTTTTTTTCAGATTTCTTCCTTCCACCCAATCTATTTCTTTCTTTTATTTCTCATCCCCTCCACTACTACACTTCTTTCGATTTTTTTTGTTGCACTTCTCAACACACTATCCATTTATTAGCATTCAAATCAAGAGTATAAAAATCAAACATGCAATTACTCCCTAAAGGTAGGAAATAGTGTTTAAGCTGCAGGTAGTAGTTGTAGGACCTTGAAATAATGTCGAATGGGGGTTTATCACATGTTTTCACGCATGCCATTCGTTTTCAATTAGGCTCAAAAGAGATACTAGGGACACAATGTATTAAGGGTGGCTTGAAAGGCTCAATCTAATTCAGAAAAATTGCCTATCTCATTCCTAAGTCACAGTATACCCGTATTGCTCCTCGAGGGATGTTCAAGCTAGTTCTAGATTAATCTCTCTTCACAATTAACTCACATGAATTCAACCAGTGCAGAAAAAGAAGAATCACCAACAGTAAACGGTGATTTTTCACAACAAATACTCAGCAAATGCACCTCATGTGCTCATGTATATGTGAAAGCTCAAAGGGCAACTAAGGATATTGCATGAATTAATCAGTAAAGGCCCAAATGATCCAAACAATGCCTCAATCCTATCTATATTTGTCTGTTTCAAACTCAGTATCAAACAAAATTCACAGAGTATATAGGAGTTTGAATTCCACTTGGTCAAATTTTAAAAAAAAATTTCGTAGGGAGGCAGATATTCAAGGAGTAAATTTTTTTTTTCCAATTAACACAACTAAAAATCATCATCGGCTATATTTCCACTTCTTAATTTTTTTTTCTCAAAAGTTATGCAACTCTTACAACTCAAGCAAACAAACAAACAAACTAATTCGACACATAAAAACAACCACACTGACACTCAAATAAACAAGACAAAACACAATAAAATCCAACAACCTACTGAACTCCCCCCAAACTTAGGTACATACATTGTCCTCAATGATATGAAATTATAAAAGAACAGAAACAGGACATGTACCTCGGGTGATGACCGTCAGTGGTCACCACCATCACCATTAGGATGTGGATTAGTAGGAGGGTTGGTCGGGCCAAACATCAGAGGCCACTGTGGTCGCGGAGGTAGGAAGCTGGCACCATCAGGAAAGTAGTGCAGGAGAACAGCTGCAGAGAGTTCCATCATATAGTTCATAAGGACGCCAGACGTCTGCTGCATAGCTCGAATCTCCTCTCTATGTTGTTGCTGCTCCTGTCATGACAGTCGCACCTCCTCCTCTAGTCTAGTCAATTGATCAGTCACAGAAGGAGCCTACTGATGCTGGGGTGCCTGTGCTCTACGTGCTGCAGCTCTTTCTTCTACCTGCTGCTGCGCGCTGGAGTTACCAAGCGAGTGTTGCAGTCAAATGCAATGGCGGCGATGGGCTTCAAAATCTCCTCCGTGGGGCTCCAATCCACCCCGGCCTCCTCACAAAGGTCCGAAATAATAACAGGCAAGGCAAGACCACCACTCGTCTTTCCTTGCACCACGTGCAGAATGGTCTCCTGACAAACTAGTCCCAAATCAATGGACTTCCCCTCCACAATGCAATAGAGCAATCGAGCGCAAATAAAGCTTTACCACAGATTGACCTCATATTTCAGTTCAGTCTTCTTTAACTTTGATGGCATACCATCACGCCCATAGCGCCACTCAGCCCCCGGTCGATAGATGTGACGAATAACAGCTTCGTAATCAATGTCACTGTTTTTGAATTCCAGATATTCATCGTGATACACTGGGGGAATCTTAAAAAGAGTATTTATGGAGTGAGAGTCAAATGGGACCATCTTCCCACGCACGAGTCCCTTCAACTGAACATGTTTCACTTTTAGGTTGGCGTAGAACTCTCTAACCAAAGGAACAACTGCGTCCTGAGGTTGCTTCGCAAACTCCTGCCATTGTCGGGCAACAATTTCCCGACCAATACTCGTCGTAAAAGCACTTGGCTCAAAACCAACAGATGCGTCGAATCCTCGCTCGGCTAGGATGTTCTTCCCAAGCCATTCTTGATAATATGCAGCAGCCTGGGCATTCCAGAAACGCCTATTAGCTTCGGTAGGAGCGGGAGCAGAAGAAGAAGAAGCACCAAACTTAGTTTTCTTCTTGGGCGCCATATATCAAACACTTGGGGTGCACTATTGTAAACGTATTCAAATTTGCCAATATAACACTAGATTCTTCCCTCTAAACTTCAACAATACACACCAATATAACTTCACCACAATCACCAACCAAAGAATTCACAAATAATATTTCCCCCAAACTTCAACAAAATCCACACTTCACAACTTCACAATATTAATTTCGGATTGAAGAAGAGCTTCAAACCCAGAGATGAAAGCCAACACTTACCCAATAGAAGATAGAACTCGATGTTCGACTTTGAAAAGCTCCAAACAATTCCCACGAACGAGATGAGAAACTTGACCCAAATTCACGCGTCTTCGATTGGTTGAGAGAAATTGGGGAAAGAATTTGGTGATAGGGATGTGGGATGTAGTAGACAATTTCTCAAAGAATGAAACGATTTGGAGAGGAATATTGAGTGAGAGTGGGAGGGTTTTAGGGATTTAGGGCTTTAGAATGTAGGATAGATGAGAAAGTGAAGATTGTATCGATCCTCGGATTCTTTAAAAAACCGTCGCGTGGGCGTTCAGTGTAGTGGGGCGCGCGCGCCTGCGCATCGCATAAATTTTTTTTTTTCCGAGAGGTGGGATCGCGCGGGCGCTCAGTATAGTGGGGCGCACGCGCTTGTGCATCGAGTTTCCACGAATTGGTGCCCAAGACTCGTGCGGGCGCTCGGTATAATGGCGCGCGCGTGCTTGCTTGACGTCTTTTTATATTTTCCGGAAATGAGAAATCGCGCGGGCGTGCGGTTTGGTTGGGCGCCTGCTCCTGGCCTTTGCAAAAAGTACGTTTCCTGACTTTGAAGCTGCGTGGGTGCCCAGTGTAGTGGGGCGCGCGCGCCTGTGCATCGAATCTGCCCAATTCTGTGTGACAAGACCTGTGGAAAAGTAAAACCAAATCAATTCTCAAGTCACGCAAAATTAGTACAGTAAAAACTAAAAAAAATGTTAAAAGAAACGAAAGAAACAGAGGTGCAAAGACGAAAAAATAAATAATTTGGGTTGCCTCCCAAACAGCTCTTGGTTTATAGTCGTCAGCCCAACTGGATGCTGTGAATTTAATCAATCTGTGGCGGATCATCGAGTGTGAGATCATGCGCATTGTTACGCCTTAAACGCATACAAATCTCGTGTTATGAGATTAATGTTTTTAATGCATTAACAAATCTCATATTATTATGTTTTGATGATTACAAAACTCGGTTAATTGTTACTAACCATTTAAAGTGAGACTTTGCAGATTAGATCATATTAACAATCAAATTCTTGGAAGTTACTTTGAAGTTGTAAAACAAATGGACAAGGAAAAGCCAATATTATAAAGCAGAAACTTGCAAAATTCACCGGGCACTTTCCAGTCATCCAAATCAAATCTCCAACAGTGAAAACCAAGATCAGGATGTTCTCAAGCTTCTCTCCAAATTTCATAGCAATCCAACGGCTGGATATGGAGATATGATTTTTTTAACAAAGCTGCACAGTACTTACTTCTGCAAGGAATGAACTATGAAGACTCAACTTCAGAAAATACCTGGGAATGATTCGGTTATTAAAATCCGATCTCCATCGATCACATGGATTACCATGATGTTTTAAAGTCTGTATCCAAATTTCAAATCAATCCAACGGCTGGATATGGAATTATGATTTTTGCAAATATGTTGAACAGTAGCTATTTTTGCAAGGAGCTAACTGCTGAAGTATCGGATTTAGAAGACTACTGGAATCGATGGAGGCATCCAAATCCAATCTCCACCAATCACTATCAATATCGGGATGTTACAAAGATTGTGTGTTAATTTCCGGCCAATCCAACGGATGGATTGTGATATTCGAATTTTTGAAAAGTAATGCTCAGAACAAAAGCGAGAACGTGATTTTGCGACTTCCGAGATTTACTGGACGTGTTTGATTCTTTCAAATTCAATCTTCACCGTTCAGAATAAATATTGAGATGTTTTCAAGCGACTGTCCAAATTTGAGCTCAATCCAACAGTTAGATTGAGAGATATGATTTTCCCACAAAATCTGCTCAGTGCTGGAAAAAGAAGGCAGCGGCGCCTACACTTTGTCTCTACTCCTTGGCTTCCCAATAAACGCTCCAAGCACACAAATTCAAATTCAAATCTTTGCCAACTATAAATAGAGGCTTGCCAAGACCATTTAGAGACATCCCAACTCATTTCTTCTCTCATTTGCAAGCAATATTCTCTCTACCAAAGTGCTCAATCAATATTGAGAGTTATTTGTGAAAATAGTTTGTGAGTTGGTTGTGCTATTGTTGTAAACACTTAGTGTGAAGCCAAGTGTATTGTGAGATTGTTGTAAACACTTGAGTGTGAAGCCAAGTGTTTTTGTTGAGGCTATCCTTGGAGCCATTAAGGCCAAGTGTTCGAGTTGTATCGGCGCGGTGATCGTGTTGAGTTGTAAAGGCTATCCTTGGAGCCATCAAGGCCAAGTGTTCGAGTGCTAGTGGATCCTTGGTTAATCGTACTTAACCAAGAAGGGGAGACGTAGACGATTTATCGTCGAACTTCCATAAACAATTCCTATCTCTCTTTTACTGCTTTATTTACTTTACGCATTTATTTACCGCTTTATATTTGATTGCTTTACTAGTCTTCCGCTTGCGTTTAGTATAATCGCTTTAAATTGCTAAAGTTGCCAAAGAACCTAATCCCCCCCCCCCCCCCATTAGGTTCTAACAAGTGGTATCAGAGCCATTTGAAAATACTTTTCAAAACCTTTTTATGGCAAACCTAGCAAGTGATTATGCTCAAGGGCAATCTACTAATCGTCCTCCTCTTTTCAATGGCATAAACTACGGGTATTGGAAAAATCGTATGTCCCTATATATCCAATCCATAGACTATGACCTATGGAAAGTGACGGTGAAAGGTCCCTATACACCTATGAAAATAGTTGATGGGGTTGAAATTCCTAAGGGAATGGATGACTTTTCAAAAGAGGACATGAAATTAATTTCGCAAAATGCTAAAGCTATGAATATCTTGCATTGTTCCTTAGATATGAACGAGTACAACCGGATATCGATGTGCTCATCTGCTAAAGAGATATGGGACAAGCTAGAGATATGTCACGAAGGCACCAACCAAGTGAAAGAAACAAAGATCGACTTACTCCAACTCAAATACGAAACATTTGAGATGGAATCCAACGAAGATGTTGACACCATGTTCCGAAGGCTTACTCAAATCATCAATGAGTTAGCACAATTGGGAGAACAATATCCTACCAAGCAAGTTTGGAGGAGAGCTCTTCGTGCCCTACCAAAAGAATGGGATGCAAAGAGAACCGCCATCATCGAATCCAACAAAGGGGACACTGCCGCCTATGATCTTGATCAACTACATGGGACCCTAAAAACCCATGAGTTAGAAGTGTCCACAAGAAAAGAATCAAAGAAAGAAGATTTCAAGCACAAAGGGATAGCCTTGACTACACAAGTCAAAGAAGATGACGATGATGACATGGCTCTCTTCGCAAGAAAATTCAAGAAATTCATGCGAGGAAACAAATTCAAAAAGGACAAGAAACCTGAGAAAGAAGTGACCTGCTACAACTGTCAACAACAAGGTCACTACGCCAATGAATGCCCACTCAAGAAGAAAGTAGACAAAGGAAAGAAGAAAGCCCTACTAGCTACCTGGAGTGATAGCGACGACGACGACGAGGAAGCAAACCTCTGCTTAATGGCTAAAAGTGATGACATCGTCTCTGACGACGATGACGAGGTACCTACTTACGATGAACTCTTACATGCTTATAAAGATATGTTTGATATGGTTAAGGTTCTTAGAAAAGAGAATATAAATCTTAAAAAGGAATTAGAAACTAAGGAGCATGATAACCTTAGACTTAAGGATGACTTAGATCACTTAGAAAAATCTTTCGATAAATTCAATGTGAGTAGCAATAAATTGAACAACCTACTTAGCATGCAGAAATGTAGCTTTGATAAGGGAGGAAAAGGCTATGGTAAAAAGTCTATAGACTTTGCTAGTCTAATAGCTAAAGCTAAAATGAGATCACCCCCTACTTGTTCTTATTGTTGCAAATCTGGTCATGTTAGACATAAATGCAGATCATTGAAATATCAATATGTTCAAAAGAGCTATATGAAATGGAGGCCTAAGAGTACTTAACAACTCATTAGTCGGCATTATGAGATCACAATCTAAGGGAGTTCAATATAGACCGGCTTAAAAATGCCTTGACTTGCGGTTGGTCTCCCTGTTGAACGTTGCTCTGTCCATGAAAATAGGTTTTTAAAGTGGCCATATGCCCTACCTACTACTGGGAGCACTCTTGGAAAGTGGCGATGATGTTTCTATGAGAGACTGAACTCTTAGAAGTCTATTTTGTATCTCTCTTTTCTAACATTGTGGACCCAAAAGAACTAAAGGGTACCAAAATCAATTATTTTCAGGGAAACAAGAAAAATGCTCTCCCTAGCATATGGTATCTAGACAGTGGATGTTCTAGACATATGACGGGGAACAAGGATCTTCTTCAATCAATCAAACCAAAGGAGAAGGGGACTGTCACCTTTGGAGACAACAACAAAGGAGTAATTGAAGGCATCGGCTCAATAGATATATCTAATTCTTGTCTAATTGATGATGTACTCCTAGTGAAAGGACTTAAGCATAATCTACTAAGCATAAGTCAATTGTGCGATAGAGGTTATAAAGTCAAATTCACTCCCCAACACTGCACTGTATCATTTATTAGTGACAAATCCATAAATTTCAAAGGATATAGAAGTGAGAACGTTTACAATGTCTCTTTAAATAATTTATCTTTATCAAATATAAAAAGCCTTGTATCCGTGAATGTTGATGACAACATTCTTTGGCATATACGATTGGGTCATGTTGGTCCTAGTACCATCGAAAAAATTTTAAAACTTGACTTAGTCGTTGGTATGCCAAAACTTGATTTGAAACTTGATTCTGTTTGTGATGCGTGTCAATTTGGCAAACATACAAGGGAATCTTTTAAAAGCAAAAATTTTGTATCCACTTCTATGCCCCTTGAACTTCTCCACCTAGATCTATGTGGTCCCTCGAGGAACGCTAGTTTAGGAGGAAAGCTTTATGCGTTTGCCATTGTAGATGATTTTTCACGTTACACGTGGACATTGTTTTTAGCTCACAAAAATGATGCCTTTGAGTATTTTAAAACTTTTGCTAAACGAGTTGAGAATGAGAAAAATCTTTCAATAAAACAGATCCGTAGTGACCACGGAACTGAATTTCAAAATGAGAATTTTTCAAACTTTTGTATAGAAAAAGGCATCGGTCACAATTTTTCTTGTCCTAGGACTCCTCAACAAAACGGGGTCGTTGAGAGGAAAATAGGACACTAGTAGAGATTGCAAGGACCATGTTATGTGAGCATTCTCTATCAAAATATTTTTGGGCTGAAGCAATGAACACTGCCTGTTACATCATCAATCGCGTATCAATAAGGCCAATTCTCAAGAAAACTCCATACGAGTTATGGAGGGAGAGAAAGCCTAACATTTCATTCTTTCGGTCTTTTGGATCTAAGTGCTTCATTCACAACAATGGTAAGGACAACCTTGGCAAATTTGATGCCAAATCCGATAAAGGTATTTTTCTTGGGTATTCTACTACAAGTAAGGCTTATAGAGTATTCAATAAGAGCACCTTACTTGTTGAAGAATCAATGCATGTTATATTTGATGAATCTTTGTTAAATATTTCTCGCACTAACAATGATGATATAGAAATACTTGAAGAAGAGATGGTTTTCTCAAGCTTAAATGATATAGATGCTACAGTTGAGGAAACACCACTTCCTAAGGAATGGACACATCACAAAGATCATCCTAAAGATCTGATAATTGGAAGTCCATCAAAGGGAGTATCTACTCGCTCTTCTCTCAATAATATTTGTAATCATCTTGCTTTTGTTTCTCATGTTGAGCCAAAATGTGTTGATGATGCTTTACTTGATGATTCCTGGATTATTGCTATGCAAGATGAGTTAAATGAATTTAAACGCAATAATGTTTGGGATCTTGTTTCTAGGCCGCATGATAGACCTGTGATAGGTACTAAATGGGTGTTTAGAAATAAACTTGATGAGCATGGCACCATCACTAGAAACAAGGCTAGGCTCGTAGCTAAAGGATATAGTCAAGAAGAAGACATTGATTATGATGAGACTTATGCTCCTGTTGCCCGTCTTGAATCCATTCGTATGTTACTTGCTTTTGCATGCTCTAGAAATTTTAAATTATTTCAGATGGATGTTAAAAGTGCTTTCTTGAATGGTGATTTGAAAGAAGAGGTCTATATTGAACAACCTGATGGCTTTGTTGATAATTTGTTATCTGATCACGTATATAGACTCAACAAAGCTTTGTATGGATTGAAACAAGCTCCTCGAGCTTGGTATGAAAAACTCTCTTCTTTCCTTATTACCAATGGCTTTACAAGAGGAATTGTTGATATTACAATGTTTACTTTATCTAGAGATAATGATTTGCTTATTGTGCAAATTTATGTGGACGATATCATTTTCGGTTCTACTAACGAAGATCTTTGCCAAGAATTTTCTAAGCTTATGCAAGATCACTTTGAGATGAGCATGATGGGGGAACTTAACTATTTCCTCGGATTGCAAATCAAGCAGTGCAAGGATAGGTTCTTTGTGAACCAAAGCAAATACATAAAGGAGATTCTAAAGAAATTCGGGATGGAGAACACAAAATCATCATCCACACCGATGAGCACAGCAATCAGACTCGACAAAGATGAAAATGGTAAACCTGTAGATCAATCTTCCTTTCGTAGTATGATTGGCTCCTTACTATATGCTACTACTAGTAGACCGGACATTATGTTTAGTGTTTGCTTGTGTGCACGATTTTAATCATGTCCAAAGGAATCACATTTGTTCGCCTTAAAACGCATTTTCAAATATCTTTCAAATACTCCAAATCTCGGCTTGTGGTATTCGAAAAATTCTTTCTTTGATTTAAAAGCATATTGCGATGCCGACTTTGGTGGATTAAGGTGGACCGTAAAAGCACTAGTGGAACTTGTTTCTTTTTAGGAAACTGTTTAGTTTCTTGGTTTTCAAAGAAACAAAATTGTGTTGCGTTGTCAACGACCGAAGCCGAATATATGGCTGCTGGTAGTTGTTGTGCGCAAATTCTTTGGATGAAGCATCAATTTTCGACTATGGCGTCTCTTTTTCAAAAATCCCTATTTTCTGTGACAACACTAGAGCCATATGTCTTACAAAGAATCCGATTCAACATTCGCGCACCAAACATATTGACATTCGTCATCATTTTATTCGTGACCACATCGAACGAAATGAAGTTGAACTTCAATATGTTGACACGACAAATCAAATTGCTGATATTTTTACAAAACCACTAGATGAAAATACTTTTATTCGTTTGCGTGGTGAACTTGGAATGATTGAATTGTAATCATTTGAAGACATAAATAAATTTAATGTCATATTAAGGGGGAGCTTAATATAAAATTCGAGCAAATTTAATGTTGGATAATACAAATTAATTGTATTTATTCAATATTAAACGCTCATATTTTGTTAATTATGTGAATTTATGTGTTGTATTTAGAAATCATATTTTCTATTTTTTTTCATTTAATTTTCCAGCCTTTTTGATTATCACAAAAAGGGGGAGAATATAAATGGTTAACTAAGGGGGAGAATAATATGCTATAAAAAAAGGGGGAGTTTTATTTATGCATAGTTTTATTCTTGCAATTATATTGTGCAAATTTAAATTGTTTATTTAATATTGTACTTTTATTTCCCCTATTTAACCAAGTTTTGTGATCATCAAAAAGGGGGAGATTGTTACGCCTTAAACGCATACAAATCTCGTGTTATGAGATTAATGTTTTTAATGCATTAACAAATCTCATATTATTATGTTTTGATGATTACAAAACTCGATTAATTGTTACTAACCATTTAAAGTGAGACTTTGCAGATTAGATCATATTAACAATCAAATTCTTGGAAGTTACTTTGAAGTTGTAAAAGAAATGGACAAGGAAAAGCCAATATTATAAAGCAGAAACTTGCAAAATTCACCGGGCACTTTCCAGTCATCTAAATCAGATCTCCAACAGTGAAAATCAAGATCAGGATGTTCTCAAGCTTCTCTCCAAATTTCATAGCAATCCAACGGCTGGATATGGAGATATGATTTTTTTAACAAAGCTGCACAGTACTTACTTCTGCAAGGAATGAATTATGAAGACTCAAATTCAGAAAATACCTGGGAATGCTTCGGTTATTAAAATCCGATCTCCACCGATCACATGGATTTCCATGATGTTTTAAAGTTTGTATCCAAATTTCAAATCAATCCAACGGCTGGATATGGATTTATGATTTTTGCAAATATGTTGAACAGTAGATATTTCTGCAAGGAGTTAACTGCTGAAGTATCGGATTCAGAAGACTACTGGAATCGATGGAGGCATCCAAATCCAATCTCCACCAATCACTATCAATATCGGGATGTTACAAAGATTGTGTGTTAATTTCCGGCCAATCCAAAGGATGGATTGTGAGATTCGAATTTTTGAAAAGTAATGCTCAGAACAAAAGCGAGAACGTGATTTTGCGACTTCCGAGATTTACTGGACGTGTTTGATTCTTTCAAATTCAATCTCCACCGTTCATATTGAAGATTCAGATGTTTTCAAGCGACTGTACAAATTTGAGCTCAATCCAACGGTTATATTGAGAGATATGATTTTCCCACAAAATCTGCTCAGTGCTGAAAAAAGAAGGCAGCGGCGCCTACACTTTGTCTCTACTCCTTGGCTTCCCAATAAACGCTCCAAGCACACAAATTCAAATTCAAATCTTTGCCAACTATAAATAGAGGCTTGCCAAGACCATTTAGAGACATCCCAACTCATTTCTTCTCTCATTTGCAAGCAATATTCTCTCTACCAAAGTGCTCAATCAATATTTGAGAGTTATTTGTGAAAATAGTTTGTGAGTTGGTTGTGCTATTGTTGTAAACACTTAGTGTGAAGCCAAGTGTATTGTGAGATTGTTGTAAACACTTGAGTGTGAAGCCAAGTGTTTTTGTTGAGGCTATCCTTGGAGCCATTAAGGCCAAGTGTTCGAGTTGTATCGGCGCGGTGATCGTGTTGAGTTGTAAAGGCTATCCTTGGAGCCATCAAGGCCAAGTGTTCGAGTGCTAGTGGATCCTTGGTTAATCGTACTTAACCAAGAAGGGGAGACGTAGACGATTTATCGTCGAACTTCCATAAACAATTCCTATCTCTCTTTTACTGCTTTATTTACTTTACGAATTTATTTACCGCTTTATATTTGATTGTCTTACTAGTCTTCCGCTTGCGTTTAGTATAATCGCTTTAAATTGCTAAAGTTGCCAAAGAACCTAATCCCCCCCCCCCCCCCATTAGGTTCTAACACGCATCCTCTTCCGCATTCTTTTGGACCCCTTCAAAATAATGCTTCAATCGTTGGCCATTCACCTTGAATGTTTTCGCAGTTTCCAAGCTTTTTATTTCCAATGCACCATGAGGAAAGACATCAGTGATAAGAAACGGGCCAATCCATCTAGAACGCAACTTACATGGGAATAATCGAAGTCGTAAGTGATAGAGCAAAACTTTTTGACCGACTTCAAACACCCTTCTAGAGATCATCTTGTCGTGGAACGCCTTTGTCTTTTCCTTGTAAATCTTTGAGCTCGAATATGCATCATTGCGTATCTCTTCTAGTTCTTGCAACTGCAGCTTTCTATGCGCTCCACTCTCATCCGTCTGCATATTGAAATTTTTAATAGCCCAGTAGGCTCGATGCTCCAATTCGACAGGCAGATGGCATGTTTTCCCAAAAATCAATCGATATGGGGACATCCCAATCGGTGTCTTGAACACGGTTCTGTATGCCCACAGTGCATCATCCAAGTGCAAACTCCAATCTTTCCTAGTAGGATTCACTGTCTTCTCCAAAATGGATTTGATTTCTCGATTTGAGACCTCGGCTTGGCCATTCGATTGCGGGTGATACGCAGTGGAGAGTTTGTGCGTCACATGATATTTCTTCAATAAACTAGCCACAGTCCAGTTGAAGAAGTGCGTTCCTCTATCACTAATGAGGGCTCTTGGAATTCCAAACCTAGAGAAAATATTATGCTGAATAAAGTCTGCAACCACTTTAGAATCGTCAGTACGGGTGGCCTTGGCATCCGCCCATTTCGAGACATAATCTACAGCAAGTAATATATAAATAAATCCATATGAACTAGGAAAAGGCCCCATGAAGTCGATGCCCCATACATCAAAGATTTCACATATTAAAATGGGTTGCTGAGGCATCTCCTTACGCTGGGATATATTACCTGTCTTTTGGCATTGAGCGCATGACTTACAAAACATGTAAGCGTCTCGAAATATGGATGGCCAGAAAAATCCATAGTCCAATACCTTCCTAGCTGTACTTTTTGCTCCAAAATGGCTACCACAAGCATATGAGTGACAAAATGTGAGAATTGGGATTACCTCGCTTGCAGATACACATTATCGTATGACTTGATCAGCGCAGTGCTTCCACATGTATGGATCATCCCACACATAATATTTAGCATCACTTCGGACCTTATCTTTCTGTGCCTTAGAGAATTCGGAAGGGAATCCATTAGTAACTAAATAATTCACAATATTTGCATACCATGGTAATTCCGTGCTGACTGAAAATAACTGCTCATCAGAAATTCTTCTCGTAACTTCAGCTCTTCTTTAACATGAACTAGTCGACTCAAGTGGTCAGCCACTCGATTTTCGGTCCATCTCTTGTCCTTAATCTCCACATCAAATTCGCTCAGTAGTAGTATCCATCTTATCAGTCTTGGTTTTGCCTCTTTCTTCGCCATCAGAAAATGAAGAGCTGCATGATCAGAATAAACAATAACTTTAGCACCATGTAAATATGAACAAAATTTCTCTAAAGCAAAAACTACTGGTAAAAGCTCCTTTTCAGTAGTGGAGTAGTTTCGTTGGGCATCGTTCAGAATGCGCGAAGCGTAGTAGATAGCGTGCGATCTCTTCCGAACTTTTTGTCCCAATACCGCTCCTACGGCATAGTCACTGGCATCACACATGATTTCAAATGGCTTGGTCCAGTCCGGTGGTTGGATGATTGGCGCTGAAGTCAATGAGTCCTTGAGTTTATCAAAAGCAGTTTTGCATGGCTCATTGAATTCAAACGACACATCCTTCTGCAGCAGTTTGCACATAGGGGATGCAATCTTGACAAAATCTTGAATATATCTCCTGTAAAAACCTGCATGGCCAAGAAAAGAGCGCACCTCCCGCACACTTACGGGGTAAGGTAGAGACTGAATAATATCAATTTTAGCTTTATCTACTTCCATCCCCTTATATGAGACGACATGACCCAACACTATACCTTGCCCAACCATAAAATGACATTTTTTAGAATTAAGAACCAGGTTTGTTTCGACACACCTCTTAAGAACTAGAGCAAGATTTGACAGACAGTCTTCGAAAGAGTCACCATAGACAGTAAAATCATCCATGAAGACTTCTAATATGTGCTCTACAAAATCAGAAAATATACTAACCATACACCGTTGGAAAGTAGCCGGTGCATTACATAGACCAAAGGGCATGCGTCGGTATGCAAAAGTTCCAAATGGGCATGTGAATGTCGTCTTCTCCTGATCTTCCGATGCAATCGCAATCTGAAAATAACCAGAATAACCATCAAGTAAGCAATAGTAAGGATGACATGCTAACCTTTCAATCATTTGATCAATAAAGGGAAGTGGGAAGTGGTCCTTTCGGGTTCCTGCATTCAGCTTCCTATTATCAATACAAACTCTCCACCCATTTTGAATACGGGCGGGAACCAACTCGGCATCCTTATTTTTCACCACAGTAATTTCAGTTTTCTCGGGTACCACTTGAACCGGACTGACCCATTGACTGTCAGAAATTGGGTAGATGACCCCAAATTCAAGTAACTTCAGAATTTCCGCTTTGACCACCTCCATCATTGGTGGATTCAATTTCCTCTGCGGTTGACGTAAGGGATTCGCCCCATCCTCCATCAAAATTCGGTGCATGCATGTAGACGGGCTAATTCCCTTGATATTTGCTATGGTCCACCCAATAGCAGTTTTATTCTCCTTCAGAACCTTGACCAGTTGTTCTTCTTGCTCGGCTTCCAAGCTGTTGGAGATGATGACAGGTAGTGTTTCTCCTTCTCCAAAGAAAACATACTTAAGGTGGTTTGTAAGCGTCTTTAGCTCGATCACTGGCGCCTGCAAAACAGATGGAAGACGCCTAGTATTAGAGATTGGTAAAGATATGTAAAACACATTACCTGACTGAGGTAGCTCAGGTGAAATATTCAGAATTTTCTCAATCTCTTCCACTTCTTGACTGCATTGAATCATATCTTCCGTCTGCATAATGGGTGCTGTAATAGCCACCTCTAAATCATCTTTTCCTGCATGCTCACAAAAATCTTGTGCCAAGAAATCCACAATGTCAACAGAAAACACACAATCATCACTATCAGGAAATTTTATGGCATCATAAATATTAAATTTCACATCCTCGCCATCAAATTCCATAGTGAGTGTTCCACTGTGAACATCAATTTTTGTCATGGAAGTTTTCAAAAACGGCCTGCCTAACAAAATAGGACTATTATGATCACCGTTTTCCATGTCTAGCACATAAAAATCGGCAGGAAAAACCAACTCATTCACTTGCACTAACACATATTCGACTACTCCCCTAAGATATGCATTAGACCTATCTGCTAATTGTATGACAATTCTAGTCTTATTCAATGGGCCAAGTTTCAAGGATGCATAAATAGAGTATGGCATAACATTAATTGATGCTCCTAGATCTAACATGGCTTTTTCAAGTCTAATATTTCCTATAGTACATGGGATGGAGAACATACCTGGATCCTTGCATTTGGCGGGTAATTTTCTTTGGATCACTGCAGATACATTCTCACCTAATTCCACTTTCTGACAACCCTTCAATGTCTGTTTCCTCTTTGCTGTGCACAACTCCTTCAAAAACTTTGCGTATCGAGGTACCTGTTTAATAGCATCTAGCAATGGAATATTAACCTCACATCTACGAAAAGTTTCATAGAGCTCCTTAATCCCCTCACCTTTCCTAGAGTCCTTAAGTGCTAAGGGAAAAGGGGCAACAGCCTTATATTCAGATAAAGGAGGGAACTTACCTCTTGGCGCTTCATCCTTGGATGCTTTTTCTTCACTTACCTTTTGCTCTTTTTCTTCTTTTTACTTCTCTTTGGGCTCAACCTCAACTTCTTTCTCCTTCACTTTCAATTCCTTCCCAGTTCTTAGAGTTATTGCACTTGCGTTCTCTCTTGGGTTCACCACAGTTTCAGATGGCAGACTGCTGGAATTTTGTGCTTCCACCTTGTTGATTGCTGTAGCGAGCTGTCCCATTTGAGTAGTTAAGTTTTGGATACTTGCTCGGGTGTCCTGTTGGAAAGTCAAAGTGTTAGTTGCAAGATCCTTAACTATATTTTCAAGAAACTCACCTGGTGTAGGAATTTGAGGGCGTTGCTGTTGTGGTTGAAAGGGTGGCCTAAAAGCTTGATTTTGCGATGGAGCCTGAGGTCCAGGTTGATTTGCTTGTTGATTCCCGTATCTAAGATTGGGATGATCCTTCCAACCATGATTGTATGTGTTGGAATACGGATCATACTTCCGTTGTGGTGGTCCAGGAAATCCGCCAGTAGCGTTTACCTGTTCAACTGAGTCCTCTTGAAGTGTAGGACACATATCAGTGGCGTGTCCTATTGCAGCGCAGATGCCACATGCCTTCACAGTCTGTCCATTCCCTACAGCCATCTGATGCACAAGAGTCGTTAATTCAATTAATTGCTGCTCAAGGGAAGAGACATTTACCTCGTTGTTTCTCCTGGGTGCATGATCAATTCTGTTGGTGCCAAATTGCTGAGAATTGGCAGCCATATTTTCTATTAAGTTCCTTGCTTGCACCGAAGTTTTGTCCACAAAAACTCCTCCACTAGCCGCATCCAGCATACTCCTGTCATGAGGTAGCAAACCTTCATAGCAATATTGAATTAAGAGGTTTTCACTTATCTGATGTTGCGGGAAACTAGCGCATAGCTTTTTGAACCGCTCCCAATATTCGTGAAGTGATTCCCCCGTCATCTTCTTGATTCCATAGATCTCTTTCCTGATGTTTGCTGCTCTCGACGCTGGAAAATAATTTTCGAGAAAAATTCTTTTCATGTCAGTCCAGGCTGTGATCGATCCAGAGGGCAAGTAGTTGGATCTGCTCCTCTGTTACTCCATGTGGCTTCATTCTAGTGCACACTACATGGAACTCCATCAGATGCTTATGAGGATCTTCACCTGCAAGACCATGAAAAGAAGGCAACAAGTGAATTAATCCAGATTTCAATTCGAATGTAGCATTATTTTGTAAGGGGGGAAAAGTAATGCATAAGGGTTGCTGATTCAAATCTGGAGTGCCCAATTGTCTGAGGCTCAGGTTCGCATTAGCAACCATCTCTTCTTCTTCTTGTCTTCTACGAGCTTCTCGCCTACGCCTGTACAAAGTCCTTTCAATTTTCGGGTCGTAGGGGACTTCTTCTTCAGACAAAGATGTAAGAGTGGGTGCCCAGTGAGCCAACTGTGTGGCTATGGGCTTTGATGACTCTTTGTATAAACAATCTTTTGTTTAATATTATTTACACTTTTATTAATGGCAATGACTTTATATTACTTCATATTGTTATATTGTGATATACTATTGTTGTTTTGATAAAGACCTTGAATATACTATAGTGTATGTAAGATGTGGTAGAACATGGGGATGTCTATCATGAAATACATCTTATAGTCACTGTATATTCTAAAACCGTTCCTAGTCGATTGAGCCGTCCGATAATAAGGATAAGGATCGCTCGAGTTTGAGACTAGCATTTGCGATGCGGAGTACCACGTTTCATTGGTAGGGAACATGGAGATGTTCGAAGCAAGCAAATGGATATTCATAGGATGAATAATCGAACTACCCTATCCGGACTTTCCAAGTGGTTATCACTTATCGAGTGGATTAAGTCCGCGGTTTTGGTTGTACACCATTAGTCCTTACGACTTGAAACATCATGGAGACTCTATATGCTAGTGTTGTGCTTTGACTCGTTTACCGACTCTATGGGGGTCATCAGGTGTCGAGATTGGGTACAGTTACGACACATATAGGAGTCAATGCTTTGTTGTCAAGGATTCACCACATACTTGCGAGTGTGGATATCCTATGCGATCTGAGGAGATATTAGTGTGACAAATCTCTGGCCAGAGTACTTGATGTGATTTAAGAAATGGTTTCTTAGTAGCACATGCGATGTCACTAAATTTGATCTTCAAGATGTATTGCATAGTTATCGAATCTTGAGCGGACTCTCGATATACCAATGGTTGTTGATTCGATCGGGATATATGGATGAAGGGACCGTACTGTACGCTAACCAAAATTACTGGTTCTTGTAGGCACTATCAGTGATACCTAGGGAATCATGGGGCGATGTTGCTAGGCGCTTTACCATGATTCGTTGGGCAAGTCGGAAAGTGTTGTTCCGAGTCACAAGGAGTTGTGAGCCCACGACTAGCTGTATCCCTGAACCATTGAGGGTCACACAGTGTAATGGAGTTTTAATCCCCGTTGAGATAGTTAAATTTAAAGAGTTAAATTTAATGAACTAAGGAGTTGGACTTCTTAAATAAGAGTAAGGGAGTAGGATTTCTAAAATGACATAGGGATGGACATTTTAGGAAACCACTGAATTCGGATTCAGGAAAATTTTATTTTGACTTTAAAATGTGCAGAAATGGTTTCTGTGCACATTGGTTAAAATCGGTTTATCAAATCGGAGTCACGATGAATTTTATATTAATTTCTGAACGAGCGGGCTTTGCTTGTCGGGCCTCAACTTATGACTAATGGGCCCTAAGGTGTTAGTGGCCTGCATTATAAATAAGTTATTGCAGTACAGAAATTAGACACAACAGGTCATTATTTTTGAGACAGAAATTTCGAACCCTCCTCTCTCTCAAAAGGCAATCGGCCGACCCCTCCCTACCTCTGCCCGAGAAATTTCGGTCTGTGATTTTGAATCGCAGTCAGGAATAACGAATCAGATTCGTTTATTCTTCGCAGAAAAACTTCTGATAGATTTTCTAGTGCAATCTATCAGAGGGATTTAAACCCCATTCGTGGACCTGATTGAAGGAGTTCATCAGTTCCTGGGGAGATACAAGAAGCGCAGAGAAATCTGTGTGGTGTCCAATAATCTCGCTTCGAGATTGAAGGTAAAAATTTAATTAATTGTTATTTGAATTTTACACACACAATAATTTAATCGTTGAATGGTTGATACCCACACCATGGAATTGTTCCATGATAAAAAAATTTTAAACTTCCGCTGCACCGGGTATCAATCGTGATTGATCTGAGAGCCCTGTTTTCCAACAGTGGTATCAGAGCCAGGTTGCTCAGATCAAACGATTAAATTAATCGATTGTACAAAATTTTTGAATCTCGGTTTTTGGAAAACAAAATAAATATTTTTAAATAAAAAATTTTTTTTTCCGGGGCAAAACCCGGGCAGCGATTGGATCGCTGCCCGGTGGGGCAGCAATTGTTGCTGCCCCGGGCGGCGCACGGCGCCACCCAGGACGGCGACCGTCGCCGTCCAGGGCGGCGCACGGCGCCGCCCCAGGGCAGCGCAGCGCTGGGCGCTGCGCAGGGCAGCGCTCGACGCCGCCCAGGGCGGCGCACGGCGCCGCCCAGGGCGACGCACGGCGCCGCCAGCGGCGGCACCAGGCGCCGCCAGGGCAGCGATAGTCGCTGCCCTAAGGGGGCAGCGGGCTGCCCCCGGCCCGCGCCCCAGGTGCGGGCCGGCCCGGGAGTGTCCGGGCGGCCCGCGGGAAAAATTATTATTTTTATTAAAAATTAATTTTAATATGTTAAAAATTTTATTTTGGTCCGATCAAAAATTGTTTTTGATTGGTTCACGAGATTTCGGATCGAATTGTGTTCGAGTCCGTAAAATTTTAAAATTGATTTTGGATATATTTGAATTTTTGGAAAATTTTATAATATTTTATCCGTAAATTGAATTTTGAAATCCAATTATTTTGGTACAATTGATGATAAGATATGATCTTATGATATATTGAGTAAAATATGATTTTATTTGTAAAATTGGGATTTTATAGATAAAATATGATTTTATTTGATATAGAGATAAAATATGATTTTATATGTGAAATGAGATTTTATATATAAAATATGATTTTATCTTGTTTAAATTTGAATTGCCACATGCATGTTATCCAATAAATTAATTTTGAATTAAATGTGTTATTGGATAAGGATGATCGATTGCCATGACCAATTTTGTAGGTGTATGTTAGGAATTTACATTTTGTTTTTATTGTTGTTGGTTTTATTAATGGGCCTGGTTTATGGCCCGATATGAATGTCATATGTAATAAAAGTGGGCTTGGTTTATAGGCCCGTTCCTACCCTAAAATGTATCCCCTACTTGTCTTGTTATTTATTGTAAATGCATAAGATTTAGTGGGAGATCAAGATTAGAAGATGGTGGGCCTAGCAGACAATAAAGACTGAAGAAATGTAAATTGGAAGCACATGTAATAGGATTGCATTGCATACTGCATATTACCTAGGATTGGACCTAAGACCCGTGATTGGCAACACGGGTCAATTAGAAATGGAATCGATCATCCTATATAATATTTGATATTATGATTGTATGCATGTTTAGACATAAATTGCGTGAATCCGGCAAGCATGCAATAAAATGAATATGATGAGACAAATATTTTTATATTTAAAAATCCCTCATTTTAAATATGATTTAAAATTTATATCAAGATAAATAAAGGAAATTTAAATTTGTTTAAATGTTCCCACCTTCCATCAACGGTCAATGTATGTGATGCTACCCGCGGATACGGTCCGGCTCATATTATTGGGGGGGCCCGTCCGTCGGAAAGCTGTACATTGGATCGACAAATGTTGTAAGTTGGGTGAACTCCCATGGGATCGGCTCATATTATTGGGGGATCCACATGGCGACCGTCCATCACAACTTAATATTGATGGGTCATCTTGACATGTCACTTTAAACGGCGTCATATTATTGGGCCCTTATTGGACATGAGGGTAAACACATGGGGGTTGCTTTGGAAGCAATTGGGCTCTACCTTTTGAGAATTATGGTTGGCTGATATTATTCGGGACCATAAGTTTGTCAATTGGACTCCATGTTCTCACTAAGGAAAAAGTTTCCCCGTTTTCACTAGAGGGTGGTGAAATCGTTAAAATAGTGGGAGTGAGATTCATAAAATAAAATTCGCCAATTTTATGTCTTATTAAATTATTTAAACAATCATCGATAATTGTCTGTTTTATCTCAGTAATCCACATGTTTCTGTTCTCCAACAAAACAAACTTATTGACGCAAACAATACAGAATGATTCATAAGTTAAGATTGTCCTAAGTTCGGGAAAAAGATTTTCTAAGTGTTAGAAAAGGCTTCTCCGAAAACAGCCCCGGCTGATGTAACTGCCGAAAGGTTGGCGAATTAGAGAAATGGTTGGACCCTGATCTCAAGGCCAAATGTTACATGCAAAATTGGACAAGTCTAAACAAGTTTGCCATCACTGCAAGAAACCCGGTAATTGGAAACGTAACTGCAAGGAATACCCCAAGCAGTTGCGAACTGCAAAGGGTATGTTTTACATTGAAATAAATGTTTTTCTTAATACTACTTCTTGGGTATTGGATACCAGATGTAGATCTCATATTTGCAATGAGTTGCAAATGATAACAAGAAGTAATAGGATAAGGATGGGTGAGACCCAGTCAGGCTCGGGAATGGTTCCAGAGTTAAATCCATAGCTATGGGAAATATTTATTTTTGCAGAACGGTTTTAAGTTACTTTTGATAGATGTTTTATTTGTTCCAGATTTAATTAAAACATTATTTCTGTTTCTATGCTAGAAAGAGATGGTTATTCTTGCAATTTTGTGAATGGGATTTGCAATATTTACAAGAATGAATGTTTAATTGGAAATGGACAACTTGAAAACGATCTATACAACTTAAAACTAAAAGACGTTCCAGTGAATTATGTTGATAAACCGGCGACAACAAACAAAAGGAAAATCGATAGTCAAAACCCGGCAAACCGTTGGCATGCTAGGGCTAGGTCATATTTCCTCAAGGAGGATGAACAAGCTAGTGGGAGAGGGCATGTTTGATATGTCTGATATTAATTCTCTACCTACTTGTGAATCCTGCCTAAAAGGAAAAAATGACTAAATCTCCTTTTAAGGGGAAACCTGAGCGTAGTCAGAAATCTGTTGGATTTGATCCATACAGATGTTTGTGGTCCATTTAGAGTAGGGACTCAACATGGCCACACCTACTTCATTACCTTTACTGATGATTATTCAAGGTATGGGTATTTATATTTAATGAAATATAAGTCTGAAGCATTTGAAAAGTTTCAAAGAATTCAGGGCTGAAGTAGAAAACAAGCTAGGTAAAAGTATTAAAGCACTTCGATCGGATCGAGGTGGAGAATACTTGGTACCGAGTTTTTTTGGACTATCTGAAAGAGAATGGGATTCTCTCTCAGTGGACTCCTCCTATGACACCACGCTTAATGGTGTATCGGAGCGTCGTAATCGAACTTTGTTGGACATGGTTCGATCTATGATGAGCTTCACTGAGCTTCCACCTTCGTTTTTGGGGCTATGCGCTTGAAACGGCGGTATTGTTGTTGAACAACGTCCACACTAAAGCAGTGGACAAAACACCATACGAGTTATGGAATGGCAAAGCTCCTAAGTATTCGTACTTGAGGATTTGGGGATGTCCTGCTTACGTGAAGCGGACAGTGGGAGATAAGTTGGATAGTCGATCCAGCTTATGTTATTTTGTAGGGTATCCGAAGAATTCAATCGGATATTATTTCTATTATCCTGCTGAAACAAAGGTGTTTGTTTCTAGGAATGCCACCTTCTTGGAGAAGAATTCTTATTGGATAAGAAAGGCGAGATGATGGAACTCGAAGATGTTCGAGAAGAACCCGAAATACAAAATAACGATCCTACACCTCAGGAAACCATTGCTGGACACGCCTGCACCTAGAAGATCCGAAAGGACTTCTAGACCTCCAGTTCGATATGGTCTTCTTCTTGAAGGGGATCAAGATGAACCCGACATTGGATGTGATCCAAGAAACTTCAAGGAAGCAATTTCTGATGCGGATTCGAATTTATGGCTTGAAGCTATGCAGTCAGAATTGGATTCGATGCATACAAAACCAAGTTTGGTCTTTAGTAGATCCTCCCGATGGAATTGTTCCGATAGGGTGTAAATGGATCTACAAAAGAAAGCTTGGGCCTGATGGTAAGGTATTGACCTACAAGGCGCGATTGGTGGCTAAAGGTTATACTCAAAGGCAAGGAGTTGACTATGACGAAACCTTTTCACCAGTTGCAATGTTCAAGTCCATAAGAATCCTAATTGCCATAGCTGCATGGTATGACTATGAGATATGGCAAATGGATGTGAAGACTGCTTTTCTCTTAATGGAGACATTAAGGAGGAAATCTATATGAAGCAGCCTGAGGGGTACAATCCATAGGAAGCGAGCATAAGGTATGCAGCTTCAGAGATCAATTTTATGGTCTAAAACAAGCATCAAGAAGTTGGAACCAGAAATTTGATGAAACAATAAAAGATTTTGGTTTCATCAAGAACCCGGAGGAACCTTGCGTGTACAAGAAAGTAGTTAAGGATGCGGTGACATTCTTAGTACTTTATGTTGATGACATCCTACTCATTGGGAATGATGTAGGGATGTTGCAGTCAACAAAGATATGGTTATCAGGTAGATTTTCGATGAAGGATTTGGGAGAGGCATCCTACATTCTTGGGATACAGATCTATAGAGATAGGTCTAAGAGAATGATAGGACTCACTCAATCAACCTACATCGATACCATATTGAAACGGTTTACAATGGATGGGTCCAAAAGAGGACATCTACCCATGTGTCATGGAGTTTCTCTATCCAAGTCTATGTGTCCCAAGACTGATGCAGAGATAGAGAATATGACACATGTACCATATGCGTCAGCTATAGGTAGTATCATGTATGGGATGATATCTACAGACCGGGATGTAGCATTTGCTCTGAGTGTCACGAGCAGTATCAGTCTAATCCTGGTCAAATGCATTGGAAAGCCGTGAAGGACATTCTTAAGTACTTGCGAAGGACTAAGAATATGTTCATGGTGTATGGAGGACGAGATCTCAAATTGGGAAGGCTATACCGACTCTAGCTTCCAAAGTGATGTGGATGACTCGAAGTCAACCTCTGGATTTGTGTTCATGCTCAATGGCGGTGCTGTCTCTTGGAAGAGTTCCAAGCAGGACACCACAGCGGATTCCACCACTGAGGCTGAATACATTGCAGCATCAGCTGCTGCTAAAGAGGCCGTTTGGATGAGGAAGTTCGTCCAAGAGTTGGGCGTCATTCCTGAATTTGTTGGTCCAGTCCCGGTGTACTGTGACAACACGGGTGCCGTTGCTCAAGCAAAGGAACCAAGGTCTCATCAAAGATCCCAAACACGTACTGAGGAAATACCACATAATCCGGGAGATTGTGGAAAGAGGAGACATCATTGTCGAACGAGTGGCCTATGCAGACAATATCGCTGATCCGCTTACTAAGCCCTTGCCCAGGACCATTGTTTGACAAACATCGCGAAGCAATGGGTCTACGTAGTATGATAGTTGGCTATAGGGCAAGTGGGAGATTGTAAGAGTGGGTGCCCAGTGAGCCAACTGTGTGGCTATGGGCTTTGATGACTCTTTGTATAAACAATCTTTTGTGTTTAATAATTATTTACACTTTTATTAATGGCAATGACTTTATATTACTTCATATTGTTATATTGTGATATACTATTGTTGTTTTGATAAAGACCTTGAATATACTATAGTGTATGTAAGATGTGGTAGAACATGGGGGATGTCTATCATGAATTACATCTTATAGTCACTGTATATTCTAAAAACCGTTCCTAGTCGATTGAGCCGTCCGATAATAAGGATAAGGATCGCTCGAGTTTGAGACTAGCATTTGCGATGCGGAGTACCAACGTTTCATTGGTAGGGAACATGGAGATGTTCGAAGCATGCAAATGGATATTCATAGGATGAATAATCGAACTACCCTATCCGGACTTTCCAAGTGGTTATCAACTTATCGAGTGGATTAAGTCCGCGGTTTTGGTTGTACACCATTAGTCCTTACGACTTGAAACATCATGGAGACTCTATATGCTAGTGCTGTGCTTTGACTCGTTTACCGACTCTATGGGGGTCATCAGGTGTCGAGATTGGGTACAGTTACGACACATATAGGAGTCAATGCATTGTTGTCAAGGATTCACCACATACTTGCGAGTGTGGATATCCTATGCGATCTGAGGAGATATTAGTGTGACAAATCTCTGGCCAGGAGTACTTGATGTGATTTAAGAAATGTTTCTTAGTAGCACATGCGATGTCACTAATTTGATCTTCAAGATGTATTGCATAGTTATCGAATCTTGAGCGACTCTCGATATACCAATGGTTGTTGATTCGATCGGGATATATGGATGAAGGGACCCGTACTGTACGCTAACAAAATCTACTGGTTCTTGTAGGCTCTATCAGTGATACCTAGGGAATCATGGGGCGATGTTGCTAGGCGCTTTACCATGATTCGTTGGGCAAGTCGGAAAGTGTTGTTCGAGTCACAAGGATTTGTGAGCCCACGGCTAGCTGTATCCCTGAACCATTGAGGGTACACAGTGTAATGGAGTTTTAATCCCCGTTGAGATAGTTAAAATTTAAAGAGTTAAATTTTAATGAACTAAGGAGTTGGACTTCTTAAATAAGAGTAAGGGAGTAGGATTTCCTAAAATGACATAGGGATGGACATTTTAGGAAACCACTGAATTCGGATTCAGGAAAATTTATTTTGACTTTAAAATGTGCAGAAATGGTTTCTGTGCACATTGGTTAAAATCGGTTTATCAATCGGAGTCACGATGAATTTTATATTAATTTCTGAACGAGCGGGCTTTGCTTGTCGGGCCTCAACTTATGACTAATGGGCCCTAAGGTGTTAGTGGCCTGCATTATAAATAAGTTATTGCAGTACAGAAATTAGACACAACAGGTCATTATTTTTGAGACAGAAATTTCGAACCCTCCTCTCTCTCAAAAAGCAATCGGCCGACCCTCCCTACCTATGCCCGAGAAATTTCGGTCTGTGATTTTGAATCGCAGTCAGGAATAACGAATCAGATTCGTTTAATCTCTTCGCAGGAAAAGAGAAAAACTTCTGATAGATTTTCTAGTGCAATCTATCAGAGGGATTTAAACCCCATTCGTGGACCTGATTGAAGGAGTTCATCAGTTCCTGGGAGATACAAGAAGCGCAGAGAAATCTGTGTGGTGTCCAATAATCTCGCTTCGAGATTGAAGGTAAAATTTAATTAATTGTTATTTGAATTTTACACACACAATAATTTAATCGTTGAATGGTTGATACCCACACCATGGAATTGTTCCATGATAAAAAAATTTTAAACTTCCGCTGCACCGGGTATCAATGATGATTGATCTGACCGCCAGTTATTCAACAAAAGAATCACCTGAAAGCATGAACGATGGAAGAGGTACTAGAGATAAAGAAAAGACAGAGAGTGAGATAAACAAAAAAAAAACTAAAAAGAACACAAAAAAAAAATTTAACACCGATTCCCCGGCAACGGCGCCAAAATTTGATAGCGCTTATCGTGTACGCCCAAATTACCCGACTCACTCAGGTAAATAAAAACATGCAGTAATGTGAGTAGGGATCGTTTCCACGAGGAAAGGTAAAATTCCGTGTTCTTTAAAAATACGAAAATAGTAAAAAAGGGGTTTTTGGTTTGAAATTTATCCACTAAAATTTAAAAACAATTATGAATGAAATTCTATCAATTACCAAGCACAATTAAATCACAACGGAAAATTCAATAAGAGACAAGCCTTGGTTTTGGTCAACTACACCCTTGATTTCATTCGTTCGATCATCGATTATCTAAAAATATTTAATCCTGTTGAATATTTATCATTGGAAATTAAATTCCTGTTTCACCTTAATTGTAGTTAACTAGACACAAGCGTTCTAAGATAACCCTTACCAATGAATTAATCTAATACAAGAGATTAGATTTAAACCCACGATAGCATGCAAACTAGTAAAACTGATAAATCTAGACAACTCATACACAAGCGGATGAATTTAGCCTAGTCAATTATTATCCCTACAATTCCTAATCTCACAAGCGCACGATTATTAGTTTCAGTTGCTTCGCAAATCAGATAATTCAAACAATTACGGATTCAAACTCCAATTTAGCAGTAGATTTTATATAAGAATTATCAGGTGATCAAGCTAATAATCAAATATACAATCATGAAATAAATCAGAATAATTATTGATACTCAACAATAATCAAGCTCTGTAAAACATAAATCTCACGAAAAAATTAATCAAGGGCTTCGTCTTCCTTAACCAAGTATTAAGAACTAGCCAACACAATTCATGAAGAACAAAATAAAAATAATAATAAAAGGCGGAATTCTAGAATTCTCAGAAAAAACCTAGTTTTTGCAAGAGATAAATCTTCAACTCTCACTGAAAGTCTGCGTTTTTTTTTCTCCTAAACTTCATAAAAGACTTATATCTTGGCAACAAATCGTCCAAAGATAAGCCTAGGAATTAAAACAAGAGTTTTCAAAACTTAAAACTCTTCCAAAAATAAGTCTGCGCACGACGGCGTGGGCGCTCAATGGAATGGCACGGGCGCGCAGCTTCTTTGCATCTTGCATTCTTCAGAGTGGCGCGGGCACGCCAAATTCTTGTGCGGGCGCTCCACTCCCACGCATATATTCCTTGTTTGCTACAGACCATCGCGCGGACGCTCGGTATAACTGCGTGGGTGCGCCTGATGACCCAAAAGAGTGAGTTGCGAGAGATTTTACATGTGCATACTCCACTTGTGTTAATTTTTTATAAGGAGATTCTCCTTAACACAAGAGATATAGCCGGAAATCTTTCGAGCAGTGTTATTTCTCTCTTGCTGGAATTTGAAGAATTATTTCCGAAGGATCTACCTCAAGAATTACCACCTTTGAGGAGAATTGAACATCAAATTGATCTTGTGCCCGGAAGTGCATTGCCGAATCTTCCAGATTATAGGAGTAACCCGGAGGAAACAAAAGAGCTACAAAGGCAGGTAAGTGAACTTCTTGATAAGAGATTTGTGTGTGAGTCTATGTCTCCTTGTGTTGTACCTGATTTTTTGGTTCCTAAGAAAGACGGTTCATGGAGAATGTGTGTGGACTGTAGAACCATTAATAACATTACTATAAAGTATAGACATCATATTCCTTGACTAGATGATATGTTGGATGAATTGC
This sequence comes from Henckelia pumila, assembly GCF_033568475.1. Taxonomy (NCBI): domain Eukaryota; kingdom Viridiplantae; phylum Streptophyta; class Magnoliopsida; order Lamiales; family Gesneriaceae; genus Henckelia; species Henckelia pumila. The sequence continues at coordinate 101,134,063 of NC_133122.1, read as the reverse complement.
ATGGTTCTAGCATCTTTAGTAAAATTGATCTTAAAAGTGGTTACCATCAAATTCGGATGAGAGAAGGTGATGAATGAAAAACTGCTTTCAAAACTAAGTATGGGTTGTATCAGTGGTTGGTTATGCTATTTGGGTTAAATAATACACCTAGTACTTTTATGAGGTTGATGAATCATGTTTTGTGTGCTTACATTGGAAAATTTGTGGTGGTTTACTTTGATGATATTTTGGTATATAGCAAAAGTTTGAATGAGCATGTTGAACATTTGAGAATTGTGCTAATAACACTAAAAGCTGAACACTTGTATGCTAACTTGAAAAAGTGTGTGTTTTGTACAAACGAGATTGTGTTTCTTGGTTTTGTTGTGAGTTCTCAAGGTGTCAAAGTTGATGAGGACAAGGTAAGTGCAATTCGAGATTGGCCAACGACTACTTCTATTGGTCAAGTTCGGAGTTTTCATGGTCTTGAAAGTTTTTATGGGAGATTTGTGAAGGATTTCAGCACTTTGGCAGCTCCTATGACTGCGGTGATCAAGAAGAACGTTTCATTTCATTGGGGCAAGGAGCAAGAGAAGTCTTTTGATATTATTAATCAAAAATTAATTAATGCTCCTTTACATGTATTGCTTGATTTTTCTAATACATTTGAAATTGAATGTGATGCGTCAGGTATAGGAATTGGAGGTGTTTTGATGCAAGGAGGACGACCAATTGAATACTTCAGTGAGAAGTTAAGTGGAGCAGCGTTGAATTATCCTACCTACGACAAGGAATTATATGCCTTGGTTCGTGTGCTTGAAATGTGGCAGCATTATTTGAGGCCAAAAGAATTTGTGATTCATACGGATCATGAGTCTTTGAAGCATCTCAAAGGACAACTTATAAGTGTATTTTATACACTTAATTTATATATGATTTTATTTGTTAATTATTGGTTTCGAGCATATTTATGTGTGGATTTTGTTGTTTTTGTGGTTGTAGGAATTTATTGAAGTGTTGTTGAAAAGGAAGAAAAATAAGGAAGCTGTGAAGAAAAAAAACAGAAATAGAAGAGAAACATGCTTATATTGTTCATGGGCTTTCTTATTGGGCTTGAACTTAGAGTTTAGCGCTTCTTAAAGCGCTAAAGAGAGAAAGAGAAGTGCAAACGTGCTATTTCATGTGAGAGTGGGAAATTAAATCTGCGAACAAAAGGCGCGCCCGCGCATGATGGATGAGAGCCCGCCCCGTCGTTGTAATCTCATATTTTTTTTATTTCGGGCAATTATCTTGGGCTTTATTTATTGGGATGTTGTGCATAATATAAAAAGGCTGCACTAATAAGAGAAAGAACAGGAGAGCCGCCACACATACGCACATATCAGAGAATTACTTGGAGATCTTGAACGTGAATATTTTTTGAAGGAATTCTGCACTTTATCGTGAAGAACAAAGACGGAGATCGAGAGTCCGGGCACGACATCGCATCAACAGATTTGTTTTCTTTCTTTTATTTATTAAATTTTGAATTGATGTTTGGATTTTTGAATATGAATTATTTTTTTATTCAGAATTTTATTATGAACTAGTTTTTTAGAGTATAGAGGTTGGATAGAACCTGGCGTAGACACTTTCATGAATTTTTTATTTTATTGTATTGAATTCTTCTAGATTAATTGATCTTTCTAGAATTGATTGTCTTTTCAATTACCCGATCAATAATTGAATTATAATATTTATTTCAAATCTGGCACTCGGGAGAAGAGATTTTGAATAGGAACATTGAAAAATACACTATTAATTATTTATATAACTCGGGAGAGTATATAATTTTAACGGAGCTTTAAAAAGAACATTAATTTGCATAGATCACTGCAAGTAGATTCTTAATAGGGATATTGAAATTGAATTGTAGTTAATAAAAATTATTTGTTGCTCAGAAGAGGGAAATAATAAACTTAAGTATTCTTGGCTATTAATTGACTGAAATTCATGAAAATTAATTAATTAGGACTGATTGTTGTTGAAACCAGGTGAAATCTAAAACTCTAGACCATATTTTCTCTGATTGATTTTTATCTGAAAATTGTGTGCCTGCTTTTAAATTCCCTTGATTATTTTATTTTCTGCAAAACCTCTCAGTTATTGATTTTCTAGATAAAACCAGGACTATTTTAATTTCAAGGACAGAATATTTTCATTTTACTCTGTGTGGGAACGATACTTGATTCATCAATTTATTAAAACTTGACACTCGTTCGCTTGCGAGCATTTTTCACTACAATTTTTTGGCGCCGTTGCCGGGGAGTAAATTTTGATTTTTGCTTAGTCTTGTTATCAATTAGTCTAAGTTTTAATTTAGAGTTTTTTTATTTTATTTTAAGTTACTAATTGATTTCTTCTTATTTTTAAATTGCAGTTCATGCGAAGATCTCCAAGTAAAAATTCTCTACTGTTTGATCCGGAGATCGAGAGAACTGCACGTGCTTTGAGAAGACCGAGAAGAGATGAAGTTAATAGAATGACTGAAGAGAATCAAGCTTCCTTGGTGCCAATTAGAGAGCACTTCAGGCCAGTAATCCAGGATCACTACTCTGGAATAGCTCGTGGAACTATCAATGCTAACAATTTTGAGCTAAAGCCTGCATTGATCAACATGGTTCAACAGAACCAATTTAATGGGAGCTCCACTGTCGATCCTCATCTACACATGCACACTTTATTTGAAATATCTGATATGGTAATAATTAATGGTGTGTCTGAGGATATTATACGCTTACAGTTATTTTCTTTTTCTCTCAAGGAACAAGCCAGAAGTTGGCTAAAATCACTGTCGTTGGGGAGTATCACTACATGGGATGAGATGGCAAAAAAATTTCTTGAAAAATATTTTCCACCTGCCAAATCCACCCAACTGAAGATTGAAATCAGCACATTCAGGCAGATGGAGTCTGAACAGCTTTACGAGGCATGGGAAAGGTATAAAAATTTATTAAGAAGTTGTCCTAACCATAAATTTGCAGATTGGGAGCAAATTGAGTTGTTCTATAATGGGCTGAATGCGCCTACTCGATTGTCGTTGGAATCTGCTCCTAGAGGCACCATTTTTGCTAAGGACCTTGTATAAACCTATGATATGTTGGATCAGATAATGATCAATAGTTTTCAATTGTCATCTGAGCGTATGGGAGTCAAGAAGCCAGTTGGAGTATATGCAGTGGATCCTCTCACATCTATCACTTTTCAATTATCTGCACTGACTACACAAGTAGCTGCGTTGAATAAAGTGAGAGTTGTAGAACCAGCAGGTGTTCCGAGTGCTATGGACGAATCTCACTATCCTAAACAAGTGCAGTACATAAATCAGAGAGGTTATGGAGCTTACAGAGGTAATCCTGTACCCAATACTTATGACCCTAGTATGCATAATCAGGAAAATTTTTCTTATGCTAACAATAAAAATGCGTTGAATCCTCCGGGGTTCATTACAAATAAGGGTGATGGTAAGCCTTCTTTGGAGGATGTTGTTAGTAATTTTGTGCAGGAATATGGTAAGAGGATGGCAATGACTGAGACTCTCCTTGATATTTTAGAGACACATGTTGCCTACATGGGTGCTGTATTGCGATCCATGGAGACTAGCATTGTGCAGTTGGCAAACGCACTGAAGGATAATAACAAAGGTCAGTTCACTAGTAACACAGAGGTAAATCCCAAGGAGCAGTGTAATGCTATCACGTTGAGGAGTGGGAAGCAAGTGGATAATGAAGAAGGAAAACTTGAGAGCAATATTTCTGAAAAAGTTTCAGTTGAGGAAGCGGTCGAAGAGAAGAATCCTGAACTTGAAGAGAAACCAATGTATAAGCCACCACTCCCCTACGCGCAGAGATTCAAGAAGAAAACATTGGATGAGCAGTTCTCCAAGTTCTTGGAAATTTTCAAGAAGATTCATATCAACATCCCTTTTGCTGATGCTTTGGAGCAAATGCCAAATTATGCGATGTTCATCAAGGAAGTGATGTCCAAGAAAAAGAGGCTGCTAGAGAACGAGGTGGTGAATCTTACTGAAAAATGCAGTGTCGTGCTTCAAAAGAAGATGCCACAAAAGCTTAAGGATACAGGGAGTTTTACTATTCCTTGTTATATTGGTGGATCTCATTTTACTACTGCATTATATGATTTTAGGGCCAATATTAATTTAATGCCATTATCTATTTACAGGGCCTTGGAGTTAGGAGAGATGTGAAAGAGTGGGTGCCCGGTGAGCCAACTTGTGGCTAAGGGCTTTTATGACTCTATGTATAAACAATCTTTTGTTTAATATAATTTACACTTTTATAATGGCATTTACTTTATCTTTTATCATATTATTATGTTGTGACATACTATAAGATGTTTAGATGAAGACCTTGAATATACTATAGTGTATGTAAGATGTGGTGGCACATGGGGATGGCTATCATGAAACACATCTTATAGTCACTGTATATTCTAAACAGTTCATAGTCGATTGAGCCGTCTGTTAATAAGGATAAGGATCGCTCGAGATTGAGACTAGCATTTGCGATGCCGAGTACCACGTTTCATTGGTATGGAACATAGAGATGTTCAAAGCATGCAAATGGATATTCATACGATGAATGATCGAACTACCCTATCCGGACTTTCCAAGTGGTTATCACTTATCGAGTGGATAAAGTCCGCGGTTTTGGTTGTACACCATTAGTCCTTACTACTTGAAACATCATTGAGACTCTATATGATAGTACTGTACTTTTACTCATTTACCGACTCTATTGGGGTCATCAGGTGTCGGGATTGGGTACAGTTACGACACATATAGGAGTCGATGTTTTGTTGTCAAGGATTCACCACATACTTGCTAGTGTGGATATCCTATGCAATATGAGGAGATATTAGTGTGACGAATCTCTGGCCAGAGTACATGATGTGTTATAAGAAATGGTTTCTTAGTAGCACATGCGATGTCACTATTTGATCTTCAAGATGCATTTCATAGTTATCGAATCTCGAACGACTCTCGATTTACCAATAGTTGTTGATTCGATCGGGATATATGGATGAAGGGACCGTACTGTACGCTAACCAAAATCTATTGGTTCTTGCAGGCACTATCAGTGATACCTAGGGAATCATGGGGCGATGTTGCTAGGCGCTCTTACCATGATTCGATGGGCAAGTCGGAAATTGTTGTTCCGAGTCACAAGGGTTGTGAGCCCACGGCTAGCTGTATCCCTGAACCATTGAGGGTCACACAAGTAATGGATTTTTAATCCCCGTTGAGATAATTAAATTTAAAAAGTTAAATTTAGTGAATAAAGAAGTGGGACTTCTTATTTAAGGATAGAGGGAGTAAGATTTCCTAAAATGACATAGGGATGGGCATTTTTGGAAATCACTGAATTCGGATTCAGAAAATTTATCTTGACTTTAAAAGATGCAGAAATGGTTTCTGTGCACATTGGTGAAATTGGTTTATCAATCTGAGTCACGATGAATTTTATATTTGAGTCACGATGAATTTTATATTAATTTCTGAACATGCGGGCTTTGCTTGTCAAGCTTGAACTTATGACTAATGGGCCCTAAGCTGTTAGTAGCCCACATTATAAATAAGTTATTGCAGTACAAAAGTTACACAACTGAGGTCACAAAATTTTCGAAAACCCTAGCTGTTCTCTCTAGGTGTGGCCGCCCCTCTCCTCTCTTTGTTCGAAAATTCCAGCCTGTGAATTTCGAATTTGCAGTCTGGTTTAACGGATCAAATTCGTTAATTCTCTTCGTAGAAACTTCTGATAGATTTTCTAGTGCAATCTATCAGAGGGATTAAACTTATGTTCGTGGACCTGATTGAAGAATTGTTCATCCATCAGTTCCTGGGATATACAACAAGAGCAGAGTTATCTGTTGGTGTCCATAATCTCGTTTCGAGATTCAAGGTAAAAATTTAATTGTTATTTAATTTTTACACGCACAATTTAATCGTAAAGTTTTGATACCCATGATATGGAATCGTTCCATATAAAATTTTAAAACTTCCGCTGCACCGGGTATCAATTCTGATTGATCTGAACACCATTCTCCAACAGTGGTATCAGAGCCAGGTTGCTCAGATCAAGCGATGAAATTAATCGATTGTACAAAAATTTTTAAGCCTTGGTTTTTTGAAACAAAAGAATTTTAAAATTTAAAATTAATGGGCAAACCCGGGGCAGCGATCGCAGCGCACGGCGCTGCCCGGGATCGTTCCGGGCGGCCCGGGAAAATTAATTTTTTATTTTTAATTAAAATTTTAATATGTTAAAATTCTATTTTTGGTCCGATCGAAAATTATTTTTGATTGGTCCACGAGGCGTCGGATCGAATTGTTCGAGTCCGAAAATTTTAAAATTGATTTTTGGATAAATTTGAATTTTTGGAAAATTTATAAATTTTATCCGTTAAATCAGATTTTATGAAATTAATTTTTTTTGGTATAATTGATGATAAGATATGATCTTATGGAAATATTGAGTAAAATATGATTTTATGTATAAAATTGGATTTTATTTGTAAAATATGATTTTATTTGATAAAAAGGTAAAATATGATTTTGTATGTAAAATAAGATTTTATATATGAAATATGATTTTATCCTTTTTAATTTAAATTGCCATTGCATGTTATCCAATAAATTAATTTTGAATTAAAAATTATTGGATAAGGATGATCGATTGCCATGACCAATTTTGTAGGTATATGTTAGGGAATTTACATTTGTTTTTATTGTTGTTGGATTTATTAATGGGTCTGGTTTATGGCCCAATATGAATTGTCATATGTAATAAAAGTGGGCCTGGTTTATGGCCCGTTCCCACTCCTACAATGTATCCCTTTATTTGTCATAGTAATTTATTATAAATTCACTAGAAATAGTGGGAGTTTTTGAAGATGGAGGTGGGACCAGCAAGCAATGATAAAGACTGAAGAAATGTAAATTGGAAGCACAATGTAATGGGATTGCATTGCATACTTGCATATCATCTAAGATTGGACTTAGACTCGTGATTGGCAACCACGGGTCGATTAGTAATGGAATCGATCATCCTAAAATATAATATATGATATTATCGTTGTATGCATGTTTAGACTAAATTGTATGAATCCCGCAAGCATACAAATTTTAAATGATGAGACAAATTTTCAAAAAATTAAAATCTCTCATTTTAAATATGATTTAAAATTGATATCAAGATAAATAAAGGAAATTTAAATATTGTTTAAATGTTCCTACCTTCCATCAACGATCAATGTATGAGATGCTACCCGCGGATACGGTCCGGCTCATATTATTGGGGGGGCCCATTCGTCGGAAAGCTGTACATTGAATCGACACATGTTGTAAGTTGGATGGAACTCCTATGGGATTGGCTCATATTATTGGGGATCCACATGGCGACCGTCCATCACAACTTAATATTGATGGGTCATCTTGACATGTCACAAAAAACGGCGTCATATTATTGGGCCCTTATTGGACATGAGGTAAAAACATGGAGGTTGCTTTGGAAGCAATTGGGCTCTACCTTTTGAAAATTATGGTTGGCTGATATTATTCGGGACTATAGTTTGTCAATTGAACTCCATGTTCCCACTAAAGAAAATGTTTCTCGTTTTCACTAGAGGGTAGTGAAATCGTTAAAATAGTGGGAGTGAGATTCATAAAATAAATTTCGCCTATTTTATGTCTTAGTAAATTAATTAAACAATCACTGATTATTGTCTGTTTCTTTTCAGTATTTCATTAAGATGAATTCGCGCAATCCACTATTCTCTATTCTTGAACAAAATAAACTGACTGGCGCAAACTATACGGAATGGTTCCGTAAGTTGAAGATTGTCTTGACCTCGGAGAAGATGATTTACGTGTTAGAAAAATCTCCTCCGAAGGAAGCACCAGCTGATATAAGTCCGGAAGAGTTGGCCAAACTTGATAAATGGTGGAACCATGATATCAAGGCCAAATGCTATATGCAAGCTTCGATGTCTGATAAACTCCAGAGGCAATTTGAGGATACCGTGAATGCTGCTGACATTCACGTGCAACTCAAGGAACTTTTTGGGGCTCAATCGAGAGCTGAAAGGTTTGCTACTGTAAAAGAGTTAATGACGTGTCGCATGCGTGAAGGGACTTCGGTCCGTGATCATGGGGTACGCGTGATTTGGCTCATTCAAAAGTTGGTAACGCTTGATTTGGTATTGAAGCATGAACTCAATGTGGACTTATTACTTCTCTCTCTTCCTTCATCGTTTGACGGTTTTGTGGTGAATTTCAATATGAACAAGATAGAGGCCTCCCTTGAAGAGATGGTCAATATGCTTGTAACTTATGAAGCCACTTTAAAGAAGGATAAACCGGTTCTCTTGGTGGGCTCCTGTTCTTTTGCTAAGAAGGGGCCAAGTACAAAGGGTAAGAAACGTTCTGCCCCATCCACGAAAACCGGACCCGAGAAGAAGAACAAGACAAAGGCTTCAAACATGTAAAAGTCCAAGGATGTTTGCCATCACTACAAGAAACCCGGTCATTGGAAACGTAACTGCAAAGAATATCTAGAGCAGTTGCGAACTGCGAAGGGTATATTTTCTATTGAAATAAATGTTTCACTTAATACTACTTCTTGGGTATTGGATACCGGATGTGGATCTCACATTTGCAATGATTTGCAGGTGATGACAAGAAGTCGCAAGCTTAGAATGGGTGAGACCCAGCTGAGGCTCAGAAATGGTTCTATAGTTGAAGCCAAAGCTGTGGGAGACGATTATTTAAGTTTGCAGAACGATTTTATGTTACTTTTGAGAGATGTTTTATTTGTTCCAGACTTGATTAAAAACATTATTTCTGTTTCTATGCTTGATAGAGATGGTTTTTCTTGCAATTTTGTGAATGGGATTTGCAATATTTACAAGAATGAATGTTTGATTGGAAATGGACAACTTGAAAACGATCTATATAACTTAAAATTAAAAGACGTTCCAATAAATTATGTTGGTAAACCGGTAACAACGAACAAAAGGAAAATCGATAGTCAAAACCCGAAAAACCTTTGGCATGCTAGGATAGGTCATATTTCCTCAAGGAGGATGAAAAGCTAGTGGGAGAGGGCATGTTTGATATGTCTGATATTAACTCTCTACCTACTTTTGAATCCTGCCTGAAAGGAAAAATGACTAAATCTCCATTCAAGGGGAAACCTGAGCGTAGTCAAAATCTGTTGGATTTGATCCATACAGATGTTTGTGGTCCATTTAGAATCGGTACTCAATTTGGCCACACCTACTTCATTACCTTTACTGATGATTATTCAAGGTATGGGTATTTATATTTAATGAAATATAAGTCTGAAGCATTTGAAAAGTTCAAAGAATTCAAGGCTGAAGTAAAAACAAGCTAGGTAAAAGTATTAAAGCACTTCGATCGGATCGAGGTGGAGAATACTTAAGTACCGAGTTTTTGGACTATCTGAAAGAGAATGGGATTCTCTCTCAGTGGACTCCTACTATGACACCTCAGCTGAATGGTGTATCGGAGCGTCGTAATCGAACTTTGTTGGACATGGTTCGATCCATGATGAGCTTCACTGAGCTTCCACCTTCATTTTGGGGCTACGCGCTTGAAACGGCGGTGTTGTTGTTGAACAACGTCCACACCAAAGCAGTGGATAAAACACCATACGAGTTATGGAATGGCAAAAATTCTAAGTATTCATACTTGAGGATTTGGGGATGTCTAGCTTACGTGAAGCAGACAGTGGAAGATAAGTTGGATAGTCGATCCACCTTATGTTATTTTGTAGGGTATCCGAAGAATTCAATCGGATATTATTTCTATCATCCTACTGAAACAAAAGTGTTTGTTTCAAGGAATGCCACCTTCTTGGAGAAGGAGTTCTTATTGGATAAGAAAGGCGAAATGATGGAACTCGAAGAAATTCGAGAAGAACCCGAAATACAAAATAATGATCCCATACCTCAAGAATCTTCTGAAGACACGCCTATACCTAGAAGATCCGAGAGGACTTCTAGACCTCCTATTCGATATGGTCTTCTTCTTGAAGGGGATCAAGATGAACCCGACGTTGGATGTGATCCAAGAAACTTCAAGGAAGCAATTTCTGATGCGGATTCAAATTTATGGCTTGAAGCTATGCAGTCGGAAATAGATTCGATGCATACAAACCAAGTTTGGTCTTTAGTAGATCCTCCCGATGGAATTGTTCCAATAGGGTGTAAATGGATCTACAAGAGAAAGCTTAGGCCTGATGGTAAGGTATTGACCTACAAGGCACGATTGGTGGCGAAAGGTTATACTCAAAGACAAGGAGTTGACTATGATGAAACCTTTTCACCAGTTGCAATGTTCAAGTCCATAAGAATCCTTATTGCCATAGCTGCTTGGTATGACTATGAGATATGACAAATGGATGTGAAGACTGCATTCCTTAATGGAAACAATAAGGAGGAAATCTATATGATGCAGCATGAGGGATACACATCCATGGGAAGCGAGCATAAGGTATGCAAGCTTCAGAGATCAATCTATGGTCTCAAACAAGCATCAAGAAGTTGGAACCAGAAATTTGATGAAACAATAAAGGATTTTGGTTTCATCAAGAACCCGGAGGAACCGTGCGTGTACAAGAAAGTAGTTAAGGATGCTGTGACATTCTTAGTACTTTATGTTGATGACATCTTACTCATTGGGAATGATGTAGGGATGTTGCAGTCAACAAAGATATGGTTATCAGGTAGATTCTCGATGAAGGATTTAGGTGAGGCATCCTATATTCTAGGAATTCAGATCTATAGAGATAGATCTAAAAGAATGATAGGACTCACTCAATCAACTTACATCGAAACCATATTGAAAAGGTTTTCAATGGATGGGTCCAAGAGAGGACATCTACCTATGTGTCATGGAGTTTCTCTATCCAAGTCCATGTGTCCCAAGACTGATGAAGAGATAGAGAAAATGACACATGTACCATATGCGTCAGCCATAGGTAGTATCATGTATGGGATGATATCTACCAGACCGGATGTAGCATTTGCTCTGAGTGTCACGAGTAGATATCAAGCCAATTCCGGTCAAATGCATTGGAAAGCCGTGAAGGACATTCTTAAGTACTTACGAAGGACTAAGAATATGTTCATGGTTTATGGAGGAAGAGAACTGAAATTGGAAGGCTATACCGACTCTACCTTCCAAATTGACGTGGATGACTCGAAGTCATCCTCTGGATTTGTGTTCATGCTCAATGGCGGTGCTGTCTCTTGGAAGAGTTCCAAGCAGGACACCACAGCGGATTCCACCACTGAGGCTGAATACATTGCGGCATCAGCTGCTGCTAAAGAGGCCGTTTGGATGAGGAATTTCGTCCAAGAGTTGGGCGTCATTCCTGAAGCTGTTGGTCCAGTCCCGGTGTACTGTGACAACACGGGTGCCGTTGCTCAGGCAAAGGAACCAAGGTCTCATCAAAGATCCAAACACGTACTGAGGAAATACCACATCATCCGGGAGATCGTGGAAAGAGGAGACATCACTGTCGAGAGAGTGGCCTCTGCAGACAATATCGCTGATCCACTTACTAAGCCCTTGCCAGGACCATTATTTGACAAACATCGCGAAGCAATGGGACTACGTAGTATGACTAGTTGGCTTTAGGGCAAGTGGGAGATTGAAAGAGTGGGTGCCCGGTGAGCCAACTTGTGGCTAAGGGCTTTTATGACTCTATGTATAAACAATCTTTTGTTTAATATAATTTACACTTTTATAATGGCATTTACTTTATCTTTTATCATATTATTATGTTGTGACATACTATAAGATGTTTAGATGAAGACCTTGAATATACTATAGTGTATGTAAGATGTGGTGGCACATGGGGATGGCTATCATGAAACACATCTTATAGTCACTGTATATTCTAAACAATTCCTAGTCGATTGAGCCGTCCGTTAATAAGGATAAGGATCGCTCGAGATTGAGACTAGCATTTGCGATGCCGAGTACCACGTTTCATTGGTATGGAACATAGAGATGTTCAAAGCATGCAAATGGATATTCATACGATGAATGATCGAACTACCCTATCCGGACTTTCCAAGTGGTTATCACTTATCGAGTGGATAAAGTCCGCGGTTTTGGTTGTACACCATTAGTCCTTACTACTTGAAACATCATTGAGACTCTATATGCTAGTACTGTACTTTGACTCGTTTACCGACTCTATTGGGGTCATCAGGTGTCGGGATTGGGTACAGTTACGACACATATAGGAGTCGATGCTTTGTTGTCAAGGATTCACCATATACTTGCTAGTGTGGATATCCTATGCAATCTGAGGAGATATTAGTGTGACGAATCTCTGGCCAGAGTACATGATGTGTTTTAAGAAATGGTTTCTTAGTAGATCATGCGATGTCTCTATTTGATCTTCAAGATGCATTGCATAGTTATCGAATCTCGAACGACTTTCGATTTACCAATAGTTGTTGATTCGATCGGGATATATGGATGAAGGGACCGTACTGTACGCTAACCAAAATCTATTGGTTCTTGCAGGCACTATCAGTGATACCTAGGGAATCATGGGGCGATGTTGCTAGGCGCTCTTACCATGATTCGATGGGCCAGTCGGAAATTGTTGTTTCAAGTCACAAGGAGTTGTGAGCCCACGGCTAGCTGTATCCCTGAACCATTGAGGGTCACACAAGTAATGGATTTTTAATCCCCGTTGAGATAATTAAATTTAAAGAGTTAAATTTAGTGAATAAAGAAGTGGGACTTCTTATTTAAGGATAGAGGGAGTAAGATTTCCTAAAATGACATAGGGATGGACATTTTTGAAAATCACTGAATTCGGATTCAGAAAATTTATCTTGACTTTAAAAGATGCAGAAATGGTTTCTGTGCACATTGGTGAAATTGGTTTATCAATCTGAGTCACGATGAATTTTATATTTGAGTCACGATGAATTTTATATTAATTTCTGAACATGCGGGCTTTGCTTGTCAGGCTTGAACTTATGACTAATGGGCCCTAAGCTGTTAGTAGCCCATATTATAAATAAGTTATTGCAGTACAGAAATTACACAACTGAGGTCACAAAATTTTCGAAAACCCTAGCTGTTCTCTCTAGGTGTGGCCGCCCCTCTCCTCTCTCTGTTCGAAAATTCCAGCCTGTGAATTTCGAATTTGCAGTCTGGTTTAACGGATCAAATTCGTTAATTCTTTTCATAGAAACTTTTGATAGATTTTCTAGTGCAATCTATCAGAGGGATTAAACTTCTGTTCGTGGACCTGATTGAAGAATTGTTCGTCCATCAGTTCCTGGGATATACAACAAGAGCAGAGTTATCTGTTGGTGTCCATAATCTCGTTTCGAGATTCAAGGTAAAAATTTAATTGTTATTTAATTTTTACAAGCACAATTTAATCGTAAAGTTTTGATACCCATGATATGGAATCGTTTCATATAAAATTTTAAAACTTCCGCTGCACCGGGTATCAATTCTGATTGACCTGAACACCGTTCTCCAACAAGATGAAATCGATTATGATCTCATTGCAGTTGGCAGATAGAAGCATCACATATGAACTTGGTATTGTTTAAGATGTTCTAGTCAAGGTGGACAAATTCATCTTTCCAACGGATTTTGTGATCTTGGATATAGAAGCAGATCATGGTGCTCCATTGATTTTTGGGAGATTATTCTTGGCTACTGCGGATGCAAAAATTGAAGTGAATAAGGGTGAATTGTCGATGGGTGTGGAAGGCGAACGAGTCATTTTCAACATATTCATAAAGGCCCCTAATCCATCCACCTAAGAATTGTGCTTAATTTAGCCGGTTGTGAAGTTGGAAGCGCCAAATTTACCAACGAAGAAGACCATGAAAAATAGAGCGAAATTTAAAAGGCGGTTCATGGAATTTATTTGGCGTGTGAAAGAGAAGGAAAAAACTTAATACCGGTGAAAGTCGGGCTGACGACTTTAAACCAAGCGCTACTTGGGAGGAAATCCAAGCTTTTTCTTTTCTTTTATTTGTTTTTATTTTCATTTTATTTAATTTTTGTTATTTATTCTTGTCAATTTTCAAATTTTTCAGGCTTAAAAGTCTCAAATTCGAGCCAGGGGCGCGCCCGCCCCATTAGTCTGAGCGCCCGCGTGATATCCTGAAAGAATTTGATCTTGAATGCGCACAAACGGCGCGCTCGCGCTATTTCTATAGAGTGTCCGCACAGCCTCTTCGATCCTTTGATGATTAAAAGCGGAAACAACATGCGCAATCGCGCTCTTATTCCGCGCAAGACCATCCGCTAACGCGCTACTCATCTGCGCACATCACCATGCGCCAACGTACCTCCTACACCTTGCGCAAACCAGCTCTTATTAGCACATCCTTATGCGCAAACGCGCTGCCTACACTATCCACCATGCACAATTGTGTTTCATCTTGTGCTAACCATCCCATTTGCGCAGCAATAAGAGCAAACACGCAAGCAACCAGTTATCATCTTGCGCCAATCAGTTTTCCAACAGCGAAGCCTCCTGCTGCGCAATTGTGCTCCATAGCTCTTCCATGCGTAATTTGCGCTAACTATCATCCCTTATGCGCAAAACCATGCGCAAAAGCGCAAAGCACCAGTTGCTCAACCTTGCGCTAAGAATCAATCATTAGCGCAGAAATCAGAGCAATCGCGCCTCACCAGCCACACTAACATGTGCAAACGTTCTTACCAGCTGTTCAGAACCCACGCATCCTTACCCCACTTCCATGAGCTAACAAGATTTCTTGCTTCTCCATCCCTAATTCAATCGCGCAGCCACCATACGAACAACACTTGAATCCATGCAACAATGAGCCTCTTCATTAGCCTCTCATCCTTGTGTAAACAGCTTCTTTATAGCTGCCTCACAACCATGCGCTATCTCATATCTGAAGCTTGTCATGTCGAGCACTCGTTCTTCCCCTAGACATTAAGCATTCTATTGGTTGATCATGTCGTGATTATTCTACATTCTCCGTTGATGGTCGGATTTTGATGGTGTCATACATGCTAGAAATTTTTTTTTCATCACCGTGAAGTTGATAACATCGAGTCCTGATGCTCGGTGTTGAAAGGTACGCGTCCCTTGTTCTTTTTCTTGTTTTTAATCATTAGGGAGAATGATTATACTAAGTTTGCGTGGGGTGAATCAGTGTTTGATTTAGTTGTCTGGTTGATAGTTGATTAGCTAAGTTTATTGTGTGATTCATAGACCAATTTTTTGTTTAAGATTAGTTGTTTTGGTGCTGAGTAATTGAATTGAGTCGAGAAATATTTGGATGCATGGCCAATGATGAAAAAATATTTTGTGCTATAACTGATATCCATGACTGTCTACCTATTTAACCAAATTCTGGCTTTTGAAAAAATGGAACCAATTAGATGAACAATTTCTTATATACTCTGTGATTAATACTTGAATCTGATTTTTGAAACATACAGACATAGACATGATTGAGGCATTGTTTGAAATTTTTGGGCCTAAATTTCATTGAAATAATTTATCCTTAGTTGTCCATTTGAGCCTACACGTATATGAATATATGAGGTACAAAAAAGCTGAAATTTGTTGAAAATCATGGTTTAATGCTGATAATTATTTATTCGGCACTGATTGATATTTGTATGATTTAATTATGGATTGAAACTTGTCTAGAACTAGTTCGGACACTCATTGAGGCGAAATACGGTCATAACTATGATTATGGATGATTTTGGCAATTTTTCTGAAATCGTTTGTGTCTTTCAAGCTACCCAGTAATGCATGTTATCCCTAGTACCTTGTTTGAACATTATCAAAAATCGAATGGCATGCGTGTAAACGTGTGATAAAACCCCATTCGTCATTATTTCAAGGTCCTACATTGATTACCTGAATAGCCTAAACACTAATTACTACCTTTAAGGTAGTTATTTGAATGCTAAAATTTTATATGCTCCTAGTTTATATTTGTAAATATGGGATGGTGTGGTGGAAAAATTGAAAAAAAAAGGGGTAGTAGAGAAAAAAAAGGATTGAAAAAGAAAAAAAAAATTTAATGAATGAAAAGTTGTGAAAAAAAAAAATTGTTGGTGAAAAAGATGAAAAATCAATGAAGTGAAGAGAAAATGTGTGAAATTTGAATAAAAAGGAGTTGAAATTAGATTTTAAGAATTATTTACTCCTTCTTTTGAATTCTTAATCCTTCGTTTGTAGCCATGAGCCAGATTTTACATTATAAGCCGATTAAGTCCTATTGACCGAGTCTCAGTTTCCCAATATACTAGTGGATAAGAGTTGCGAGAATTTAGCCTATGGACTGTTGATTGATACTTTTAATGGTTATGAATTTTTGATCAAAACACGCACACACTTTTATTCTTTGCTTTTACCTAATTGTGAGTGTTTTTGATTTCATATCCTATATTTGACCTTGCTACCTTGAAAAGTCCTCATGATCTATGAATGTGTGAATTGAACTTGGATAAGGGTGTTTTGAAACGTGAGTTGCGGAGATTGTAAGTTTATGCGGTTAATTAGTTATGATTAAATTGTTCAAGTGTTAGTAGGTTGGATGTGATGGGATTTAAATTTTTAAAATTATTGATGAGGCCATTGCTGCATAATATTTCTTGAGTATTGTTGGTGATATGAGTTTTTGGAATTTATTGTTTTGATAGTTTTGCTCGGAACTAACAAAAGTCTAAGTTGGAGGATATTTGATAAGTGTATTTTATACACTTAATTTATATATGATTTTAATTATTAATTATTGGTTTCGAGCATATTTATTTGTGGGTTTTGTTGTTATTGTGGTTGTAGGAAATTATTGAAGTGTTGTTGAAAAGGAAGAAAAATAAGGAAGTTGTGAAGAAAAAAAAACATAAATAAAAGAGAAACATGCTTATATTGTTCATGGGCTTTCTTATTGGGCTTGAACTTAGAGTTTAGCTCTTCTCAAAGCGCTAAAGAGAGAAAGCGAAGTGCAAACGCGCTATTTCATGTGAGAGTGGGAAATTAAATCCGCAAACAAAAGGCGCGCCTGCGCATGATGGATGAGCGCCCGCCCCGTCGTTGTAATCTAATATTTTTATTATTTCGGGCAATTCTCTTGCGTTTTATTTATTGGGCTTTTGTGCATAATATAAAAAGGCTGCACTAATCAGAGAAAGAACAGGAGAGCCGCCACACATACTCACATATCAGAGAATTACTTAGAGAGCTTGAACGTGAATATTTTCAGAAGGAATTCTGCACTTTATCGTGAAGAACAAAGACGGAGATCGAGAATCCGGACACAACATCACATCGACGGATTTGTTTTCTTTCTTTTATTTATTAAATTTTGAATTGATGTTTGGATTTTTGAACATGAATTATTGTTTTATTCTAAATTTTATTATGAACTAATTTTTTATAGTCTAGAGGTTGGATGGAACCTGGTGTAGGCACTTTCATGAATTTTTGATTTTATTGGATTGAATTATTCTAGATTAATTAATCTTTCTAGAATTGATTGTATTTTCAATTATCTGATCAATAATTGAATTGTAATATTTATTTGAAATCTATGAGAGGAGATTTTGAATAGAAACATTGGAAAATACACTGTTAATTATTTATATAACTCTGGAGAGTATATAATTTTAACGGAGCTTTAAAAAGAATATTGATTTGCATAGATCACTGCAAGCAGATTCTTAATAGGGATATTAGAATTGAATTGTAGTTGATAAAAATTATTTGTTGTTAGGGAGAGGGAAATAATAAACTTAAGTGTTCTTGGCTATTAATTGACTGAAATTCATGAAGATTAATTATTTAGGATTGATTCTTGTTGAAATCAGGTGAAATATAAACCTCTAGACTATTTTTCCTCTGATTGATTTTTATCTGAAAATTGTGTGCGTGCTTTTAAATCCCCTGATTATTTTATTTTCTGCAAAACCTCTCAGTTATTGATTTTCTAGATAAAATTAGGACTATTTTAATTACAAGAACTGAATATTTTTATTTTACTTTTTGTGGGAACGATACTTGATTCATCACATGAGGGTGGTTTGATGGGACATTTTGGAGTAGCTAAAACTTATGAGACTTTGCATGAATATTTTTATTGGCCACATATGAAGCATGATGTTGAGAATATTTGTAGTGAACCTGCATTGAATCACCTACTAACTGACAACTAATATCTTACATTAAACTTAATAAAGCAAAAATTCTTAACAGAGTAAAATATGCGGAAACATAATCCATAATTTACATATCAGATTAGTAAAACAAGTCCAAGCTTAATACTATAGTGATACAACCATATTGAAGAATTTAAAAGTAAACATTATACAGCTAAACAAATCCTGCTGTATAAAATCCCGTGAAAAAGCTCCCTCCTTAGTCCTGCCTCGAACTACCGACTCTGTCCATCCTGCGACCTGCCCCATGGAATACGATGTCCAAGATAACAACTAGGACGTGAGCGCTAACGCCCAGTACAAAGACATGAGTAAACATAAGTATATAGTGCATGCAACATGATGACTGGTAAAGGGTTATCTGAAAATTCATGCTCAGTACCGGTGCCACATGAGTGCTGCCACCGCACGGATCAACCTTTGGGTGCAACCACACTCGTCTAGTACACTAGAGTTGTCAGACATACATGTCCCCGCCATCGCGATACTTTCAGTGAAAGACTATCGAGTATAGAGCTGAGCGGCTCTATAATCAGGTATAACAAGGTACAGGCGCAACGTGTATGTGCACATGATATATGAATATGGAAAACGGTAAAACATACATCATTCCACATAATGCCAAATAAATGCAACATATAAACATGTATACTTGCTGGCAATCTCAGTCAATGTGTACGTACCTCTAGTCTAGTTCAAGTATAATAGGATCCTAGGTTCCAAGCCTATATTCAAAAGTTCAACGTATCACTACACAAGTTTTGTAAGCCTTAACTAAGCTAGTAAGTACTCCCAAAACTTAAATAGATTCCCGGACCATACCTTCCTCCGTCGTAAGCCCTTTGGAGTCGCTAGTCCCGGATGACTATAACCACACCTTGGTTATTCCAGAACCTCTATTATAACCGATAGGGCCCTCAAGTGTATAACTCACACTATATATAACTGAAGAAGGAAACTCGGAAATTGATATGAAAATTCTGAATCAGAAATCCTCTATTTATAGGCAAATTTTTCGGATACGAACGTTGCGTTCGTTCCTCCATGTTTGACACATGTCAAAACTCGTAGCTTAGTCATCAAGCCACCTCATGCCTGCCTGTCTCTAAAGGAACGTTGCGTCCGTTCTGAGGAACGTTGCATCCGTTCGCCAACCCAACGTTGCATCCGATCGCCAACCGAAGCTCCGTTTGGAAAATCATCTTTTTAGTTTTGATTAATCATGTAATTACTTAAATCGAGATGCGGTTTACTACATTCTCCCCACCTTTAGATATTTCGTCCGCAAAATAAAATCTAAAAGCAGTAATCATAATGAATCATCAAACTTATGTTTTATTACAAAAACTGTAATTACATCTCTAGATGATAATCAAAAGTACAAAGCAAACAACTCAGGATATTCTGCTCGCATACGGCTCTTGGTTTTCCAAGTTGCATCTTCAACGCCTCGGCACTGCCACTGTACCATCACAAGTGGTATAGTCTTGTTCCGAAGAACTTTCTCCTTCCTATCTAGGATACAAAGTGGTCGTTCGACATACGGCAGATCTGGCTCCAGCTGAACATCAGTAGGCTGGATAATATGAGATTCATCAGCTATGTACTGTCGAAGTAACGACACATGAAAAACATCATGTATACTCGAAAGATATGTTGGTAACGCCAAACGATAAGCAACATCTTCGATCTTCTCCAGTATCTGGAATGGTCCAATGAAACGAGGTGACAACTTGCCTTTCACACCGAATCTCACCAGGCTCGAACTGAAGTGGCCTACGATGAATATTAGCATAACTGGCTTGCCGATCTTGAGAAACTTTGATCTTTCGCTTGATCAAATCTACCTTGTCTACAATCTGCTACACCAACTAACGACATCGTCGACCATATAATGCCTCGAAAGGTGCCATATCAATACTCTGATGATAACTGTTATTGTAGGCAAATTCGATCAAAGGTAATTGATCCTGCCAAGATAAACCAAAATCCATGACAGAAGAACGTATCATATCCTCCAACGTACAAATCGTCCGTTCTGACTGCCCATCAGTCTCCAGATGATATGTAGTGCTCAAACTCAGAGTGGTACCCAACGCTTGCTGAAAACAACCCCAGAAACGTGAGGTAAATTGCGGGTTTCTATCACTGACCATGCTCATTGGAACACCATGCAATCGCACTATCTACTGTGTAGTAGCCCGTAACCAAAATCAGTAATTAAGGGATTAATCATTATTACTTGGGTAGAGTTCAGAAACTCCGAAGGTGAGTTCGGAAGCTCCGAACAGGATCGGAAGCTCCGAATGTGGATCGGAAGCTCTGATGGTATTACGTCAGGCATGACGTGTGGTTGGATCGGAAGCTCCGATCAGGATCGGAAGCTCCGATCACCCCTATTCGAAGCCAACAAGTGATATTTTGACACATGGCAGATCAGGATCTTCGGAAGCTCCGATGGCAGGATCGGACGTTCCGATCGAGGCTCGGACGTTTCGATCGAGGATCGGAGGTTCCGATCGTTGTCTATAAATAGAAGGCCGAGAATTCATTTTCAATTGCCAATTTCGGATTTCCTCTCTACTCTAGTCGTATTCGAGTTGTTCTAGCCTTCCTAGGTTTGACCCGGGAGTCGTCGAGGCGTTCGATAGTCGTAGCGGAGTTGTGCCCAAGTTCTGGAGGCATCGACATCAAAGGGCTAACGACGGACGAAGGTATAGCTTTTGCTTCCTATAAATATTTAGGTGTATGCAATAGCTTAGTTAAGGCTTTTAGAGCACTATAATGATAGTAGTATCATTTGGCAGTGTAGAGTAGACTATAGGCGTGGACCTAGAGTTGGTAGAGCTTGCACTGATTTGAGGTACGAAAGTACTATTCGAGATATCCTGACTGAGTATGCATGTATTATGTGACTGCATGGTTTATATGCCATTGATTTATGCTGCATTCATTTGCATACTGAGCTATCTCCTTTGAGATGTCTGTTAGTAGGGTTTTTCTCTATCCTGTTAGTGGTTGGACTTCCATCGATTTGGATCCGGCATATCCACTTGTATTAAGGTATGAGAGCCACCTCCTGAAGCGACGGCACAGCGTGCTACATACCAGGGCCCGGTCTGTCTTTGTTATCTGATCCTTGGCCTCGAGTTTATAGGGAGTTCACTTTGCATGCATGTATACTCATACTCTCGTACTGAGCGTTTTATGCTCACGTCTCGTACTCTGTGTTTCTGGACACCCTATTCCATGGGGCAGGTTTGCGATTGGACGAGGCTGGTGGATCCAAGAAGGGCTAGGCAGTGGTTGGCCAGCTGGAGCTTCGTCTAGGTTTTATTTCTGTTGTTTTGGGTTGATACAGCTATTCGATTTGGTTGTATAATATTTTGATAAATTACAGATTTCTTTCCTTGGGATTGTATTTATTTATGGTTTCCGCAAGATTATTCTGATATTTGTTTTATTAAGTTAATTGCATGCCTAAGATCTGTTTAGTAGGTCATCCGGGTAAGAGTCACTACATTTATGGTATCAGAGCATGCAAAAGTATTCTTGGGATTTAGTCTCATTATGAGGTATTTTTGTAGATGGCAGATCGTGATGAACAGATTCTCATGGCAGTATTGGTGGGCGTTGGGGTGATGCCGATCGAGAGCGTCGTCGAGAACGGCATCATCGTCATCATGACGACGAGCGTTTCACTGTGCGTCGATTCTTAGCTATGGGTCCTAAGCCCTTGGTTGGAGGTGAGTCTCCGGAGGATGCGGAGAACTGGTTAGACCGTATGGAGATGACTTTTCAGACTTTCCAATGCACCGAGGAGCAGAAGATGGAGACCCTGGGTTATCTTCTGGATGGACATGCGCGCAGGTGGTGGAGGTTTACTTCTGCACCTTTTGTTGCGGCAAGAGGAGTGGCCACCTGGGCCGAGTTACGCACAGCTTTTTAGAAGCTGTATTTTCCTCCTGCACTCCATCAGTCGAAGGCAAGCAAGCTTCTGAGTCTGCGACAGGGAGCCATGTCTATTGATGAGTATCAGCAGAAGTTCTTTGATCTGCTATCCTATTGCCCCGAGATTGCTGACTCTCTGGGATGAAGTATAATCTGTTCCTTCAGGGCCTTAACCCTGAGATCCATAATCGTGTGGCGGTTGGCGACGACATGTCCTACGAGGGTTTGGTGAGCCGTTGTCACCAGGCGGAGGACAGCATTCGGCGGAACAGGTCTTTCCCTCAGTCGAGGCCAGCTAGTTCTTTGGGTCCCCGTGCCCAATCTTTCAAGAAGTCTGGATCTACTTATTCCTTTGGTTCTGGAGGTGTTGTCCGTTTCGGTAAGAAGGACAAGTGTGATCACCGTGGGAAGAACCATCCATCCGAAAAGTGCCGTAGAGCTTCTAGAGCTTGTTTCCGCTGTGGAGAGACTGGTCATATCCGAAGGGATTGTCCACTATCTGGGGGAGGCGGTTCTGGTTCTGGTTCAGGATCTGGTTCTCAGGCCACCGTTCAGCAGAGGTCGCAGGGACAGCCTGCTGGGAGTTCTCATTTGAGGCCACGAGCTTCTGGCCAGGTGTTTGCCCTAAGACATGATCAGGCAGTGGAGGAGAATGAGAAAGTCATCGCAGGTACATTTCTGCTTTATGGTATACCTGCTCTTGTACTTATTAACACTGGTGCATCTCATTCCTTCATTTCTGCACGTTTTGTTAAGAGGCATAAGTTACCATGCATTGCACTAGACGTAGTGATGTCTGTTTCTACTCCGACGGGCTAATCTGCTTTGGCTAAGAGTCTAGTGATGGGTTGCCCTTTAGAGTTCGAAGGGAACGTTCTGTTAGCGAATCTCATGGTCCTGGCGATGGACGACTTTGATTGCATTCTGGGAATAGATATGTTGACTACCTATCGAGCTTCAGTGGACTGCTATCAGAAATTAGTACGCTTTCATCCGGAGGGGAGTGAGAGCTGGTTTTTCTATGGAGAGGGCGCGCGACCGCCGATGCCTTTGGAATCAGCTTTGAGAGCCTGTCGAGCTCTAGAGCCTGGCGGGGAAGGCTACCTTATCTATGCAGTTGATTTGTCCGCTGAGAGCATTGGGATAGAGAGCATTCCTGTTGTGGATGAATTCCCAGATGTATTTCCTGATGAGATTCTGGGTTTTCCTCCTGCTAGGGAAGTCGAGTTTGGCATAGAGTTGATGCCGGGTACTTTGCCTATTTCTCGAGCACCGTATCGTCTGGCTCCGTCAGAGATGCGTGAGTTGAAGAATCAGCTACAGGATCTTTTGGACAAGGGGTACATTCATCCTAATGTATCTCCTTGGGGAGCTCCTGTTCTTTTTGTAAAGAAGAAGGATGGGTCGATGTGACTGTGCATTGACTATCGGCAGCTAAATCGAGTCACTGTAAAGAACAAGTATCCTTTGCCTCGTATTGATGACCTGTTTGATCAGCTGCAGGGCACGTCAGTTTACTCCAAGATTGACTTGAGATCTGGGTATCATCAGTTGAGAGTCCGTGATCAGGACGTAGCCAAGACTGCATTCCGTACTCGCTATGGGCATTACGAGTTTCTAGTGATGCTATTTGGTTTGACTAATGCACCGGCTATATTCATGGATCTGATGAACCGTGTCTTTAGGGAGTATTTGGACAAGTTTGTCGTGGTCTTCATTGAGACATCTTGGTGTATTCGCGTAATACGGAAGAGCATGTTTCTCACTTGCGGTTGGTACTGCAGACTCTTCGGGATGAGCAGTTGTACGCCAAGCTGAGCAAGTGTGAGTTATGGATGGATCGAGTGGTCTTTCTTGGCCATATCATATCCAGGGAAGGGATTTCTGTTGATCCAAGAAAGATTGAAGCGACACTTAATTTGTCGCGTCCGACGACAGTTGCTGAGATCCGTAGTTTTCTGGGTCTAGCAGGGTATTATCGTCGCTTCATTCTGAACTTCTCTCAACTAGCTTGACCTTTGACGTAGCTTACCCGCAAGGGTGTGGATTTCGAGTGGTCCTCCGAGTGTGAGGAGAATTTCTGTGAGCTTCGACGGTGGTTGACTTCTGCGTCGGTGTTGGCATTACCGTCAGGATCTGGAGGGTATGTGGTATACATGGATGCTTCTCTTCAGGGGTTAGGTTGTGTCCTGACTCAGAATGGGCATGTGATCGCATACGCTTCTAGACAGCTGAAGCTTCATGAGGACAACTATCTAGTCCATGATTTGGAGTTAGCAGCCATTGTGTTTGCTTTGAAGATCTGGCGTCATTATCTGTATGGCGAGAAATTTGAGATCTTCACTGACCATAAGAGTCTCAAGTATTTGTTCACTCAGGCGGAGTTGAACATGAGGCAGAGACGTTGGATGGACTTGCTTAAGGACTATGATTGCGAGATAAAGTACCATCCGGGAGCTGCTAATCTCACCGCTGATTCCTTGAGTCGCAAGGTGCGACTATCCGCAATTTAGACTTGTTCGATGTCTAGTGCGATCAGTGACTGTTATACTTCAGGATATACATTCAAGCATAAGAAAGGTATGCAGAGTATCAAGATGTTTGCGATATTATCTGAGCCAGCATTGTATTCGCGGATTCGAGATGCTCAGATGTCTGATTCGAAGACCAAGCGTTTAGCTCGTCTAGCTAACGAGGGTAGCTCGTCTGGATTTCATTATCAGTCAGATGGCTTTTTGTGTTTGTCTGGTAGGCTTGTGATTCCGCAGGATGAAGAGTTGCGAGAGGAGATTTTGTCTCAGGCACATCGCACTAAGTTGAGTATTCATCCTGGGAGAAACAAGATGTACAAGGATCTACATACTCGTTTCTGGTGGAAGGGAATGAAACGCAGTGTTTATCAGTTTGTTTCGAGATGTTTGGTGTGTCAACAGGTCAAGGCAGAGCACCGATGACCTGGAGGATTGCTTCACAGTCTGCCTATTCCTGAATGGAAATGGGAGTTTTTCACAATGGACTTTGTGACCCATTTGCCGGTATCCCTGAAGAACTGTGATGCTATCTGGGTTGTGGTGGACCGACTCACCAAGTCAGCGCATTTCATTGCCTATAGCCGAGAGTACTCTATGGATCGCATGGCACGGATATACATTCAGGAGATCGTCCGACTTCATGGAGTGCCTGTGAGCATTGCCAGGAGATCGGGACCCCAGGTTTACTTCTAGATTATGGGGGAGTGTTCAGCGTGCGATGGGTACTACTCTCAGTTTTAGTACTGCCTATCATCCAGAGACTGATGGCCAGTCGGAGCGCACTATCCGTACTTTGGAGGATATGCTTTGAGCGTGCGTTATGGATTTTGGTTCAGCCTGGCAGGATCATTTGCCGTTGATCGAGTTCGCGTACAACAACAGCTATCATACTAGTATTGGAATGGCACCTTTTGAGGCGTTGTACGGACGATGTTGTCGTACTACACTCTTCTGGGAAGAAGTGGGGGAGAGACAGGCTGAGGGACCGGAGTTTATCCAGCAGGCGATAGACATTGTTGATCAGATCATGAAACGGATTAAGACTGCACAGGATCGCCAGACCAGCTATGCTAATACCAAGCGTAGGCCTTTGCAGTTCGATGCCAGGGAGAAAGTGTTTCTGAGAGTGTCACGTTTCCGTAAGATTCTCAGATTTGGTCTTAAGGGTAAGTTGTCTCCCAGGTTTATCGGTCCGTTTTAGATCTTGGAGAGCATCGGCGATTTGGCTTATCGACTAGCTTTGCCACCGCATCTATCCAGTACTCACGACGTGTTCCACGTATCTCTGTTGCGACGGTATGTGGCGGATGAATCTCATATTCTGCAGCGGTCTGAGGTTCAGGTAAACAAGGATTTGACCTATGTTGAGAAACCTGTTCGTATCCTGAATTATAAGGATAAGGTTTTGCGGAACAAAGTCATTCCTTTGGTTTTAGTCCAGTGGCAGCGCCGAGGCACTGAGGAATCTACTTGGGAGCTTGAAGACAGGATGCGTGAAGACCATCCTGAGTTGTTTTGATTTCATTCTTTTAGTTGTATTCAGTTGCAACTTTGTAACGTTTGATTTGAATAAAGAGTGTTTCTGATTTCTGTAATACATTCAGTACTTAAGATCTGATTTCGAGAATGAAATATCTTAAGTGGGGGAGAATGTAGTAGCCCGTAACCAAAATCAGTAATTAAGGATTAATCATAATTACTTGGGTAGAGTTCGGAAGCTCCGAAGGTGAGTTCGGAAGCTTCGAACAGGATCGGAAGCTCCGAAGGTGGATCGGAAGCTCTGATGGTATTACGTTAGGCATGACGTGTGGTTGGATTGGAAGCTCCAATCACCCCTATCCGAAGCCAACAAGTGATATTTTGACACGTGGCAGATCAGGATCTTCGGAAGCTCCGATGGCAGGATCGGACGTTCCGATCGAGGTTCGGATGTTCCGATCGTTGTCTATAAATAGAAGGCCGAGAATTCATTTTCAATTGCCAATTCTGGATTTCCTCTCTACTCTAGTCGTATTCGAGTTGTTCTAGCCTTCCTAGGCTTGACCCGGGAGTCGTCGAGGCGTTCGATAGTCGTAGCGGAGTTGTGCCCAAGTTCTGGAGGCATCGACATCAAAGGGCTAACGATAGACGAAGGTATATCTTTTGCTTCCTAAAAAAATTTAGGAGTATGCAATAGCTTAGTTAAGGCTTTTAGAGCACTATAATGATAGTAGTATCATTTGGCAGTGTAGAGCAGACTATAGGCGTGGACCTAAAGTTGGTAGAGCTTGCACTGATTTGAGGTACGAAAGTACTGTTCGAGATATCCTGACTGAGTATGCATGTATTATGTGACTGCATGGTTTATATGTCATTGATTTATTCTGCATTCATTTGCATACTAAGCCATCTCCTTCAAGATGTCTGTTAGTAGGGTTTTTCCCTATCCTGTTAGTGGTTGGACTTCCATCGATTTGGGTCCGGCATATCCACTTGTATTAAGCTATGGGAGCCACCTCCTGAAGCGACGACACAACGTGCTACATACCAGGGCCCGGTCTGTCTCTGTTATCTGATCCTTGACCTCGAGTTTATAGGGAGTTCACTTTGCATGAATGTATACTCATACTCTTGTATTGAGCGTTTTATGATCACGTCTCGTACTCTGTGTTTTTGGACACCCTATTCCATGGGACAGGTTTGCGATTGGACGAGGCTGGTGGATCCAAGAGGGGCTAGGCAGTGGTTGGCCAGCTGGAGCTTCGTCTAGGTTTTATTTCTGTTGTTTTGGGTTGATACAGCTATTCGATTTGGTTGTATAATATTTGGATAAATTATAGATTTCTTTCCTTGGGATTGTATTTATTTATGGTTTCCGCAAGATTATTCTGATATCTATTTTATTAAGTTAATTGCATGCCTAAGTTCTGTTTAGTAGGTGATCCGGGTAAGGGTCACTACATCCTAGACGTATAAGCGTGCCATGAGATCATAAGAATACTCCCGATTGTAAGGAATAAAGTGTGCTGATTTTGTCAAACGGTAAAAAACGACCCAGATAGCATCATACTGATGTGAATTCATAGGCAAGTTGGTGAAAAATCCATAGTCATGTGCTCCCACTTCCATTCGGGAATCTAAAGATTCTGCAGTAATCCACCTGGTCATCGGTGTTCAGCCTTAATTTGTTGACAAACCAAACATCGAGAAACAAACTGATAAACACTCCACTTCATCCCCTTCCACCAGAATCTAGTTTGCAAGTCCTTATACATTTTCATACTTCCAGGATGAACTGACAATCGACTCTTGTGAGCTTGAGAAAGAATATCATTCCTAATCTCAGCAACATCAGGTACAACCACTTGAATCGATAAGCACAATAAACCATCTGCACGATAATAGAATCCATATGTATTAACTCCATTGGCTAGACGTGTCAAACGCTGAGTCTTAACATCAGATATTTGATTATCTCTAATCCGAGAATACAAAGCCGGCTCAGATAATATAGTATACAAACGAATTCCATTTCTTCCTTTCTTGTGCTTGAGCGTAAAACTCAGTGAAGAGCACTCCTGAATCATATGAGATAATTCACTAGTCTAAAGTGCAGAAAGTCTCACCTGCCGACTCAAGACATCAGCAGTAAGATTAGCAGAACCTGGATGATATTTGATTTTACAATCATAATCCTTCAAAAGATCCATCCAGCGTCTCTGTCGCATATTCAACTCTACCTGAGTGATAAATATTTCAGACTCTTGTGATCCGTGAATAACTCAAATTTCTTGCCATAAAGATAATGCCTCCTGATCTTGAGCGCAAATAACTCAAATTTCATGTACTGGATAATTATTCTCATGCGTCTTCAACTGTCGAGAAGCATAGGCGATAACATGTCCATGCTGCGTCAGAACACATCCTAACACCTGACCAGAGGCATCAGTATAGACAACATAACCTCCCGATCCAGAAGGTAAAGCTAGCATAGGTACAGTAGTAAGACATCTACGCATCTCGTGAAATGACTCCTCACAATCCAAAGACCATATGAAGGCAACATCTTTCCGTGTAAGATGTGTCAAAGGCTTGGCCAACTGTGCAAAATTCTTTATAAACTGACGGTAATAACCCGCTAGACCCAAGAAACTTCGAATCTCAGCAACCGTCATCAGACGAGACCAGTTCACCACTGCCTCTATATTACTAGGATAAACAGATATTCCTTCAGTAGAAATCACATGACAGAGAAATACTACCCGATCAAGCCAAAATTCACACTTGCTCAATTTCTCATACAACTGCTTATCTCGTATCGTCTGCAAAATAATCGTCAGATGTTGTGTATGCTCATTATTGTCATGACAATAGACAAGAATATCATCAATGAAGACAATGACGAATCTGTCCAGATATTCTCAAAATACTTGATTCATTAGATTCTTAAAGACTGTCGGTGCATTCGTCAAACAAAATGGTATCACCAAAAATTCACAATGCCCGTATCTGGTCCTAAAAGAAGTCGTAGAAATATCTGAGTCTCGTACCCGCATCTGGTGGTATCCAGATCTCAGATCAATCTTGGAGTAAACAAAAGTACCATGTAGTTGATCGAACAGATCATCAATTCGTGGCAAAGGATACTTATTCTTGATGGTGACACGATTCAACTGCCTGTAGTCAATACATAATCGCATCGATCCATCCTTCTTCTTGACAAACAACACAGGTGCTCTCCACGGAGAAACACTTGGATGAATATATCCCTTATCAAGCAGATCCTGAAACTGATGTTTCAATTTCCTCATCTCTGACGGTTCCAGATGATAAGGTGCTCGGGATATAGGCGTAGTTCTTGGTACTAGATCAATAACAAATTCAACCTATCGAACCGGAGGAAAACCAGGAATCTCATTAGGGAATACATCAGAAAATTCACTGAAAACCGGTAACTGATCGATAACCGAACTACTCGTGGACATATCAATTGCATGGATGAGGTAGCCCTCCTCACCTAACTCTAAGACATGACATGCCTTTAGATCCGATACAAGTGGCATCAGAGGTCGCGCACCCTCACCATAAAAGTACCAGCTCTAACCCTCATGAGGATGAAACTGTACCAAACATTGATAACAATCCACAGTAGCATGATACAATGTCAGCATGTCTATTCCCAAAATACAGTCAAAATCTGTCATCGCTAAAATCATCAGATTAGCCGATAACACATGACCCTGAACTCTAAAAGGCAACCCATCACTAGACGCTTAGTTACTACCTCCTGCTCCAGCGGAGTAGATACAACTAAATCCAAGTCTAATGATACATAAGGTAATCTATGTCTCTTAACAAAGCGAATAGAAATAAAGGAATGCGATGCTCCAGTATCAATTAAAACAAGTGCAGGAATAACACATAACAAAAAGGTACATGCCAACATGCGATCGCTTCCCTCAGTAGCCTGTTCCTAAGACATAGCAAATACCTGCCCTTGAGTCAGTGGACAGTAACCAGAAGAACTCTGTGGTGCTGGCCCAACCTGTGATCCAACCTGTGATCCCGATCCACTAGCAGAACCCATATGCTGAGGAAAATTTCTCCGCAGATGTCCCTGCTCACGACAAATATAACAAGCACCAGTAGCCTTCCGACATGAAGCTGCAGGATGCTTCCCATCACAGTGACTACAAAACTCCTCCTTCTTCTTCATCCTCTTCTTCCAAAAACGGAATGTACCTCGTGAACCACAAGAACCAGACGAAGTAGTAGGAGTAGAAGAAGACATAGGTCCAGATTGCACAACAGATTGAGCCCTAGGCCCAAGAGATCCACTAGGTTGTCCTAGCATCATCAATTGTGCCCGCCTG
Organism: Henckelia pumila; assembly: GCF_033568475.1. Lineage (NCBI taxonomy): Eukaryota > Viridiplantae > Streptophyta > Magnoliopsida > Lamiales > Gesneriaceae > Henckelia > Henckelia pumila. Next base: position 101,103,464 of record NC_133122.1, on the reverse strand, counting down.
TTGCTATTCTCCACTTGACGGCAACGGTTCACCAAAGTCTCATAAGATGTCGGATCATCACAGACGACAACTTGTGAATAAATATCTTGATTCAAGCCTTGCAGAAAGATATCATACTTGGACGGATCACTATCATTGATATGAGGACTAAAAGGTAGCAGATCAAGAAATTGTTGTTGATATTGATCAATAGTCATTGCTCCTTGCCTCAGAGTCAACAACTCCATAGATCGTGCATGTCGAACGGTTGGAGGAAAATATAATTTCTGAGACTACTGACAGAAATCCCCCCACATCTGATAAGTGTATTTTATACACTTAATTTATATATGATTTTAATTGTTAAATATTTGTTTCGAGCAGATTTATGTGGGTATTGTGTTGTTTTTGTGATTGTAGGAAATTATGGAGATTTTGTGAATTATGGAATTTTGAGGAGAAAAATAAGAAGTTTAGAAGAGAAAGAAGAAAAGAAAAGAAAACACACGTACAGACAAAGAAGATGAATAGTGATGGGCTTCAACTATTGGGCCTTAATTGATTAGCGCTTCTTTAAGCGCTAATGGGAAAGAAAGCAGCGCTATCGCGCTTCAGAGGATAAACTTGAGAACAGAGGCCTATACACGCGCGCGTGATTTCTGGAGCGGGCGCTTGTCGCTAAATTCTGAACTTGGAAATTTTTATTCGGAAGGAAATTTTTATAATTTCTTGGGCTTTTGAGTGGGCTTTGTGAGACACTATAAAAGGGAATTTTTCATCTGATTATGGGCGGCCGCAACACGTACAGAAAAAAAAATCAGAGATTTGATCGAGAACTTTTGGAGAAGGATTTTCTGAAGCTTCATCGTGAATAACGAAGACGGAGTTTGATCGACCAGACACGGCGTCGACGACGAATTTGTTTATTTTATATTTTATTTTATTCTGAATATGTTTGAATTTATGGATTATTGTTTTATTCAGAATTTTATTACGAACTAATTTTTTATAGTCTAGAGGTTGGATGGAACCTGGTGTAGACACTTTCTTGAATTCTTGATTTTATTGGATTGAATTTCTTCTAGATTAATTGTTTTTTTCTAGAATTGATTGTCTTTTCAATTATCTGATCAATATTTGATTTGTTATATTTATTTGAAATCTGGCACTCGGGAGAGGAGATTTTGAATAGGACTATTGGAAAATACACTGTTAATTGTTTATCTGACTCGGGAGAGCTTATAACTTTAACAGAGCTTTTTAAACGAGAACATAGTTTTGAATTGATCACTGCAAGTAGATTCTTAATAGGGATATTGGAATTGAATTGTAGTTGATATATTTTATTCGGCACTCGGGAGAAGGAATAATACACGTAAGTGTTCTTGGCTATTAATTCTTTGAAATTCATGAAGATTAATTAATTAGGATTGATTGTTGTTGAAACTAGGTGAAATCTATACCTCTAGACCATTTTCTCTAATTGATTTTTAATCTGAAAGTTGTGTGCGTGCTATCTAAAATCATCTGATTATTTCTTTTAAATTGCAAAACTCTTGATTATTGATTTTCTAGATAAAGTTTGGACTATTCTAATTACAAGCACTATTATTTTCATTTTACTCCCTGAGGGATCGATACTTGATTTTATCACTATATTAAAACTTGACACTCGTACGCTTGCGAGGAAATTTTCACAACAAGTTTTTGGCGCCATTGCCGAGGAGTAAATTTGATTAATTTTTAGTCTTGTTACCAATTAGTCTAGATTTTAATTTAGAGTTTTTTATTTTAATTTTAAGTTGCTAATTAATTTCTTCTTATTTTTAATTGCAGTCTATGCGACGATCTCAAAGTTCTAATTCTCTACTTTTTGATCCAGAGATCGAGCGCACTGCACGTGCTTTGCGAAGAGAGAGAAGAGAAGAACTTGAAAGAATGACTGAACAAGAAGAAAACCAAGCTCCCCTAGTGCCTATGAAAGATCACTTCAGACCGATGATCCAGGCTCACTATTCTGGAATCGCTCGAGGAACTATCAATGCAAACAATTTTGAGCTGAAGCCTGAATTGATCAACATGGTTCTACAGAACCAATTTAATGGGAGCGCCAATGCCGATCCTTATCTACACTTACGCATTTTTTTGGAGATAACCGATACGGTAAAAATTAATGGTGTGTCTGAGGATATTATACGCTTACGCTTGTTTCCGTTTTCTCTCAGGGATCAAGCCAGAAGTTGGTTGCAATCATTGCCGCTTGGAAGCATCACTACTTGGGAGGGGATGGCAGAAAAATTTCTTGCGAAATATTTTCCACCTGCCAAAACCACCCAACTAAAGATTGAGATCAGTACTTTCAAGCAGATGGACTCTGAACAGCTTTACGAGGCGTGGGAAAGGTATAAAGAATTATTAAGACGTTGTCCTAACCATAATTTTGCAGATTGGGAACAGATTGAGTGGTTTTACAACGGACTGAATGCGCCTACGAGAATGAATGTGGACTCAGCTGCTGGAGGTACTATATTTGCAAAGGATCATGTTCAGGCTTATGATATGTTGGAGGAGATGACGGTCAATAGTTTCCAATGGCCATCTGAGCGTATAGGAGTAAAGAAGCCGGCTGGAGTATATGCAGTGAATCCTCTCACGTCCATCACTGCTCAATTATCTGCACTGACTACACAGGTAGCTTCTTTGAATAAAATTAATATTGCAGATTCAAATGGAGTTGAAGGATCACCGGCTATAGAGCAAGTCAATTTTATAAATCCAAATGGCTACAGAGGATATGGAGCGTACAGAGGTAATCCTATTTCCAATACCTTTCACCATAATTTTCGAAATCATGAAGATTTTTCTTATGCTAACAATACTAATAAGGGTGATGGTAAGTTGTCTTTGGAGGATGTGGTTAGTACCTTTGTGCAGGAATCAGGTAAGAGGATGGCAAGAACTGAGTCTCGACTTGACAGTTTGGAGACGCACATGACCAACATGGGTGCTGTGTTGCAATCCATGGAAACCAGCATAGGGCAGTTGGCGAACGCACTGAAGGACAACAACCGCGGCCAGTTCCCTAGCAATACTGAGGTAAATCCCAAGGAGCAGTGCAATTCCATAGAGTTGAGAAGTGGAAAAGAAGTTGGAATTCAAGAACCTGCTGTTGAAGAGAAGAAATTTGAGGAAAAAGTTGAGGAGAAGGAGCCAAAACCGATGTATAAGCCTCCACTTCCCTACCCGCAGAGGTTCAAAAAGAAAGCATTGGACGAGCAGTTCTCCAAATTCTTGGAGATTTTCAAGAAAATTCACATCAACATCCCCTTTGCTGATGCTTTGGAACAAATGCCGAACTACGCAAAATTCATCAAGGAGATGATGTCCAAGAAAAGGAGACTGCTAGAGAACTAGGTGGTCAATTTGACTGAAGAGTGCAGTGCGGTGCTGCAAAAGAAGATGCCACAAAAGATTAAGGATCTAGGGAGTTTTACTATTCCTTGTTCTATTGGCTCTTCTTATTTTAATAATGCACTTTGTGATTTAGGGGCCAGTATTAACTTAATGCCATTATCTATTTACAGGGCCTTGGAGTTGGGAGACATGAAATCGACTAAGATTTCATTGCAATTGGCGGATCGGAGCATTAAATATCCACTAGGAATTGTTGAAGATGTTCTAGTCAAGGTGGATAAATTCATCTTACCAGTGGATTTTGTGATATTGGATATAGAAGCATATCATGGTGCTCCGCTCATTTTTGGGAGACCATTCTTGGCCACGGCTGATGCCAAGATAGAAGTGAAAAAGGGTGCGTTGTCGATTGGTGTGGAAGGCGAGAGAGTGATGTTCAACTTATTCATGAAGACATCTAATCCATCCATCAAAGACTTATGCTCAATTGAACCGGTTATGAACAGGGAGAACTGTAAAAGATCTGATTTTGCGGTTGATTCATCGAATGAGAGAGAGCCAAAACCACCAAAGAAGGCCACGAAAAAAGCAAAATTTAAAAGGCGGATCGTGGAATTTATTTGGCACGTGAAAGAGAAAGGGAAGACTTAATACTTTGAAAGTCGGGCTGGCGACTCTAAACCAAGCGCTTTTTGGGAGGCAACCCAAAAAAAAAAAAAAATTTTGTTTTATTTTTTTATTTATTTAAATTTCTGCTTTAATTTTTTTTGTTATTTTTATTTTTTGCTCATTAGTTAATTTTATGATTTTTGAATTATTGTTGATAATTTTGGAGGCCTAATTTTAAAATTGTTGAATTATTTTTAAGGATTTTGGTCTTCTTGCAGCGCATTATGCGCGCCCGCCTCCACTCTACGCACTGAAGCTACACGAACAGACCTCACCATGCGCTATCGCGCACTCCAACAGCGCTAGCACCAGCGCTATCGCAATGTACCCGCGCAAGAATAGAGCGCTATCGCGCAACGTAAGGGCGAGACATTAAGCGCCATCGCGCTCCGGGAGGGCGCTACTACTAGCGCTATCGCGCATAAAGAGTAGAAGAAATGTTGCGCTATCGCGCACGTGAGCAGCGAATATCAAAGCGTTATCGCGCTACTTAAGGGGCCACGAATTAATTGATTCAGACATTAAAAAGCCAATCCAGTCTGCTTATTTCCATTTCATGTCTAAATCTAAGACTTTCGCATCTTGCCATCATAAATTTTCCCCTGGACAAAACAGAACATATTTGGGATTGTAATCTTCAAGGCCATCGCAAAACAGAGATTCCCAGAATTCATCTTGCCCATCTACGCTTATTTCTTGGAATTCACTTGTTTCTGGGAATTTGGAGAATTTGGAAAATGTATTCGTGAACGGTACAAAAGCTGAAATTTTATCTCTTATATTTGATGATTCTTGATAAATGTTGTGATTTGAGGTTATTGGGTTGTCTGAGCTGTGGAGTGGAGTACGTTTGATGCAGTGAAATTTTATATCATTGTATTAGTGCCTACCAAGTGTTTGTTGAATTGCTTGGGTTATATTTGAACGTTAGTTGCTGGAATTGTTGGGAGTCTATTGCATTGTTTGAGGCATTTGATTTGAAGTGAGTTAAATTATTGAGTTACAATGCCACCGAAAACCAAAGGGAAAGGAGCAATTTCGTCGTCCTCTGCTGCTTCATATGATAGACACAGATTTTGGAATGCCACAGCAGAGGAGTATTGTTTTGATGTAATGGAGCGAGGGATGCACAAAGAAAGAGGAATGAGTTTGAGAGAGCATAGTGCACCGGTGTTAATTGAAGCAAAGAGAAGAGGTTGGGAGACATTTGTTAGGAGTCCACCAGATGCTGTTATATCATTGATTCATGAGTTTTATGCAAATTTGATGGTCAAAGACGTGAATCTGAAAGTTCGAGTTCGAGGGAAATTGGTGCCTTTTGATAAGAGTACAATTAACCGTCTCTATGAAATGCCGGATTTGGACATTGCAGATGATGAGTATGAGGTATTTAAGAATCAGTCATATCCAGATAACATTGTACTTCAGACCTTATGTGAGGATGGGGCGGAATGGAAGAAGAATGCGAAGGATGAAGTTGTTACATTTTCGTCCATATTTCTTCGACGAGAAGCGAATAACTGACATGAGTTTGTGGCTGCCAGGATGTTGCCATCTGGGCATACATCCGATGTGACTAAGATTAGAGCTGGACTGGTGTACTGCATTGTGACAGGGAAATCCGTTGATGCCGGGAGAGTAATTCAGTAGTCTATTATTGCTGCAGTTAGGGGTTCCTCGACTATCAGTTTACCCCACTCGTCCTTGATTACTCAACTTTGCCGGTTAGCTGGTGTTGTGTGGGATGATACAGAGCAGATTCTTCCAATTCGAGGTCCTATAAGAATTACTGGTGCATTGAGACGGGACAAGAAGAAGAAAGCAGCCAGTACTTCTGAACAGATAGCTGAACCACCGCAACCCTCGGAGCCACTACCACACTTTGAGCCAGCACCTTCCCATTTGGAAGGACTTATGTCACTACCGTCACATCCGGCCCCTGCGTATTCTACTCGTGATGATTCTACGGCCGTGCTTTCTCAGATGAAGAAGCAGTGGAGGATGATGCGAGCACATATGACATATATGCATGATTTCACTGCCGCTCTTGCCCAGAATTATCCGCCCACTGTTGTGCCTTATCCAGCTCCTCCGCAGTGGTATTCTGATGATACTGCTGCTGCTGCACCTTCGTTCCATGGAGATGATGATGATGACGCCGAGTCCTGATGCTCGGTGTCGAAGGTATGAGTCCCTTGTTCTTTTTATTGTTTTTAATCATTAGGGACAATGATTACATTAAGTTTGGGGGGAGATTAGTTTTTGATTTAGTGATTTAGTTGTTTGGTTGACATTTGAGTAGTTGAATTTTATTGTGTGCTTTATAGATAAAATTTTTAATTGTTGTTTTTGTTGAGTTGAGTTGAATTGAGTTGAGTTGAGAAAGAAATGGATGCATGGCCAATAAAAAATATTTTTGTGCTAGAACTGAAATCCATGATTGTCCACTTATCTAACAAATATTTTTGAAAAAATGGAACCAATTAGATGAACAATTTTCTATATACTCTGTGATTAATGCTTGAATCTGATTTTTGAGCCATACAGACATAGATATGATTGAGGCACTATTTGAAAATTTTTGGGCCTAATTTTCATTGAATTTATCTTTAGTTGCCCATTTGAGCTACACTTGTATATTAGTACATTGAGGTACGAAAATTCTGAATTTGTTGTGAAAATCATCTTTAACTGCTGATGATTATTCTTTTTCTGCACTGATTGAATTTGTATGATTTAATTGTGGATTGAAACTTGTCTAGAACTAGTTCGGACACTCTTCGAGGCAAAATACGGGCAAAACTGAGATTAGGAATGATTTAGGCGATTTTTCTGAATTCGTTTGAGCCTTTCAAGCTACCTAATTATCTATTTTATCCCTAGTACCTTGTTTGAGCTTTATTGAAAATCGAATGGCATGCGTGTAAACGTGTGATTATACCCCCATTCGTCATTATTTCAAGGTCCTACATTGACTACCTGAATAACCTATACACTATTTCATACCTTTAAGGGAGTAATTTGAATGCTAAAATGTTGTATGCTCCTAGCTTTATTTGAAAAAAAAGGATTGGTGTGGTGGATGAATTGAAAAGAAAAAAAAAGGTAGTAGAAAAAAAGAGTTGAAAAATGTGGTAGAGAGTTGAAAAAGTTCTGAAAAGAAGAGTTGTGAAAAAGTTGAGAAATGAAGTGAATTGAAAGAATGTGAAATTGTGAATGAAAAAGGAGTCGTAATTGAGTTTGATAATGATAAATTACTCCTTATTTTGAATTCTTATCCTTTATTTGTAGCCATGAGCCAGGCCTAACATTATAAGCTGAATAAGTCCTATTGACCGAGTCTCAGTTGCCCATTATACTAGTGGAGAAGAGTTGCGAGAATTTAGCATATGGACTGTTGATTGATGCTTTTAATGATTATGAATTTTGATCTAAACACTTACACGTTTATTCTTTGCATTTACCTAATTGTGAGTGTTTTTGATTAATATCCTATATTTGATCCTATGATATCCTTGAAAAGTCATCATGATCTATGAATGTTTGAATTGAATTTGGAGGCTGGTGTTTTGAATTTGAGTTGCGGAGATTGTGAGTTTATGCGGTTATTATTTTGTGATTGGCTAAAACTTTCAAGTGTTAGTAGGTTGGATATGATTTGGATTTGATATTTTTGAAATCATTGTTGAGGCCATTGTTCCATAATATTTCTTGACTATTTTTGTGGGTTTGATAGAATGAGTTGTTGGAATTTAATAGTTTTGCTCGGGACTAGCAAAAGTCTAAGTTTGGGGGTATTTGATAAGTGTATTTTATACACTTAATTTATATATGATTTTAATTGTTAAATATTTGTTTCGAGCAGATTTATGTGGGTATTGTGTTGTTTTTGTGATTGTAGGAAATTATGGAGATTTTGTGAATTATGGAATTTTGAGGAGAAAAATAAGAAGTTTAGAAGAGAAAGAAGAAAAGAAAAGAAAACACACGTACAGACAAAGAAGATGAATAGTGATGGGCTTCAACTATTGGGCCTTAATTGATTAGCGCTTCTTTAAGCGCTAATGAGAAAGAAAGCAGCGCTATCGCGCTTCAGAGGAGAAACTTGAGAACAGAGGCTTATACGCGCACGCGTGATTTCTGGAGCGGGCGCTTGTCGCTAAATTCTGAACTTGGAAATTTTTATTCGGAAGGAAATTTTTATAATTTCTTGGGCTTTTGAGTGGGCTTTGTGAGACACTATAAAAGGTAATTTTTCATCTGATTATGGGCGGCCGCAACACGTACAGAAAAAAAATCAGAGATTTGATCGAGAACTTTTGGAGAAGGATTTTCTGAAGCTTCATCGTGAATAACGAAGACGGAGTTTGATCGACCGGACACGGCGTCGACGACGGATTTTTTTATTTTATATTTTATTTTATTCTGAATATTTTTGAATTTATGGATTATTGTTTTATTCAGAATTTTATTATGAACTAATTTTTTATAGTCTAGAGGTCGGATGGAACCTGGTGTAGACACTTTCTTGAATTCTTGATTTTATTGGATTGAATTTCTTCTAGATTAATTGTTGTTTCTAGAATTGATTGTCTTTTCAATTATCTGATCAATATTTGATTTGTTATATTTATTTGAAATCTGGCACTCGGGTGAGGAGATTTTGAATAGGACCATTGGAAAATACACTGTTAATTTTTTATCTGACTCGGGAGAGCTTATAACTTTAACAGAGCTTTTTAAACGAGAACATAGTTTTGAATTGATCACTGCAAGTAGATTCTTAATAGGGATATTGGAATTGAATTGTAGTTGATATATTTTATTCGGCACTCGGGAGAAGGAATAATACACGTAAGTGTTCTTGGCTATTAATTCTTTGAAATTCATGAAGATTAATTAATTAGGATTGATTGTTGTTGAAACTAGATGAAATCTATACCTCTAGACCATTTTCTCTGATTGATTTTTAATCTAAATGTTGTGTGCGTGCTATCTAAAATCATCTGATTATTTCTTTTAAATTGCAAAACTCTTGATTATTGATTTTCTAGATAAAATTTGGACTATTCTAATTACAAGCACTATTATTTTCATTTTACTCCCTGAGGGATCGATACTTGATTTTATCACTATATTAAAACTTGACACTCGTACGCTTGCGAGGAAATTTTCACAACAACATCACCTGTCCTTTCTCCATACGTGCCTGAGTAGCCTTGGAATCCCGCCATAAGCGTGCTCGATCTTCTAGAACAAATTCTAGAACTTCCAGTTTTTTCTCTTCAGTGCACTCGAAAGCTCGGAAAGCACTCTCGAGTTTGGACATCCATCCTCTCGCTTGTTCAGGATTCTCGCCACCTAATAAAGGCTTCGGTCCTACTTGCATAAACTTATTAATAGAGTAGCGACGTCTACCCTCATGAGTACGATGTCGATCCTCATGATGATAGCGATGATGACGATGATGACCACCTCCCTGGCCAACACTACCGTGACTTTCGTCAGCCATATCCTGAAAAGAATTGCACATTAAAATCCCAAATGCGCAAAATTCAAGACTAGACTAAATCCCAATTAGTAATCCCAAAATCTAAGCATGCTCTGATACCAAAAATTTAGTGACCCTGCATTGAATCACCTACTAACTGACAACTAATAGCATGCATTAAACTAAATAAAGAAAAAATGCTTAACAGAGTAAAATGTGCGGAAACATAATCCAAAATTTACATATCATCTTAGTAAAACAAGTCCAAGCATAATACTATAGTGATACAACCATATTGAAGAAATTAAAAGTAAACATTATACATCTAAACAAATCTTGCTGTATAAAATCCCCTGAAAAAGCTCCGGCTCCCTAGTCCTGCCTCGAACTACCGGCTCCGTCCATCCTGCGACCTGCCCGTGGAATAGGGTGTCCAAGATAATAACTAGGACGTGAGCGCTAACGCTCAGTACATAGACATGAGTAAACATATGTATATAATGCATGCAACATGATGACTGGTAAAGGGCATCTGAAAAATCATGCTTAGTACCGATGCCACATGAGTGCTGCCACCGCTTGGATCAACCTCTGGGTGCAACCAGACTCGTCTAGTACACTAGAGTAGTCAGACATACATGTCCCACCCATCGCGGTACTCTCAATGACAGACAATCGGGTATAGAGCTGAGCGGCTCTATAATCAGGTATAACAAGGTATAGGCTCAACGTGTATGTGCACATGATATATGAATATGGAAAATGGTAAAACATACATCATGCCACATAATAATGCCAAATAAATGCAACATATAAACATGTATACTCGCTGGTAATCTCAGTCATTGTGTACATACCTCTAGGCTAGTTCAAGTATAATAGGATCCTAGGTTCCAAGACTATATTCAAAATTTCATCGTATCACTACACAAATTCTATAGGCCTTAACTAAGCTAGTAAGTACTCCCAAAACTTAAATAGATTCGTGGACCATACCTTCCTCCGTCGTAAGCCCTTTGGAGTCGCTAGTCTCGGATGACTATAACCACACCTTGGTTATTCCAGAACCTCTATTATAACCTATAGGGCCCGCAAGTGTCTAACTCACACTATATATAACTGAAGAAGGAAACTCGGAAATCGATATGAAAATTCTGAATCAGAAATCCTCTATTTATAGGAAAATTTTACGGATACAAACATTGCGTTCGTTCCTGGTTCGTTGCATCCGTTCCTGCATGTTCGACACTTGTCAAAACTCGTAGCTTAGTCATCAAGCCACCTCATGTCTGCCTGTATCTAAAGGAACGTTGGGTTCGTTCTGAGGAACGTTGCGTCCATTCGCTAACCCAACGTTGCGCCCGATCGCCAACAGAAGCTCCGTTCGTCAAATCATATTTTTAGTTTTGATTAATCATGTAATTAATTAAATCGAGATGCGGGTTACTACAATATTTGTGAGAACTGTGTGATTTGTAGGAAATCTAAGTCTAAGACACAACCACATGGATTGTATAATCCACTTCCTATTCCTAGTGAACCATGGGTAGACATTTCTATGGATTTTGTTTTAGGATTACCAAGTTCTAAGAAGGGGAGGGATTCTGTGTTTGTGGTGTTTGATTGATTTTAAAAAATGGCTCATTTAATTGCATGTCATAAATTCGATGATGCATCTCATGTTTCGGACTTGTTCTTTAATGAAATTGTTAGATTACATTGCATTTCTAGGAGTATTGTGTCTGATAGAGATACTCGCTTCTTGAGCTACTTTTGGAAAACATTATGGTGCAAACTTGGTACTAAACTACTGTTTTCGACTACTCATCATCCTCAAACAGATGATCAAACTGAGGTCGTTAATAGAACATTAGGAACTTTGTTACGTACTATAATTAAAAAGAATTTGAAAATTGGGAAAATTTTTTGCCATTTGTTGAGTTTGCATATAATCATAGTGTGCATTCTACTACAAATTTTCACAATTTGAAATTGGGTATGGTTTTAATCCTTTAACCCTATGTATTTAATGTCTTTGCCTATGAGTGAAAGGGTTAACATTGATGGAAATAAAAAGGCTGAGTTTGTGAGAAATTTGAATGAGAAGGTGAAAGCAAACATTGAGAAAAAGAACTTGCAATACACAAAGCAAGCAAACAAAGGTAAAAAAAGGTCGTGTTTGAACCCGGTGATTGGGTTTGGTTGCACTTGAGGAAAGAGCGTTTTTCGGAGAAGCGGCGTTCTAAATTGTTACCAAGAGGCGATGGACCTTTTCATGTCTTGGAGAGGATCAATGACAATGCTTACAAATTAGATTTTCCAGGTGAGTATATTGTCAGTGCTACTTTCAATGTTTTTGATTTGTCTCCGATTGATATAGGTGATGATCAAGATTTGAAGACAAATCCTTTTCAAGAAGGGGAGGATGATGCGATCATGGATTGCTCACATGTTGATCAAGTGGTTAAGGATCCGTTGGAGATACCACGAGGACCAGTTATGAGAGTCCGAGTTAAAAGGTTCAAGGAAGCACTTCAATCTTTGATGATGAAGTCATAAGAGGGCGTTGGATTTCTTGATATTCAATTTGGGGGATGTTAATCTTATTGAGGTCAAAAGAGGTCAAGAAAGTGAAGAAATTGAAGATCAAATTCAAAGATACGGCATGCCCGTGCCTTGTTTTGCAAACCTAACGCGCACCCGCGCCTTTAAGACCGCGCGCCCGTGCGTACAAGTACTGAGTTCACAAGATTGTGCGAAACTGCAGCGCGCCCGCGCCTTTCTCTTTGTGCGCCTACGCCTTGCCTGCACAACCCATGTGCGCCCGTGCCGTGACACTACGCGCCCGTGCCGTGACAATGCGCACCGGAACGATCGAATTTTACACACACTAAAGGTGTTTGTGTGTGTGTTTGGGAATCTTAGTATTTTGATATTATTTTGCCTATTTTGAGTCTTTTATTCCTACTAAAAAACTTTTAAGAGATATTATTATATCTTTAGATATATTTTGTGATATCTTTTATTATTTTGTAGTTGTATTATAAATATAACAAACATTCATTATTGAATAACAATTAAGATTTTCAGATTATTGATTATTCAATACATAAAATTCTCTATAGTATTTTATTGAAGCTTTGTGCTTTATTCAAAATCAAACTGATCAAAGTTCTTCAACTTTGTTGCGCTTGTGAATCGATTTTTCACTTGGCTGTCAAAGACAGGTTCCTTTGAAAGTTTAATTGAATTATTGATTGTTTTCTATCGTGATTCTCTGTTGCTAGTTACGGGTTCAACTAGAGTTGGAGATCCAAATCTGTACTTTTTTCAAAAGTCGGGACAAAATATTTGATTTCTTTTGTATTCGAATTGAGGGTGCGATTCGCTATAATCGTGCTTGCCTTTCATTCATAAGAATTCATATCACTTCCTAACAAGAAAGTACTATCCTGAAACATTATTAAATCCCAACGTATATTCTTACCACCGATAACCTTAACCAAGCTATCAGACTAACCATGACCACATGAGTCAAACTGTAACCATTATCCGTGATCAGCAGAAACCCAAAAGTTTCGTCTCCTGCAATCCTAGAGATCTCTAAACGACTAAAGAATTTCTAAATGTACTTGAATCGTCTACCTCTTTGAGGCATTACCAAGGACCAAACTCCCAAGAACATCGGCTCATAGTACCATCTCAAGTACCTCTAGATTCACTACATCCAAAGTTAACATTGATTGAAATAAACCTATCAATCACGTTGATCCACTGCAGCACTCGTTTAGCCGAACAATATCAACAAAATTTAGGCAATCGCTCGCCAATTCTCGGTTACTGACAATTTACATGGCTTGATCAATGACTCTGATCTCGTTAACATAAACATCCTAATCCCAAACACTTGGAATCACAAGATTCACATTGAATTATCATTTCTATCTCTGACAGAGCCAGACGATAGCTAAGGGTAGACTAATGGCACAAACTCGCATCAGTCTGGACATACTGCTAACTGTATTGTCCATCTGAAATGAACACCAAGACTAGCTAAGCCCAAAACAGTTTACAATCCGATAACCTGGATCATCCTGTCTCAAGGAATCCCAATCATATCTCTGATTAAATCAGATGATACTCATAATAACCATTTGTAGGAGTCCATCTAACTACTATACCTAGCCGTCTAGTGATATCCCAAATATCAAAGGTCAAAATCCTATATGCTCAGAAAAATCACTCGTCAAGGAAAATTCCTCTCGAGACTAATTCTGACGGCAGGAATCCAAAACCTGCATCTCTGATGAAAGCCAGACGTTAACTAACTCTCAATACCACACCTGGTATCTGTCCAAGGTCGGGAAAAATACACTCTTGGTCCTGCAATTTGCCATTTTTTATTTTTGGTCTTGTTAAAAGTAAATTTGCAATTTTAGTCCTGTAACTTGCATTCTTTTTTCATTTTTGGTCTTATTAACATTGAATTCGCATTTTTAGTCCTGTAACTTTAATGAATTTTTATTTTAAGCCTTTTTAACACCGAATTTACAATTTTAGTCATGTAACTTGCATTCTTTTTCATTTTTAGTCCAGTTTACATATAATTTTAATTTTTTTATCTTGCAACATTCATATATTTTTATTTTTAGTCATATTATCGATTAATTTATATTTTTAATTAAATAAATTTCATATTTTTTTTATATTTTTTTTCATAATATATTATGATTTACAAATTTTAAAATTTTTAAAATTTAAATGAATCAACCAAAATTCAACTAAAAATTATTCGAAAATTTTTTACACTAAATATCATCTTATAAAATACATAATATAAATAAAACTATTAATCTAATATGAATAATTTTTTTCGGTTTAGTTTTTATGTATATAATCTGAAATTGAACCATATAATTTTATTTTATTTTTAATCATATTAAAGGGTAATTCAATGGCCTTGTTAACACTTAATTTTTATTTTTAGTCATATTAAAGGCGAATTTTTTATTTTTATACCATGTGATTTGTAATTTTTTCATTTTTTATTCATATTTCTACCAAAAATTGTCTGTGACAAGCATAGATGATGTGAATACTTAAGATTTGGTTAAAAAAAATGACCATAAATCCAAACTCAAGAAACAAAATACCAAAACAAAAATGAAATTTTGTTTGGATATAAATTTAAAATAAAAAATTATATGGTTTGATTTCATATTATATATCAAAACTAAACCCAAAAAAATATGATTCACATTAGATTAATAGTTTTATTTATTTATATTATGTATTTTATAAGATGATATTAAGTTTAAAAATGTTTTGAATAATTTTAGTTGAATTTTTGTTATTTAATTCATTTAAATTTTAAAAGCTTTAAAATATGTAAATCATAATATATTATAAATAAAAATGTAAAAAAGTATGAAATTTATGGAATTAAAAATATAAATTCATTGATAATATGACTAAGAAAAAATATATAGAAGTTACAAGACAAAAAGTGAAAATTCAATGCAAAAGGGACCAAAAATGAAAAAAAAACATGTTACAGGACTAAAATTATAAATTCAATGTTAACAGGACTTAAAGTGAAAAATTCATGAAAGTTACAGGACTAAAAATGCAAATTAATGTTAATAGGACCAAAAATGGAAAAAAATGCAAGTTACAGGACTAAAATTACAAAATTAATTTTAACAGGACCAAAAATGAAAAATGTGCAAATTATAGGACCAAAATTGTAATTCTCCCATCCAAAGTCATACCCCACTGCAACTATTGCCAAATTTCTAGACTGAGTAGCCTCCTCTGACAGCCGTTCTTGAAGCACGAAGACTTCCAGACAACCTCTGAAGCACAAAAGGCTCTTAGAGTAACACTGGCATAAGGTCGCACCTCCTCACATCTAGTCCCGGTCACAGTCCACAACTAACGGTATCACATGACCTAATACCCTGATGAAAACCCATAATCAAATGGCAACAACCTAAAGAGGCCAAAACAACCAACTGTTTTAAAAAAAATGTGACGCCTAGAATTTCATAATTTAATTTTCATTCCTAAATTAGTTTTTAATATTTATGATTTTAATTATTTTAATTATTTTGTGTTAATTGGCTAAATATTATATTTTTCACGCTTATTAGAATATATTATTTTTAACGTTTGCAAAAATTAGCATTTTTATTCCGGGACTAGTAAAATCAAATTTAATATTTTAAATTAGGATTTTAAAGCGTTTATTTTTATTTAGTGCAATTTAACCTATAGTCCTAATTGCTATTATGGTGTAGCACTTTTGATTGTTGGGTAGCAATTTTACACCCAAACTTACACACTTAGACTTTAGGATTTAACCCTAGCCTCCACCATTTCTCACACTCTCATTCACGCTCAAACTCACACACCTCACACGATTCTCCACATTTTCTCTCCTAGCACCAAGGGCAGCTATCTTCAATTCTTCTCCAAGCATTTCCGCCGCCAACCACCACCCGCTGCTCCGACCTGCCGCCAGCTCTGACGCAATTCATCTCCAGCTCGAGCTGTGCGGGTTGTCTCAGCTTCCTTGGCTCGGATTTTAGCTCATTTCGAGCCCTTATTCTTTGGGTTCTCTAGTTTAGGCAAGAATGTGGTTCTTTTATTCACCTTGTAGACTATATTGTATTGTATTTGGATTATGTGTTGCATTTCATATGTTCGAAAGAAATGATCAGGTTCCCTGTACGATCCCTTCCCCATTTAGCCATGATTTTTCTTCATTCATGATTTCAAAACTATGTTGTTAGTTGATGTTTTTGAATGTTTATGAACTTGGATTGTGAATGCATTGAAGCTATGATATCTTCAAAAATTTCAGATTTTTTTTTCTATGCTTCGTGTTCTAAAAACAAAGGGCTAATTGCATCCACATCCCCTGTGAAAAGTCTAAAAGACATAAAACCCTCTAAGAAATATTAATAGACTAATGTATCCCTTAGTTTTTTAAAATGTAGCACATTTCACCTCTATGTTATATAAACTCAGGCACATTTATACCCTCTCATAGGGGTTTTTATGCTAATTTTTTTAAAACATAGGGTCTAACATGCTATTAATTTTACACATGGTGTTTTATGCCTTTTAGACTTTTCACAGGGGATGTGAATGCAATTAGCCCTACAAAAAAATATTCATAAATGTTCTTGGAATTGGTTCGACCATTTATCCAGATTTATGTACATTTTTATTCGAAATTTCAAGGTTGTTTGAAGTCATGATGTTCGAATTTTCAAGGGTTTCATGGCTTGTTGTTTCGAGCAAATTCCAGATTTATATCTTAGCATTTTGTTCGATCTTTTCTTTCAGATTCCTTCATGGCATGTTTTGGTTCGAACACTTGTTGTTGTTGTGTTGATTTGGATGGTGATTTAGAGCTACCATGGATGATATGTAGTTCACATGGTAGCAACTAGGATGACTTAAAGTTAGTTTGTTAGATGGAGTGGGGATCATTCGTACTAGAAAAGGCTTGGTCTCGGTTATGGGGTGTTGAAGGGGCTGCCATTTTTCGTGTATAGTTGAGCTGGTTTGTGGTGCGTTTTATGGAGTTTTGTATGAGCCTATATGTTGGTCTTGACCTTAGTATAATGGCTTGGAACTTGGAAGTCAAATAGATAAGTTAATGATTAAGTATAAAGGTGGGCTTGAGAAGAATTTTGGATACGTTTGGGCTGTCCGGAAATTGGTTTTAAAACAGGGATTAAACTCGGGTTTTGGTCAAGGGCTCGGGTCTGGAATTAGTATAAGATGTTGAAAATATGCCGGTTCAAACGGGAATTTATTTGGTTAAGTCTTGGTCGAGTTCTAGATTTTTAATTAATTAGGTTAAGAATTTTTGAAGCCAAAGGGCTTGTTGCCCGGAATTTGACTTTTCATAAAATGATCGCTTAGGAAATAAGTTCAGAGGTTGATATCCTGGCTTAGTTCTAAGTGTCATGGACTCGTGATTTTAAGAGGAATCCTTTATGATTAATAATCGAGCAAGTTACATATTTTACGGGTGAACCGCTCCAATTTGTCTTAAGCGCTAAATTATTGTTTAGTTACCCATCCTTTGGTTTGTCTCCTAAATCACCATCCTGGTTATCAATGTGTGAGTCATTTTCATGATTATAAATTAAACATTTACATGTACGTCATATTTAAATATGCATGCTATGTCTCATATTCAAGAATGAAAGAAAAGTATTTTTACGAACGAAGTGAGATGATTGTGACTACATTTATCACGTGTTTGGGCGAGTTAAGAGACGTCTTATCTCCCCTTACCAAAATATTCATGTGTTTGGACGAGTTGAGAGACTTCTTAGCTTCCCTTACCAAAATTATGGGTTTGGACGAGTCGAGAGAAATCTTGGCTTCCCTTACCACCCACGGGGCAAGACGAGTTGGGAAATATCCTGAATTCCTTGCGGTATAGAGCACTGCAGCCATGATCATGATCGAAAACCACAGAGTCAAAAATTCAAGGATCTAATTTCAAATCATTTATATCCATGTTTCAGTACAGTTTATTCAGTTACATTGCTCATGCTTGACTTAGCCATGCATATATTCCATTCATGTTCACTTCATTCTTTTAGAAATCATTTGTTTAAGTTAAGGGCACAAAGTATATTTTTTTACAAGTTATTTTCAATATTTTTGTGCTTGTATTTATGTAGTACTCGTCATCCCCCCCCCATATTCTTGTTGAGTCTGTTAGACTCACTACACTTATTGCTTTAATGTGAGGAGTATTTCATTGAGATCGAGGGTCAGGATCCCCAGGGCGAGGTCACCGGTGGTGCAGGCCCTTGACCGTCGTGCTTTTAGTTGTTCCGCAAGCTCTGATGTATTTATTTATGAGTTGTAGCATTTCATACAATGTCAGTCATTTGCAGGATGTGTTTTCCTTGCTTTAGAATATTTGGCATGAAAACGTAACGGATTATTTTTCCGCAACTGTGTGGGATTAACTTCCACTTTCTGGATTCTATGACTATTGTATTTGGATTTTTATCTCGTGTTTATTTTATTTTTATTTGAATTGCTGAGTGTGTCAATTGGGCTTAAAATATTTTAAAGCGAGTGTCATGGAAATTTTTTAAAATTCCGCAAATTTTTTATTTATTTATTTTTATTTAGAGGGTTAGGGTCGTCTCAGTTGGTATCACAGCACGGTCTTGGTTTGGGCTGTGCCTACTGTCGGTTGCCGAAACTCGAAAGGATCTCGCCTCAAAGTATGTAAGATTTAAGTTTCCTTTATTGTTATTTGATCAGATTAGTAGCATTAGTTTCCTAAATTATTTGAGCATGCTTAAGTTTAGATAAAAAATTTTTTTTCATAAGGCATGAAATTTGAATGTGGGAATTTGAACTTGCGTACAGATGGCTCGTCTTCGTGACCACGATGCACCTTAACCACCACCTCCTCCGCCCCCTCCACCAGTTGATGTTGGGGCTCAGGTGCTAGCTGGCCTGGCTCGTATCTTAGAGCAGCATGCCGAGGCTCCGAGGGCTAGACCTAGTGTGATCTATGAGCAGTTCATGACTTTTTTGGTACTACGGATCCGATGGTAGCGGAGGGCTGGATTCGCTTGCTTGAGGAGATTTTCCGCTATATGGAGTTGGGAGATGAGGACTGAGTTTGCTGCATGACGTTCCATCTCAAGGACGACGCCACTTTGTGGTTTGAGGGTGTGGAGAAGACTGTTGATGTTACCACCGTGACTTGGGAGGTGTTGTGAGACCCCATTTATAATCCTCTAATAACGAATAATTAAACAAAATCGAATACGGGAGCCAATATAAAATCGAATCAAATTTTATTTTATTTTTTTAAAAGGGACGCGCGGCCGCGCCTCTCAATGCGCGGGCGCGTATAGCCCCCTGCCCTGGGCACGCGGGCGTGCCTCCCTAGACACGGGTGTGCATGGCGTCCTGCCCGGAGAGGTGCAGGGCGCGCGGGCGCGCATCCTAGACGAGCGGGCGTGCATAGCCTACTGAAATCGCTTCCAAAAAGACCTCAAAAGGGTAAAATAACACCAGAAAAGGTTCCGACATGATCCAACTAATGATTCAACAATCATAAGATATTCAAAATACAAAAGGAGAGTAGATCATGCAATAGACTAAGTTCTTCCAAATTACAACATGTCGAGTTCTAAGAAGGAGTTCAAACGACTCAACAAAACTCAAAATAGATCATTCGACTCGACCCTACAACACGGTGTCTCACGTCTATCGTCACACCCCGAGCTAACCCAAACGACTTGGTCCAGCTCCTGATCCTCCTGTTGCCAAGTACACATAAAAACAAAGACAACAGCCGGATAAACCGGTTAGAAATATAATTTCTAAGTAAAAGAGACAGACATGCAATATCAAGTAAACACCTCAGATCAAAATGTAATAATCAGTAACAAATCAAAATGAAAATGAATAAATGCATGACTTCAAAACTCGGGATTATCAAATCAGATAATCGAAATTTCAATCAGTATTCGGTTGGGATCCCGGGGCCAAGTTTTCACAACAACTCACCGACACACCCATTCGGGGTGGATGTCGTTCAACTCAACCCCTAGACTTCAGAGCAACTATAAGAAGTATTTTGGAAATTGGAAAATCTCAAAATCCAAGGCCACTCCAATATAGCTCCCAAAATCGTCTAATTTCAAAACGAATCGAATAATCGGCTCAATATGAATGCAAGTGCATCAATAACTAAATCAAGTTCATGCAAGCAAATAAACAAGCGGTATGTGATTTTCGGGAACTCGAGAATAAGTCGATCTCGATTATTCGTTCCCATTCATTTCAATGTCGACTTTTACCTTTTTCTCGAAGTTTAATCAATCCTGTGAAACAAGAGACAACTCGATTCAAATCTAAACAATTCGAAACTCAAAGTCGATAAATCAAACAATCTATACCATCTTCCAACTATTCGATTGGTAACCGATCTCCAAGTCATCCAATCCCAATCTCTAGTCAACTGTCAAAACATCGAGACACGGATTCGATATCAACTCGGAGTTCAAACTCAATCAAATTCGATATACAAATCAAACCGAACCAAACCGATAACTCAAACTCGATTTGGACGGCATAACGACTATAAATTGACTATTCGAAAAAACTCAAATCATCAACAACAATCATAACAACTCAATCATCACTACAATCCATCAAAACAACTCAAATACAACCTCAATCAAAATCACCATTTTTGAAATAATGCCTCAAAATTCATATAAAATCCAAACTTCGTTCTTTTTCCAAACCGACTTCGAATACACGATCTATACTAGCTCAAGAACGACATACTCCAATATTATCAAATTCTGACAAAACAACAAAATCGAAGTTCAAGAGATCGTAGAAAAACTTACGTCTAAACGGAGCCCTCGTTGCGGTGATCGTGAATCTCAACTCGGAATGAAAATCTAACGGTCGGATCGAGCGAATCGAGCGGAAAGAAATCTCAAAAAGGCGATGGCCATGGCTTGCTTCAGTACATACAAAATGGGAGGAGGAGGGAGGAGAAGAGATTGAGTGAAGTGATGGGGGAAATGGCAACTTGCAAGGATAATATATAAAAAATCCCATTTTTGCATTTCATTCCTTTATTTCTCCAATCTTGCAAAGTAACCCCCTGCTAAATATCAAAACGATCCTCAATCACTAAAAACTCCGATTATCTCGATTAAACTCAATTATAATAAAATCGGGGCATTACAATTCTCCCCCTCTAAGATTCGATTTCATCCTCGAAATT
The DNA here is from genome assembly GCF_033568475.1 of Henckelia pumila. NCBI lineage: Eukaryota > Viridiplantae > Streptophyta > Magnoliopsida > Lamiales > Gesneriaceae > Henckelia > Henckelia pumila. The sequence goes on along the minus strand of NC_133122.1, from coordinate 101,082,102 downwards.
TTACAGATCACAGGTTGAACAAAACGAAACAAACTAAAGACTAACTCACCTCAATCGAACAACTCTGGAAATCGCTGCCTCATATCGGATTCGGTCTCCCAAGTCGCTTCTTCAACTCCGTGACGACTCTACTGAATCTTCACTAACGGAATCGACTTGCTTCTGAGCTGCTTCTCTTTTCTGTCAAGAATTTGAATCGGTCGCTCGAAGTAACTCAAAGTCTCATCCAATTCGGCCTCATCTGGCTGAAGAACGTGGGACGGATCCGGATGGTACTTCCGTAGCGTAAAAACATGAAACACATCGTGGATGCCTGAAAGAGACGGAGGAAGAGCAATCCTATAGGCCTCTGAACAGAGAAATCTTTAGAAATACACGGTCTCCTTTCTCAAAACACAGTGGTCTGCGTCTGATGTTCGCATACTTGGCCTGTCGATCCTGGGCTATCTTCATTATGACTCTAATCAACTTCACCTGCTCTGCCATATCACGAATCATGTCTGGACCCAACTCAGGTGATTCTGAAATCTCGTCCCAAAACAACGGAGATCTGCACTTCTTTCCGTACAAACCTTCGAAAGGTGCCATTCCAATGCTCGCCTGGAAGCTGTTATTGTACGAAAACTCCACTAGAGGTAAGGAATCTTGCCAACCTGAGCCAAAATCAAGCACTACAGCCCGAAGCATATCCTCCAAGGTCTGGATCGTACGCTTGGACTGACCATCGGTCTGAGGGTGATATGCTGTGCTCAAGTGCAAACGAGTACCCAAAGCCTCCTGTAGACTGTGCCAAAAGTGAGAAGTGAATCTCGGATCTCTGTCTGATACTATCAACTTCGGCACACCGTGCAATCTCACAACCTCTCTGACATACAACTCGGCCATCTGATCGTGACGGTATGTCATACGGTAAGGAATGAAGCAAGCAGATTTTGTCAACCGGTCAATCACAACCCAAATCGCATCACAACCTCTGACTGAACGCGGTAGCTTCGTGACAAAATCCATTGAGATATGATCCCATTTCCATTCCGGGACAGGCAAACTGTCAATAATCCTCCGGGCTTCTTCCTCTCAGCTTTCACCTATTGGCAATTCAGGCAACGGGATACAAACCTCGTGACGTCTCCTTTTAACTGCTTCCACCAGAACTGAGTCTTCATGTCATTATACATCTTCCGGCCTCCAGGATGAACACTGAACCGACTGCAATGCGCATCTCGAAGAATACGATTTCTTAACTCAGAAACATCGGGCACAACAATATGGCTATTCACAAACAAAACGTCATCCTTGACCTGAAACTCTGACTGGTGACCTGCTCAGACTCTCTCTATCGAACTCTGAATACTCGGATCTGATCTCTGAGCCTCTCTAATCGACTGAAACAACTCTGGCTCGGCCTGAATCGAAAAAACTCTGATGGATCTCCTATCGGTCTCAAATCCATACCAGAAGTACAAAAATCTTCAATCAATCGAGAGACACCAATCGTAGAAAGAGACAAAGAACAAAGCTTCCGACTAAGAGCGTCTGCAGCTGCATTCAACTTTCCAAGATAATACTTAATTTCGCAGTCGAAGTCCTTAAGCAAATCTATCCATCTCCTCTGTCTCATATTTAGCTTGGACTGGGAAAACAAGTATTTCAGGCTCTTGTGGTCAGAAAATATCTCAAATGACTTGCCATACAGGTAATGGCGCCAAGTCTTCAAAGCAAACACGATTGCAGCTAGCTCGAGATCATGGATCGGATAACGAGTCTCGTGAGGCTTCAGCTGCCTCGAAGCATAAGCTATGACGTGCTTCCTCTACATGAGAATGCATCCAAGACCATGGTGAGAAGCATCGCAGTACACAGAAAAACCTCCAGTACCTGATGGAATAGACAAGATCGGAGCGCTGGTCAATCTCTTCTTCAGCTCAATGAAACTAGCCTCACACTGTTCGGACCAAAGAAATGGTGCATTATTCTGGGTCAACTGAGTAATCGGCTTTTCAATGGAAGAGAATCTCTCGATAAATCGGCGATAATACCCCGCTAAACCCATGAAGCTTCGGATTTCTGGCACTGATGTCGGTCTCTGCCAATTCATAACTGCTTCGATCTTACTGGGGTCCACATATATTCCATCTCCTGATACAATGTGACCTAGGAAAACCACTCGGTCCAACCAAAACTCGCACTTCGATAGATTAGCATACAACTGTTCGGCTCGCAAAGTCTGCAACACAATCCTAAAATGCTCGGCATGTCAGAACAGTTCTTAGAATAGATCAGAATGTCGTCGATGAAGATGATGACGAACTCATCTAGATACCACTGAAAGATGCGATTCATCAGGTCCATAAAAACTGCTGGAGCATTGGTCAAACCAAAAGGCATGACTATGAATTCAAAATGCCCATATCTGGTTCTGAAAGCTGTCTTTGACACATCCTCGTCGCGAACTCTCAGCTGATGATACCCTGATCGCAGATCTATCTTCGAATACACTGAAGAACCTTGCAGTTTATCAAAAAGGTCATCAATTCTTGGAAGAGGATACTTGTTCTTGACCGTCGCTTGATTCAACTTGCGGTAGTCGATGCAAAGTCGCATAGAACCGTCTTTCTTCCTCACGAAAAGTACTGGAGCACCCCAAGGCGATACGCTAGGTCGGATGTATCCCTTGGCAATCAAATCTTCCAACTGCTCCTTCAATTCCTTCAATTCTAATGGATCCATACGGTAAGGTGCTTTCAAAATAGGCTGAGTACCTGGCGCAATTTCAATGCTAAATTCGATGTCTCGAATAGGCGGTAAACCAGGAATCTCGTCTGGAAAAACATCTGGAAACTCGCTAACAACCGGTATCTCAGACAGCTTAGGACTAGACCTCTTAACATCCATTGCATAAATCAAGAATCCCTCTGCTCCTTTCTAAAGTAAACGAGACATGGTTAACACCGAAATCAAAGGAATTTTGGATCGAGAACCCTTACCGAAAAACTTCCAATCATCTTCCATCTCAGGCCTGAAACGAACAATTTTTCTGAAAGCAATCTACTGTCGCCCTATACTTGGTTAGGGTATCAATCCCAATGATGCAATCAAAATCAGATAATCCAAGTACGATGCAATCAATCTCAATCGAATTCCCTTCGGATTCTATCACACAATTTCGGACCAATCTCACCGAAACAGTCTCTCCACCCAAAGGTAAAGAAATAGAAACAACATCAGATAAAGGCTCAACAATTAAATCATGCATCACAACAAATCTTTCAGAGATGAAACAGTGGGAAGCACCCGTATCAATCAAAACAAACACAGGATAACCAAAGATCGAACAGTTACCTGCTATCACGTCATTCGGAGCTGCATTGGCTTGATCCTCTGTCAAGGCAAACACCCTCGCCTGCTGTCGTGGAGGTTGGTTTTGGTTCTGATTACCTCCCTAACGATTCTGTTGCTGAGGCGGAAAAGAATGGACTGCAGAAGTTGATCTCTCGGGCTGAGCTGGCGGTCGTGAAGAACTGCCGCTCTGAGCTCTATCGGATCCTCGCTGAGGACAGACTCTAGCAAAATGACCCGGCTGCTGGCAGATGTTGCTACTACCAAACAAGCCTCGACACTGATCACTCAGATGACGTCCTCCACACTTGCTGCAAGAAACTCCAGAAAACCCTGAACTCTGTCCAGAACTGAACTGTCTAGAACCACTGGAACTCGATGAGTTGCTCCCCGACTACTTGAAATTCTTCCCCTTCGGCCGATACTGATCTCGCCTGTTTCTACTAATGTTGCCTCCATCAACCCTCTGAGACTGATTCTACTACGGAGAAGGTTGGTACTGATATTGAGACTGCTGAGGCTGAAACTGAACAGGCTGATTCTGAAAGGACCTCTGTTGCGGCTGTGGAGCTACCTGATTACCTCGTTGCATCAAGAATCTGGCTTCGGCTCCCTTTTACTGATCCATAGCATCTGCGAAGTTGTTGGGTCTTCCGGTATTGACCAAGGTAAAAATCTCAGGATTCAAGCCATTTATGAAATGGTCGGCCTTGGCTTCCTCGTTATGTGCGACGTGAGGGTCAAACCTCAAGAGACTGTCAAATCTGCTCACATAGTCCTCAATACTCAAGTTCCCTTTTTCAGATTCACAAATTCGGCACCCTTTTCCTTTCGATACGAGACAGGAAAGAAATGCTTGTAGAACTCGGCCTTGAACAAACTCCAAGTGATAACGGTGTCTCGATTCTCGTTGGCCCTCTTGGTCGTGGTCCACCAATTCTTGGCAACACCCTGCAACTGATGACTGACTAACCTGATTCTGCGGTCATCGGTATAGTCGAGGGAATCAAAGATCTCATCCATTTCATCTATCCAACTTTCACAAGCAACGGAGTTCTCGGTACCATTAAAGTAGGCGGTCGAAAAGATCGGAATCTCTTTAGAAGAGTCTCCATCGGGGTCGCGGTTGCATCAAACTGATCCACTCCTGTACTATCCTGATCATTCGGAGGAGTAATAACTGGCGGGCGGATTCTCAGTAGAAGGAGGAGTCAAAGGTGGTTAATTCCTTCTCAAAGATCGTCGAGGTGCCATCTTATATCAAGGGTTAGGACACAATATCTTCAAACTCAATCTCAATCTCAACCTCAAAACCTCGGTATTCAAAACTCTGCTCTGAGAACTCAGGAATCTCACCGATATACAATGACATATATATATCACATAATTCATTCTTTATAAATTAAACCACAACTCATGTAATTCAATTAATCCAAGAATCAATAAAGCATGCTCGCACGTATTTAAAATAATCGTTTAAATAAATCAATCACATGCGAGAATTCAATTCATGCGGACTCAATCTACCCCACTCACTCTAGTTCGACTCCAAGAATCTTATCGCTTTGATACCACTTAATGTAAGACCCCGTTTCTAATCCTCTAATAACGAATAATTAAACAAAATCGAACACGAGAGACAATATAAAATCGATTCAAAATTTTTTTTATTTTTTTTAAAAAGGACGCGCGGCAGCGCCTTCTCCAGGCGCGGGCGCGTATAGCCCTTTGCCCTGGGCACGCGGGCGCGCCTCCCGGACGACGTGGGCGCGCATAGCCTGCTGAAATCGCTTCCAAAAAGACCTCAAAAGGGTAAAATAACACCTGGAAAGGTTCCGACATGATCCAACTATGATTCAACAATCATAAGATATTCAAAATACAAAAAGGAGAGTAGATCATGCAATAGACTAAGTTCTTCCAAATTACAACTTGTCGAGTTCTATGTAGGAGTTCAAACGACTCAACAAAACTCAAAATAGATCATTCGACTCGACCCTACAACACGGTGTCTCACGTCTATCGTCACACCCCGAGCTAACCCAAACGACTTGGTCCAGCTCCTGATCCTCCTGTTGCCAAGTACACATTCAAACAAAGACAACAGCAGGATAAACCGGTTAGAAATATAATTTCTAAGTAAAAGAGACAGGCATGCAATATCAAGTAAACACCTCAGATCGAAATGTAATAATCAGTAACAAATCAAAATGAAAATGAATAAGTGCATGACTTCAAAACTCGGGATTATCAAATCAGATAATCGAAATGTCAATCAGTATTCGGTTGGGAACCCGGGGCCAAGTCTTCACAACAACTCACCGACACACCCATTCGGGGTGGATGTCGTTCAACTCAACCCCTAGACTTCAGAGCAACTATAAGAAGTATTCTGGCACTTGGAAAATCTCGAAATCCAAGGCCACTCCAATATAGCTCCCTAAATCGTCTAATTTCAAAACGAATCGAATAATCGGCCAATATGAATGCAAGTGCATCAATAACTAAATCAAGTTCACGCAAGAAAATAAACAAGCGGTATGTGATTTTCGGGAACTCGAGAATAAGTCGATCTCAAGTATTCGTTACCATTCATTTCAATGTCGACTTTTACCTTTTTCTCGAAGCTTCAATCAATACTCTCAAACAAGAGACAACTCGATTCAACTCTAAACAATTCGAAACTCAAAGTCGATAAATCAAACAATCTATACCGTCTTCCAAATCTTCGATTGGTAACCGATCTCCAAGTCCTCCAATCCCAATCTCTAGTGAAACACCTACTACTAATAAAATGCGGAAAAACTTTTTTTTTTTTAAATAATACTATACATATACGCCCATACATATATGTATATAAAAATACAATATATATTTCTTAAATAACCTGAAAAATATTAAATAAATAAATCCTTAAAAATGTTTCATGCATCAATTTAAAATGATAAACAATGCTGCTGAAAAATCTCATATGCGAAATAATAATAAAATAAAACATGTTTCAAAATTCCATCACAATAGACTAAATAACTACGACGGTCACGGGGTCCACTGCTCCGTGAGCTCATACGTCCTCACCACCGGTAGGAGCTACATAAATGTCATTATGCTCACCTGCACCATATAAGCGTAGTGAGCCTAGGGGCTCAACATGTCTAATCCTTTATAACAAGGTTAAAAATAATGCATCACGTAGATACTAATACATATACATGTACATGAGCATGCATGGAAACATTTTTCTTAACATAAATGCTGAATCATAAATCTTAAACATAACATAACTTTCTTCATCATACATAACATAATTGAGCATGTCATAAACATAAAAACTGAGTATGGTCATATCCATGAATGTGACTAATAACTGTGCCGACTGATCAGTCTAAAGAACCATCGTACGTGGCGGTGGATAAATCCACCTCTATGCTGGTAGTAAACTACCTCTGTGCCAGTGGTAAAACCACTTCTATGCCGGTAGTAGAACTACCTCTGTGTCAGTGAAAAAACCACTTCTATGCTGTCACATCACTTCAATTTCCATAAAAATATTTTTCATGCTCAATTCTTAATCATAAACACATCATAAAATATTTCATGTATGCATGCACTTAAAATATGTCCGTAATATATATTTAATTAATTTTAATAATAAATATACTTATACTTAAAATAAACTTCATGCATAAAAAAAAAATTAAATATATATTCCGGACTTAATTAATTTTCAAGGGTTGGTCCAGACTGCTGATCACTCACTCTAAGCCCATTAAACGTAAATAAAATCCAATAATCATATTTTAGCCCAAATAACTTAATTAAACTTAACTTGACCTAAATAAAATATTTAAGCCCAATTACTTAACTTAAGCCCAATAAAACTCTAGACTGGCCCAAAATCCACTAACTGGCCCAAAAATCCTCATGGACTCCCAAGCCCATAAAAATCATTGTGCTAACTTAAATAAATTATTTAAGGCCCAAATAAAATTATTTGGAGGTCCAAATAATTTTATTTCTAATTAATTGGCCTAAAAACCAATTAAAACATTAAACATTTAAAAATTAAAATACTCAAACCCGGCCCACCTAACCCGGACCCGGACCGACCTAACCCGACCCATGACTACCTGACCCAACCCAACACTCAACCCTGACCCATAACCCGACCCAGCAACCCCCCAAACCCCAAACCCGATCACCCCTCTCCTTCTCTTCTCGGCTGGGCGAGCAGCAGTTACTTCCGGCGATTAGCCGGCCAACTCCGGCCACCACCGGCCGAAGTATTACCACACACATCTAACCTACTCCTAGGAGGTTCTAACAAGACAAGAATCAGCCCAAACGGTGGTCCGAGGAAGGAGAACGAAGCCTTGCAACAGGCTGTCCCCTAGCTCGCGCCCAGCCCTGAGCGGCTGCCGTAAATTCGATTGTTCTCCCAACTCCGGCCATATTTTTCCATGAAACCACTTCTCAATCCTAGCCAACATCTAGGGGGTTCAAACCCTTTAGACCTCACCCCAAACCATGTACTGAGGAGGGAGAACGAAGCCTTCTCCCTCAGAACCCAAATCTGCGCGATCTGGTGCACTAGAGGAGAAGTGCTTCGTTTCAGACCATCCATGGACAAAACCAACAGGACCACTCGACCACAAGGACCCTAAGACATGCCCTCAGATGTGGATTAGCCGCCTGGACCTTTACCATGCATAAAAAACCCGATCCTGAACCAGATCCAGAACCGCCTCCCCCAGACTGTGGACAATCCCTCCGGATATGACCAGTCTCTCCACAACGGAAACAAGCTCTAGAAGCTCTGCGGCACTTGTCGGATGGATGGTTCTTTCCACAGTGATCACACTTGTCCTTCTTACCAAAATGGACAACACCTCCAGAATCAGAGGAAGAAGAAGATCCAGACTTCTTGAAAGTTTGGGCACGGGGACCCAAAGAACTAGCAGGCCTTGACTGAGGGAAAGACCTGTTCCGCCGAATGCTGTCCTCCGCCTGGTGACAACGGCTCACCAAACCCTCGTAGGACATGTCGTCACCAACCGCCACACGGTCATGGATCTCAGGGTTAAGGCCTTGAAGGAACAGATTATACTTCATCTCTGAGCTATCAGCAATCTCGGGGCAATAGGATAGCAGATCAAAGAACCTCTGCTGATACTCATCGATAGACATGGCTCCCTGTCGCAGACTCAGTAGCTCGCCTGCCTTCGACTGACGGAGTGCAGGAAGAAAATACCGCTTTTGGAAAGCTGTGCGAAACTCGGCCCAGGTGGCCACTCCTCTCGCCGCAACAAAAGGTGTAGAAGTAAACCTCCACCACCGGCGCGCACGCCCATCCAGAAGATAGCCAAGGGTCTCCATGTAGTAGCCCGAACCCTAATTGAGTAATTAAAGAAATAATGCTAATTAAATAAATTGGGGATTGGACGGATCGGAAGCTCCGAAGGGACGATCGGAAGCTCCGATGAGGATCGGAGGCACCGATGATATTACGTCATCCATGACGTGTGGCTGGATCGGAAGCTCCGATCACCCCTATCCGGAGTCATCAAGTAATATTTTGACACGTGGCAGATCAGGATCTTCGGAAGCTCCGATGGCAGGATCGGACGTTCCGATCGAGGTTCGGACGTTCCGATCGAGGATCGGAGGCTCCGATCGTTGTCTATAAATAGAAGGCCGAGATTTCATTTCTCCTTGCCAATTCCGGATTTCCTCTCTATTTCTAGTCATATTCGAGCTGTTCTAGTCTTCTTAGGATTGGTCCGGAGGTCGGAGAGGCGTTCGATAGTCGTAGCGGAGTTGTGCCCAAGTTCTAGAGGCATCGACATCAAAGGGCTAACGACGGACGAAGGTATAGCTTTTGCTTCCTATAAATATTTAGGAGTATGCAATAGCTTAGTTAAGGCTTTTAGAGCACTGTAATGATAGTAGTATCATTTCGCTGTGTAGGCGGACTTTAGGCTTGGACTTAGAGCTGGTAGTGCCTACCTGGTATTTGAGGTACGAAAGTACTGTTCGAGATATCCTGACTGAGTATGCATGTATTATGTGACTGCATGATTTATATGCCATGATATTATGCTGCATTCATTTGCATCTTGCTGTATCTCCTTCGAGATGTCTGTAGTAGGGTTGTACCCTATCCTGTCAGTGGATGGACTTCCATCGATTTGGGTCCGGTGTTTCCACGGTTATCTCGGTATGGGAGCCACCTCCTGAAGCGACGGCACAGCGTGCTACATACCAGGGCCCGGTCTGTCTCTGTTATCTGATCCTTGACCTCGAGTCTATAGGGAGTTCACTTTGCATGCATGTATACTCATACTCTCGCACTGAGCGTTTTATGCTCACGTCTCGTACTCTGTATTTTCTGGACACCCTATTCCATGGGGCAGGTTTGCGATTGGACGAGGAGGGTGGATCCAGGAGGGGCTAGTCAGTGGTTGGCCAGCTGGAGCTTCGTCTAGGCTTTATTACTGTTGTTTGGGTTTATACAGCTATTCGATTTGGTTGTATATTATTGGATAATTACAGATTCCTTTTCTTGGGATTGTATAATGTTATTGGTTTCCGCAGTTTTATTCTGATATCTGTTTTATTAAGTTAATTGCATGCATAAGTTCTGTTTAGTAGGTGATCCGGGTAAGGGTCACTACATTTATGGTATCAGAGCATGCAAAAGATTTCTTGGGATTTAGTCTCATCTTGAGGTATTTTTGTAGATGTCAAATCGTGACGACCAGAGTTCTCATGGCAGTGTTGGTGGGCGTTGGGGTGATGCCGACCGGGAGCCTCGTCGAGAACGGCGTCATCGTCACCATGAAGACGAGCGTTTCACTGTGCGTCGATTCTTAGCTATGGGTCCTAAGCCCTTAGTTGGAGGTGAGTCTCCGGAGGATGCGGAGAACTGGTTAGACCGCATGGAAACGACTTTTCAGACTTTCCAATGCACTGATGAGCAGAAGGTGGAGACCCTTGGCTATCTTCTGGATGGGCGTGCGCGCAGGTGGTGGAGGTTTACTTCTGCACCTTTTGTTACGGCGAGAGGAGTGGCCACCTGGGCCGAGTTCCGCACAGCTTTCCAAAAGCGGTATTTTCCTCCTGCACTCCGACAGTCGAAGGCAGGCGAGCTACTGAGTCTGCGACAGGGAACTATGTCTATCGATGAGTATCAGCAGAGGTTCTTTGATCTGCTATCCTATTGCCCCGAGATTGCTGATAGCTCAGAGATGAAGTATAATCTGTTCCTTCAGGGCCTTAACCCTGAGATCCATGACCGTGTGGCGGTTGGTGATGACATGTCCTACGAGGGTTTGGTGAGCCGTTGTCACCAGGCGGAGGACAGCATTCGGCGGAACAGGTCTTTCTCTCAGTCGAGACCTGCTAGTTCTTTGGCCCCCCGTGCCCAGTCATTCAAGAAGTCCGGGTCTACTTCTTCCTCTGGTTCGGGAGGTGTTGTCCGTTTCGGTAAGAAGGACAAGTGTGATCACTGTGGGAAGAACCATCCATCCGACAAGTGCCGCAGAGCTTCTGGAGCTTGTTTCCATTGTGGAGAGACTGGTCATATCCGGAGGGATTGTCCACTGTCTGGGGGAGGCGGTTCTGGATCTGGTTCAGGATCTGGTTCTCAGGCTACCGTACAGCAGAGGCCGCAGGAACAGTCTGCTGGGAGTTCTCATTTGAGGCCACGAGCTTCTGGCCAGGTGTTTGCCCTGAGACATGATCAGGCTGTGGAGGAGAAAGAGAAAGTCATCGCAGGTACATTTATGCTTTATGGTATACCTGCTCTTGTACTTATTGACACTGGTGCATTTCATTCCTTCATTTCTGCACGTTTTATTAAGAGGCATAAATTACCATGCATTGCACTAGACGTAGTGATGTCTGTTTCTACCCCGACGGGCCAATCTGCTTTGGCAAAGCGTCTAGTGATGGGTTGCCCTTTAGAGTTCGAAGGGAACGTTCTGTTAGCGAATCTCATGGTCCTGGCGATGGACGACTTTGATTGCATTCTGGGAATAGATGTGCTGACTACCTATCGAGCTTCAGTGGACTGCTATCAGAGATTAGTACGCTTTCATCCGGAAGGGAGTGAGAGTTGGTTTTTCTATGGTGAGGGAGCGCGACCCCCGATGCCTTTGGTATCAGCTTTGAGAGCCTGTCGAGCTCTAGAGTCTGGCGGGGAAGGCTACCTTATCTATGCAGTTGATTTGTCCGCTGAGAGTATTGGGATAGAGAGCATTCCTGTTGTGGATGAATTTCCAGATGTGTTTCCTGATGAGATTCCGGGTTTTCCTCCTGCTAGGGAAGTCGAGTTTGGCATAGAGTTGATGCCGGGTACTTCGCCTATTTCTAGAGCACCGTATCGTCTGGCTCCGTCAGAGATGCGTGAGTTAAAGAATCAGCTACAGGATCTTTTGAACAAGGGGTACATTCGTCCTAGTGTATCTCCTTGGGGAGCTCCTGTTCTCTTCGTGAAGAAGAAGGATGGGTCGATGCGGCTGTGCATTGACTATCGGCAGCTGAATCGAGTCACTGTGAAGAACAAGTATCCGTTGCCTCGTATTGATGACTTGTTTGATCAGCTGCAGGGTACTTCTATTTACTCCAAGATTGACTTGAGATCTGGGTATCATCAGTTGAGAGTCCGTGACCAGGACGTAGCCAAGACTGCATTCCATACTCGCTATGGGCATTACGAGTTCCTAGTGATGCCATTTGGTTTGACTAATGCGCCGGCTATATTCATGGATTTGATGAACCGTGTTTTCAGGGAGTATTTGGACAAGTTTGTTGTGGTCTTCATTGACGACATCTTGGTGTATTCGCGTAATACGGAAGAGCATGTTTCTCACTTGCGGTTGGTACTACAGACTCTTCGAGATGAGCAGTTGTACGCCAAGCTGAGCAAGTGTGAGTTCTGGATGGATAGAGTGGTCTTTCTTGGCCATCATATCCAGGGAAGGGATTTCTGTTGATCCAAGAAAGATTGAAGCGGTACTTAATTGGTCGCGTCCGACGACGGTTGCTGAGATCCGTAGTTTTCTGGGTCTAGCAGGGTATTATCGTCGCTTCATTCTGAACTTCTCTCAGTTAGCTCGACCGTTGACGCAGCTTACCCGCAAGGGTGTGGATTTCGAGTGGTCCTCCGAGTGTGAGGAGAATTTCCGTGAGCTTCGACGGCGGTTGACTTCTGCGCCGGTGTTAGCATTACCATCAGGATCTGGAGGGTATGTAGTTTACACGGATGCTTCTCTTCAGGGGTTAGGTTGTGTCCTGACTCAGAATGGGCATGTGATCGCATACGCTTCTAGACAGCTGAAGCTTCACGAGGACAACTACCCAGTCCATGATTTGGAGTTAGCAGCCATTGTGTTCGCTTTGAAGATCTGGCGTCATTATCTTTATGGCGAGAAATTTGAGATCTTCACCGACCATAAGAGTCTCAAGTATTTGTTCACTCAGGCAGAATTGAACATGAGACAGAGACGTTGGATGGACTTGCTTAAGGACTATGATTGCGAGATTAAGTACCATCCGGGAGCTGCTAATCTCACCGCTGATGCTTTGAGTCGCAAGGTGCGACTATCCGCACTTCAGACTTGTTCGATGTCTAGTGCGATCAGTGACTGTTGTACTTCAGGTTATACCTTCAAGCATAAGAAAGGTATGCAGAGTATCCAGATGTTTGCGATATTATCTGAGCCAGCCTTGTACTCGCGGATCCGAGATGCTCAGATGTCTGATTCGAAGACCCAGTGTTTAGCTCGTCTAGCTAACGAGGGTAGCTCGTCTGGATTTCATTATCAGTCAGATGGCTTTCTGTGTTTGTCTGGTAGGCTTGTGATTCCACAGGATGAAGAGTTGCGAGAGGAGATTTTGTCTCAGGCACATCGCACTAAGTTGAGTATTCATCCTGGGAGCAACAAGATGTACAAGGATCTACGTACTCATTTCTGGTGGAAGGGAATGAAACGCAGTGTTTATCAGTTTGTTTCGAGATGTTTGGTGTGTCAACAGGTCAAGGCAGAGCACCGACGACCTGGAGGATTTCTTCACAGTCTGCCTATTCCTGAATGGAAATGGGAGTTTATCACTATGGACTTTGTGACCCATTTGCCGGTATCCCCGAGGAACTGTGATGCTATCTGGGTGGTGGTGGACCGACTCACCAAGTCAGCACATTTCATTGCCTATAGCCGAGAGTACTCTGTGGATCGCATGGCACGGATGTACATTCAGGAGATCGTTCGACTTCATGGAGTGCCTGTGAGCATTGTCAGCGATCGGGACCCCAGGTTTACTTCTAGATTCTGGGGGAGTGTTCAGCGTGCGATGGGTACTACTCTCAGTTTGAGTACAGCCTATCATCCAGAGACTGATGGTCAGTCAGAGCGCACTATCCGTACGTTAGAGGATATGCTTAGAGCGTGCGTTTTGGATTTTGGTTCAGCCTGGCAGGATCATTTGCCGTTGATCGAGTTCGCTTACAACAACAGCTATCACACTAGTATTGGGATGGCACCTTTTGAGGCGTTGTATGGGCGACGTTGTCGTACTCCACTCTTCTGGGAAGAAGTGGGGGAGAGACAGGCCGAGGGACCGGAGTTTATCCAGCAGGCGATAGATATCGTTGATCAAATCAAGAAACGGATTAAGACTGCACAGGATCGTCAGGCCAGTTATGCTAATATCAAGCGTAGGCCTTTGCAGTTCGAGGTCGGGGAGAAAGTGTTTTTGAGAGTGTCACCTTTCCGCAAGATTCTCAGATTTGGCCTTAAGGGCAAGTTGTCTCCTATATTTATCGGTCCGTTTGAGATCTTGGAGAGCATTGGCGATTTGGCTTATCGACTAGCATTGCCACCGCATCTATCCAGCATTCCCGACGTGTTCCACGTATCTCTGTTGCGACGGTATGTGGCGGATGAATCTCATATTCTGCAGCGGTCTGAGGTTCAGGTAGACAAGGATTTGACTTATGTTGAGAAACCTCTTCGCATCCTTGATTATAAGGATAAGGTTCTACGGAACAAAGTCATTCCTTTGGTTTTAGTTCAGTGGCAGCGCCGAGGCACTGAGGAAGCTACCTGGGAGCTTGAGGACAGGATGCGTAAAGACCATCCTGAGTTGTTTTGATTTCATTCTTTAAGTTGTATTCAGTTGCAAACTCTGTAAACGTTTGTTTGAATAAAGAATGTTTCTGATTTCTGTATTTGCATTCGGTACTTAAGATCTGATTTTGAGGACGAAATATCTTAAGTGGGGGAGAATGTAGTAGCCCGAACCCTAATTGAGTAATTAAAGAATTAATGCTAATTAAATAAATTGGGGATTGGACGGATCGGAAGCTCCGAAGGGACGATCGGAAGCTCCGATCGGGATCGGAAGCTCCGATGAGGATCGGAGGCACCGATGATATTACGTCATCCATGACGTGTGGCTGGATCGGAAGCTCCGATCAGGACCGGAGGCTCCGATCACCCCTATCCGGAGTCATCAAGTGATATTTTGACACGTGGCAGATCAGGATCTTCGGAAGCTCCGATGGCAGGATCGGACGTTCCGATCGAGGTTCGGACGTTCCGATCGAGGATCGGAGGCTCCGATCGTTGTCTATAAATAGAAGGCCGAGATTTCATTTCTCCTTGCCAATTCCGGATTTCCTCTCTATTTCTAGTCATATTCGAGCTGTTCTAGTCTTCTTAGGCTTGGTCCGGAGGTCGGAGAGGCGTTCGATAGTCGTAGCGGAGTTGTGCCCAAGTTCTGGAGGCATCGACATCAAAGGGCTAACGACGGACGAAGGTATAGCTTTTGCTTCCTATAAATATTTAGGAGTATGCAATAGCTTAGTTAAGGCTTTTAGAGCACTGTAATGATAGTAGTATCATTTCGCTGTGTAGGCGGACTTTAGGCTTGGACTTAGAGCTGGTAGTGCCTACCTGGTATTTGAGGTACGAAAGTACTGTTCGAGATATCCTGACTGAGTATGCATGTATTATGTGACTGCATGATTTATATGCCATGATATTATGCTGCATTCATTTGCATCTTGCTGTATCTCCTTCGAGATGTCTGTAGTAGGGTTGTCCCCTATCCTGTCAGTGGATGGACTTCCATCGATTTGGGTCTGGTGTTTCCACGGTTATCTCGGTATGGGAGCCACCTCCTGAAGCGACGGCACAGCGTGCTACATACCAGGGCCCGGTCTGTCTCTGTTATCTGATCCTTGACCTCGAGTCTATAGGGAGTTCACTTTGCATGCATGTATACTCATACTCTCGCACTGAGCGTTTTATGCTCACGTCTCGTACTCTGTATTTTCTGGACACCCTATTCCATGGGGCAGGTTTGCGATTGGACGAGGAGGGTGGATCCAGGAGGGGCTAGTCAGTGGTTGGCCAGCTGGAGCTTCGTCTAGGCTTTATTACTGTTGTTTGGGTTTATACAGCTATTCGATTTGGTTTTATATTATTGGATAATTACAGATTCCTTTTCTTGGGATTGTATAATGTTATTGGTTTCCGCAGTTTTATTCTGATATTTGTTTTATTAAGTTTATTGCATGCATAAGTTCTGTTTAGTAGGTGATCCGGGTAAGGGTCACTACACTCCACCTTCTGCTCATCGGTGCATTGGAAAGTCTGAAAAGTCGTCTCCATGCGGTCTAACCAGTTCTCCGCATCCTCCGGAGACTCACCTCCAACTAAGGGCTTAGGACCCATAGCTAAGAATCGACGCACAGTGAAACGCTCGTCGTCATGGTGACGATGACGCCGTTCTCGACGAGGCTCCCGGTCGGCATCTCCCCAACGCCCACCAACACTGCCATGAGAACTCAGGTCGTCAAGATTTGACATCTACAAAAATACCTCAAGATGAGACTAAATCCCAAGAAATCTTTTGCATGCTCTGATACCATAAATGTAGTGACCCCTACCCGGATCACCTACTAAACAGAACTTAGGCATGCAATAACTTAATAAAACAGATATCAGAATAAAACTGCGAAATCCATAAACAATATACAATCTCAAGTAAAGGAATCTGTAATTTATCCAATATTATACAACCAAATCGAATAGCTGTATAAAACCCAAACAACAGTAATAAAACCTAAGCGAAGCTCCAGCTGGCCAACCACTGACTAGCCCCTCCTGGATCCACCCTCCTCGTCCAATCGCAAACCTGCCCCATGGAATATGGTGTCCAGAAAATACAGAGTACGAGACGTGAGCATAAAACGCTCAGTGCGAGAGTATGAGTATACATGCATGCAAAGTGAACTCCCTATAGACTCGAGGTCAAGGATCAGATAACAGAGACAGACCAGGCCCTGGTATGTAGCACGCTGTGCCGTCGCTTCAGGAGGTGGCTCCCATACCAAGATAACCGTGGAAACTCCGGACCCAAATTGATGGAAGTCCATCCACTAACAGGATAGGGTACAACCCTACTAACAGACATCTGGAAGGAGATACAACAAGATGCAAATGAATGCAGCATAATATCATGGCATATAAATCATGCAGTCACATAATACATGCATACTCAGTCAGGATATCTCGAACAGTACTTTCGTACCTCAAAACAGTGCAAGCTCTACCAACTCTAGGTCCACGCCTATAGTCTGCTCTACACTGCCAAATGATACTACTATCATTAAAGTGCTCTAAAAGCCTTAACTAAGCTATTGCATACTCCTAAATATTTATAGGAAGCAAAATCTATACCTTCGTCCGTCGTTAGCCCTTTGATGTCGGTGCCTCCAGAACTTGGGCACAACTCCGCTACGACTACCGAACGCCTCGCCGACCTCCGGACCAAGCCTAAGAAGACTAGAACAGCTCCAAAAGGACTAGAAAGGAAAGGAGAATTCGGAATTGGCAAATGAAAGTGAAATCTCGGCCTTCTATTTATAGACAACGATCGGAACTTCCGATCCTTGATCGGAACGTCCGAACCTCGATCGGAACGTCCGATCCTGCCATCGGAGCTTCCGAAGATCCTGATCTGCCACGTGTCAAAATATCACTTGTTGACTCCGGATAGGGGTGATCGGAGCCTCCGGTCCTGATCGGAGCTTCCGATCCAACCACACGTCATGCCTGACGTAATAACATTGGTGCCTCCGATCGCTCATCGGAGCTTCCGATCCTGTTCGGAGCTTCCGATCGTGCCTTCGGAGCTTCCGATCCGTCCAATACCCAATTCAATTAATTAGCATTAATCCTTTAATTACTCAATTAGGGTACGGGCTACTACAAACAAACTGTCTCAATTTATCCGGTGCACTGTCAGCAATAAGGGGCACAAAGCGACACCCTCTCTCGAACTGTGTGATGTACTCCACCACAGACTTGTCCCCCTGGCGAAGACTCATGAACTCCCGGATCATGCGGCTGCGCACATCCTCACTAAAATACTTGGCATAGAACATACGTCTGAACTCTATCCACGTCAAAGTAGGTAGGTTCACGCCCCTAACAGCGCCTTCCCACCAAGAGGCTGCATCCCCTCTCATCATATACACCGCACACTTGACCCTATCAGCATCTGTAATCCCCATATAGTCAAATATAGACTCCAATGATCGAATCCACCCCTCAGCAATGAGCGGATCAGTGGTGCCTGTAAACTCCTTTGGTCCCTTCTTCTGGAACCGCTCAGCTACATCCTCATCGTGTGTGAGCCTAGGACGAGTAGCTTGCTGCTCTAACAAAGCAGTGATCCATGCCATCATGTTAGCATTGGCCTGCTCCAATGCTGAGAGAGGGTTCTGCGGAGGTGGAGGTGGAGGTCCTCCGCGTCTATTCATCTGTCTGGGAGGCATTCTGTACCACCACATATTTCTTTACGTAAATCGCAATGCATAACTAAGGATCTCAAAAGTCTTACTGAACATGAAATACTTAAAATTAATACATAAGCTCCTTCTAAATCTTAATAAATCATTTAAAACTTACAGACCGGTAGCAGGATTTCTGAGCTTCACGTGACAGTAGACACCCTCCAATAACCGCGCTCTGATACCAATTGAAACACCTACTACTAATAAAATACGGAAAAACTTTTTTTTTTTAAATAATACTATACATATACGCCCATACATATATGTATATAAAAATAACATATATTTCTTAAATAACCTGAAAAATATTAAATAAATAAATCCTTAAAAATATTTCATGCATCAATTTAAAATGATAAACAATGCTGCTGAAAAATCTCATATGCGATAATAATAAAATAAAACATGTTTCAAAATTCCATCATAATAGACTAAATAACTACGACGGTCACGGGGTCCACTGCTCCGTGAGCTCATACGTCCTCACCACCGGTAGGACCTACATAAATGTCATCATGCTCACCTGCACCATATAAGCGTAGTGAGCCTAGGGGCTCAACATGTCTAATCCTTTATAACAAGGTTAAAAATAATGCATCACGTAGATACTAATACATATACATGTACATGAGCATGCATGGAAACATTTTTCTTAACATAAATGCTGAATCATAAATCTTAAACATAACATAACTTTCTTCATCATACATAACATAATTGAGCATGTCATAAACATAAAAAATGAGTATGGTCATATCCATGAATGTGACTAATAACTGTGCCGACTGATCACTCTAAAGAACCATCGTACGTGGCGGTGGATAAATCCACCTCTATGCTGGTAGTAAACTACCTCTGTGCCAGTGGTAAAACCACTTCTATGCCGGTAGTAGAACTACCTCTGTGTCAGTGGAAAAACCACTTCTATGCTGTCACATCACTTCAATTTCCATAAAAATATTTTTCATGCTCAATTCTTAATCATAAACACATCATAAAATATTTCATTTATGCATGCACTTAAAATATGTCCGTAATATATATTTAATTAATTTTAATAATAAATATACTTATACTTAAAATAAACTTCATGCATAAAAAAAAGAATTAAATATATATTCCGGACTTAGTTAATTTTCATGGGTTGGTCCAGACTGCTGATCACTCACTCTAAGCCCATTAATCTTAAATAAAATCCAATAATCATATTTTAGCCCAAATAACTTAATTAAACTTAACTTGACCTAAATAAAATATTTAAGCCCAATTACTTAACTTAAGCCCAATAAAACTCTAGATTGGCCCAAAATCCACTGACTGGCCCAAAAATCCTCATGGACTCCCAAGCCCATAAAAATCATTGTGCTAACTTAAATAAATTATTTAAGGCCCAAATAAAATTATTTGGAGGTCCAAATAATTTTATTTCTAATTAATTGGCCTAAAAACCAATTAAAACATTAAACATTTAAAAATTAAAATACTCAAGCCCGGCCCACCTAACCCGGACTCGGACCGACCTAACCCGACCCATGACTACCTGACCTGACCCAACACTCAACCCTGACCCATAACCCGACCCAGCAACCCCCCAAACCCCAAACCCGATCACCCCTCTCCTTCTCTTCTCGGCTGGGCGAGCAGCAGTTACTTCCGGCGATTGGCCGGCCAAATCCGGCCACCACCAGCCAAAGTATTACCACACACATCTAACCTACTCCTAGGCGGTTCTAACAAGACAAGAATCAGCCCAAACGGTGGTCCGAGGAAGGAGAACGAAGCCTTGCAACAGGCTGTCCCCCAGCTCGCGCCCAGCCCTGAGCGGCTGCCGTAAATTCGATCGTTCTTCCTACTCCGGCCATATTTTTCCATGAAACCACTTCTAAATCCTAGCCAACATCTAGGGGGTTCAAACCCTTTAGACCTCACCCCAAACCATGTACTGAGGAGGGAGAACGAAGCCTTCTCCCTCAGAACCCAAATTTGCGCGATCTGGTGCACTAGAGGAGAATTGTTTCGTTTCAGACCATCCATGGACAAAACCAACAGGACCACTCGACCACAAGGACCCTAAGACATGCCCTCAGATGTGGATTAGTTGCCTGGACCTTTACCATGCATAAAAAACGTGATCATACTCATGAAAGATCAAGCAAAACGTGAGAAAAAGGAAAGAAAAATACCATCTGCATATAAGTCTGAACAACAAACATATATACCACAAACTTTCTGCTGTAAAAACCAAAATAATAGCTTATATGGTGTTGAGAGAAGAATTAAACATGCCTTTCGTAATTTTCCTTGAATAACACGCGATTGCGGGAGCACCGGGACGAAGAACGAGCGACCAAACTTCTAAATTTCTTGAAGGAACGTCTATGGGATCTTGGGTGTTTTTGGATCGTGAGAATGGGGAGGGAGACGGCTGATGGGGTTTGGAATAGATTAGGGAGTGTTTTAGGTTTAAATTTTGGGTAGATAATATATTAATAGTAGATATTACTCAAAATAAAGATATTATACCGTAAGCAAAATCTTTAAAACTCTTAAAAATAATAATAATCTGATACTAAAACCATTATCCCGAAATTAAGACCTGAGGGATTTTTAAATATTAATAAAAGTCAATAAAATAACTTATTTTGGCCAAAAATCAATTATTAAATAAATATATAAATAAATACTAAAATTTTCTTGACAAAATACCTTAAAATAATATCTTAAGGCTCATAAAACTCATAAAATATTTTTGGCTCAAAAGTTGGTATCTCGTCCGTCCTCGGTCCCGTCTACGCGATCAATTCAATAAAATTCTCAAAAATCTAAAAATACAATAACTGCGGGTTAAATGATAAAATAAATTTAAATCATGCATATAATTCACATAATAACACATAAATGTCATTTAACCCAAATATAAATTTTTTTTTAAATAATTAATTTCCCTAATTATGCATGCGAATTTACGTATTAAAATTTCCGGGTGTTACAATTAGTCAACTGTCAAAACGTCGAGACACGGATTCGATATCAACTCGGAGTTCAAACTCAATCAAATTCGATATACAAATCAAACCGAACCAAACCGATAACTCAAACTCGATTTCGACGGCATAACGACTATAAATTGACTATACGGAAAAACTCAAATCATCAACAACAATCATAACAACTCAATCATCACTACAATCCATCAAAACAACTCAAATCCAACCTCAATCAAAATCACCATTTTTGAAATAATGCCTCAAAATTCATATAAAATCCAAACTTCGTTCTTTTTCCAAACCGACTTCGAATACACGATCTATACTAGCTCAAGAACGACATACTTCAATATTATCAAATTCTGACAACTCAACAAAATCGAAGTTCAAGAGATCATAGCAAAACTTACGTCTAAACGGAGCCCTCATTGCGGTGATCGTGAATCTCAACTCGGAATGAAAATCTAACGGTCGGATCGAGCAAATCGAGCGGAAAGAAAGCTCAAAAAGGAGTTGCCCATGGCTTGCTTCAGTACGTATGAAATGGGAGGAGGAGGGAGGAGAAGAGATTGAGTGAAGTGATGGGGGGAAATGGCAATTTGCAAGGATAATATATAAAAAATCCCATTTTTGCATTTCAGTCCTTTATTTCTCCAATCTTGCAAAGTAACCCCCTGCTAAATATCAAAACGATCCTCAATCATTTAAAACTTTGATTATCTCGAAAACTCAATTATAATAAAATCAGGGCATAACAGGAAGCGTTCAAGACCCCTTTCTATGAGAAATACTATACAACTTAAGTTGAGACTGTATCCAAGTTTGTGCGCAAATTCGAGAGAGGCTGCCACTTCATGCCATTGATAGGGAATGATGAGGTGGAGAAGTAGCAGCACTTTGTTGCTTGTCTGAGGCCTACTATACGTAGAGATGTGATGATGGCTGAGCCAGTGGATTATGCAGCCGTTATCAAGAAGGCTATGAGGTCCGAGCATTCCTTGAAGGATATCAGTGCTGAGGTTCATAGCAAGAGGACATTCACTCATCAAGGACACCAACAATAGCAGGGCAAGAAGCCATTTACTGGGCCACAAAGACATCAGGGACCCTTCAGAACTCAGGGGCATTTGGCCCATAGGACGCAGGGGCATCATGCTCCGAGACCACTGAAAGAGTGGGTGCCCGGTGAGCCAACTTGTGGCTAAGGGCTTTTATGACTCTATGTATAAACAATCTTTTGTTTAATATAATTTACACTTTTATAATGGTGTTTACTTTATCTTTTATCATATTATTATGTTGTGACATACTATAAGATGTTTAGATGAAGACCTTGAATATACTATAGTGTATGTAAGATGTGGTGGCACATGGGGATGGCTATCATGAAACACATCTTATAGTCACTGTATATTCTAAACAGTTCCTAGTCGATTGAGCCGTCTATTAATAAGGATAAGGATCGCTCGAGTTTGAGACTAGAATTTGTGATGCAGAGTACCACGTTTCATTGGTAGGGAACATAGAGATGTTCGAAGCATGCAAATGGATATTCATATGATGAATGATCGAACTACCCTATTCGGACTTTCCAAGTGGTTATCACTTATCGAGTGGATAAAGTCCGCGTTTTTGGTTGTACACCATTAGTCCTTATTACTTGAAACATCATTGAGACTCTATATGCTAGTACTGTGCTTTGACTCGTTTACCGACTCTATGGGGGTCATCAGGTGTCGGGATTGGGTACAGTTACGACGCATATAGGAGTCGATGCTTTGTTGTCAAGGATTCACCACATACTTGCGAGTGTGGATATCCTATGCGATCTGAGGAGATATTAGTGTGACGAATCTCTGGCCAGAGTACATGATGTGTTTTAGGTTAATGGTGATCCTAGTAACACATGCGATGTCACTAATAGATCTCCAAGATGTTGTGCATAGTTATCGAATCTCGAACGACTCTCGATGCACCAATGGTTGTTGATTCGATCGGGATATTTGGTTGAAGGGACCGTACTGTATGCTAACCAAAATCTACTGGTTCTTGCAGGCACTATCAGTAATACCTAGGAAATCATGGGGCGATGTTGCTAGACGCTCTTACCATGATTCGTTGGGTAAGTCGGAAATTGTTGTTCCGAGTCACAAGGAGTTGTGAGCCCACGGCTAGCTGTATTCCTGAACCATTGAGGGTTACACAAGTAATGGATTACTAAAATCCCGTAGAGATAGTTAAATTTAAAGAGTTAAATTTAATGAAAGAGAAAATTGGATTTCTCAACTAAAGGGAGTGGAATTTCCTAAAATGACATAGTGATGGACATTTTTGGAAATCACTGAATTCGGATTCAGAAAAATTATCTTGACTCTAAAAGTTGCAGAAATGGTTTCTGTGCACATTGGTGAAATCAGTTTATCAATCGGAGTCCTGATACAATTATAACTAGAAATTATCTATAAATAGAGGTGTTGGATTCGAAAATCAAACACTTTTGTGTCTTATAATTTTCAAAATTACACTCTAAATATTTTAAGGGTTTTTCGAAATCCTTGTCCCTCCCGGAAAAAATTCAGACTTGTGATTTTTGTGAAAAATTACAATTCTGAATTAACAGATCATATCTGTTTATTCTCTACGCAAAACTTCTGATTGATTTCTAGTGCAGTCAATCAGAGGGTTTCTGTTTTCTGTTCGTGGACCTTATTTCGGTGATTGATCGTGACACCATCGGTTCCCGGGATATACAAGAAGAGCAGATTAAATTCTGTTGGTGTCCATAATCTCACTTCGAGATTGAAGGTAAAATATTTAATTAATTATTATTTATTTTACTTGTGTGATTTAATCGTTAAACGTTTTGATACCCATGATATGAAATTGTTTCATATCAAAGAAAAATAAAATTTTTAAACTTCCGCTGCACCGGGTATCGATTCAATTGATCTGAACACGGTTTTTCAACAGTGGTATCAGAGACATGTTGCTCAGATCAAACGATTAAATTAATCGATTGTACAAAAAAAAAATTTGGCCTCGGGTTTTTGAAACAAAACATATTTTTTAAAAATCAAAAATTTTATTTTTATGACGGGCAAGAAAAAGGGCAGCGATTGGATCGCTGCCCAGCCCGCGCCCGGTCAGGGAACGGGCTGCCCGGGATTGTCCCGGGCAGCCCGGAAAAATTAAAAATTGATTTTTGAAAATTTTGAAATTTTGAAATTCTAGTGTTTGATCCGATCGAAAATTTTTTTTTATAAGATCACGAGGCATCGGATCGAATTATTCGAGTCCGAAATTTTTAAAATTGATTTTTGGATAAATTTGAATTTTTGGAAAATTTAAATATTTTATCCGTTAAATTGAATTTTGAAAATTGATTATTTTGGTACAATTGATGATAAGATGTGATCTTATGAATGGATAAGATAAAATATGATTTTATCTTTTAAATTATGATGCCACAGTATGTTTATCCAATTATTTAAATTTTGAATTTAAAATTGGATAATGGGATGATCGATTGCCATAACCAATTTTGTAGGTGTATGTTAGGAATTTACATTTGTCTTATTGTTGTTGGTGTTTATTAATGGGCTTGGTTTATGCCCAATATGATTGTCATATGTAATAAAAGTGGGCCTGGTTTATGGCCCGTTCCCACCCCTACAAATGTATCCCATATTTGTCATCGAAATTTATTGTAAATTTATTATACTTAGTGGGAGACAAAGATTTGAAGAAATGGTGGGCCCAGCAGACAATGAAGACTGAAAAAATGTAAATTGGAAACTCAATGTAATAGGATTGCATTGCATACTTGCATATTACGTAGTATTGGACTTAGACTCGTGATTGGCAACCACGGGTCGATTAGTAATGAAATCGATCATCCTAAAATATAATATATGATATTATCATTGTATGCAGGTTTAGACTAAATTGTATGAATCCCGCAAGCATACAAATTTTAAATGATGAGACAAATTTTCAAAATTAAAATCCCTCATTTTAAATATGATTTAAAATTGATATCAAGATTAAAAGGAAATTTAAATATTGTTTAAATGTTCCTACATTCCATCAACGATCAATGTATGAGATGCTACCCGCGGATACGGTCCGGCTCATATTATTGGGGGGGCCCGTTCGTCGGAAAGCTGTACATTGGATCGACACATGTTGTAAGTTGGGTGAAACTCCCATGGGATCGGCTCATATTATTGGGGAATCCACATGGCGACCGTCCATCACAACTTAATATTGATGGGTCATCTTGACGTGTCACAATAAACGGCGTCATATTATTGGACCCTTATTGGACATGAGGTAAAAACATGGAGGTTGCTTTGGAAGCAATTGGGCTCTACCTTTTGAAAATTATGGTTGGCTGATATTATTCGGGACCATAGTTTGTCAATTGGACTCCATGTTTCCACTAAGGAAAACAGTTTCCCGTTTTCACTAGAGGGTAGTGAAATCGTTAAAATAGTGGGAGTGAAATTCATAAAATAAATTTTGCCTATTTTATGTCTTAGTAAATTAATTAAACAATCACTGATTATTGTCTGTTTCTTTTCAGTATTTCATTAAGATGAATTCGCGCAATCCACTATTCTCTATTCTCGAAAAAAATAAACTGACTGGCGCAAACTATACGGAATGGTTCCGTCAGTTGAAGATTGTCTTGACCTCGGAGAATATGCTCTACGTGTTAGAAAAATCTCCTCCGAAGAAAGCACCAGCTGATATAAGTCCGGAAGAGTTGGCCAAACTTGATATATGGTGGGACCATGATATCAAGGCCAAATGCTATATGCAAGCTTCGATGTCTGATGAACTCCAGAGGCGATTTGAGGATACCGTGAATGCTGCTGACATTCACGTACAACTCAAGGAACTTTTTGGGGCTCAATCGAGAGCTGAAAGGTTCTCTACTGTAAAAGAGTTAATGACGTATCGCATGAGTGAAGGGACTTCGGTCCGTGATCATGGGGTACGCGTGATTTGGCTCATATAGAAGTTGGTAACGCTTGATTTGGTATTGGAGCATGAACTCAATGTGGACTTATTACTTATCTCTCTTCCTTCATCGTTTGACGGTTTTGTGGTGAATTTCAATATGAACAAGATAGAGGCCTCCCTTGAAGAGATGGTCAATATGCTTGTACTTATGAAGCCACTTTAAAGAAGGATAAACCGGTTCTCTTGGTGGGCTCCTCTTCTTCTGCTAAGAAGGGGCCAAGTACAAAGGGTAAGAAACGTTCTGCTCCACCCAAGAAAACCGGACCCGAGAAGAAGAACAAGACAAAGGCTTCAAACATGGAAAAGTCCAAGGATGTTTGCCATCACTACAAGAAACCCGGTCATTGGAAACGTAACTGCAAGGAATATCTAGAGCAGTTGCGAACTGCGAAGGGTATGTTTTATATTGAAATAAATGTTTCACTTAATACTACTTCTTGGGTATTGGATACCGGATGTGGATCTCACATTTGCAATGATTTGCAGGTGATGACAAGAATTCGCAAGCTTATAATGGGTAAGACCCAGCTGAGGCTCGGAAATGGTTCCAGAGTTGAAGCCAAAGCTGTGGGAGACGTTTATTTAATATTGCAGAACGATTTTAAGTTACTTTTGAGAGATGTTTTATTTGTTCCAGATTTGATTAAAAATATTATTTCTGTTTCTATGCTTGATAGAGATGGTTTTTCTTGCAATTTTGTGAATGAGATTTGCAATATTTACAAGAATGAATGTTTGATTGGAAAATGGACAACTTGAAAATAATCTATATAACTTAAAATTAAAAGACGTTCCAATAAATTATGTTGATAAACCGGTAACAACGAACAAAAGGAAAATCGATAGTCAAAACCCGGCAAACCTTTGGCATGCTAGGCTAGGTCATATTTCCTCAAGGAGGATGAACAAGCTAGTGGGAGAGGGCATGTTTGATATGTCTGATATTAACTCTCTACCTACTTGTGAATCCTGCCTGAAAGGAAAAATGACTAAATCTCCATTCAAGGGGAAACCTGAGCGTAGTCAAAATCTGTTGGATTTGATCCATACAGATGTTTGTGGTCCATTTAGAATTGGTACTCAATTTGGCCACACCTACTTCATTACCTTTACTGATGATTATTCAAGGTATGGGTATTTATATTTAATGAAATATAAGTCTGAAGCATTTGAAAAGTTCAAAGAATTCAAGGCTGAAGTAGAAAACAAGCAAGGTAAAAGTATTAAAGCACTTCGATCGGATCGAGGTGGAGAATACTTAAGTACCGAGTTTTTGGACTATCTGAAAGAGAATGGGATTCTCTCTCAGTGGACTCCTCCTATGACACCTCAGCTGAATGGTGTATCGGAGCATAGTAATCGAACTTTGTTGGACATGGTTCGATCCATGATGAGCTTCACTGAGCTTCCACCTTCGTTTTGGGGCTACGCGCTTGAAACGACAGTATTTTTGTTGAACAACGTCCACACCAAAGCAGTGGATAAAACGCCATACGAGTTATGGAATGGCAAAGCTCCTAAGTATTCGTACTTGAGGATTTGGGGATGTCCTGCTTATGTGAAGCAGACAGTGGGAGATAATTTGGATAGTCGATCCACCTTATGTTATTTTGTAGGGTATCCGAAGAATTCAATAGAATATTATTTCTATCATCCTACTGAAACAAAAGTGTTTGTTTCGAGGAATGCCACCTTCTTGGAGAAGGAGTTTTTATTGGATAAGAAAGGCGAGATGATGGAACTCGAAGAAATTCGAGAAGAACCCAACATACAAAATAATGATCCTACACCTCAGGAACCATTGATGGACACGCCTGTACCTAGAAGATCCGAGAGGACTTCTAGACCTCCTATTCTATATGGTCTTCTTCTTGAAGGAGATCAAGATGAACCCGACGTTGGATGTGATCCAAGAAACTTCAAGGAAGCAATTTCTGATGCGGATTCAAATTTATGGCTTGAAGCTATGCAGTCGGAAATAGATTCGATGCATACAAACCAAGTTTGGTCTTTAGTAGATCCTCCCGATGGAATTGTTCCAATAGGGTATAAATGGATCTACAAGAGAAAGCTTGGGCCTGATGGTAAGGTATTGACCTACAAGGCACGATTGGTGGCGAAAGGTTGTACTCAAAGACAAGGAGTTGACTATGATGAAACCTTTTCACCAGTTGCAATGTTCAAGTCCATAAGAATCCTTATTGCCATAGCTACTTGGTATGACTATGAGATATGGCAAATGGATGTCAAGACTGCATTTCTTAATGGAAACATTAAGGAAGAGATCTATATGACGCAGCCTGAGGGATACACATCCATGGGAAGCGAGCATAAGGTATGCAAGCTTCAGAGATCGATCTATGGTCTCAAACAAGCATCAAGAAGTTGGAACCAGAAATTTGATGAAACAATAAAGGATTTTGGTTTCATCAAGAACCCGGAGGAACCGTGCGTGTACAAGAAAGTAGTTAAGGATGCTGTGACATTCTTAGTACTTTATGTTGATGACATCCTACTCATTGAGAATGATGTAGGGATGTTGCAGTCAACAAAGATATGGTTATCAGGTAGATTCTCGATGAAGGATTTGGGTGAGGCATCCTATATTCTAGGGATACAGATCTATAGAGATAGATCTAAGAGAATGATAGGACTCACTCAGTCAACTTACATCGAAACCATATTGAAAAGGTTTTCAATGGATGGGTCCAAGAGAGGACATCTACCTATGTGTTATGGAGTTTCTCTATCCAAGTCCATGTGTCCCAAGACTGATGAAGAGATAGAGAAAATGAAACATGTACCATATGCGTCAGCCATAGGTAGTATCATGTATGGGATGATATCTACCAGACCGGATGTAGTATTTGCTCTGAGTGTCACGAGCAGATATCAAGTCAATCCCGGTCAAATGCATTGGAAAGCCGTGAAGGACATTCTTAAGTACTTACGAAGGACTAAGAATATGTTCATGGTATATGGAGGAAGAGAACTAAAATTGGAAGGCTATACCGACTCTAGCTTCCAAAGTGACGTGGATGACTCGAAGTCAACCTCTGGATTTGTATTCATGCTCAATGGTGGTGCTGTCTCTTGGAAGAGTTCCAAGTAGGACACCACAGCGGATTCCACCACTGAGGCATAATACATTGCGGCATCAGCTGCTGCTAAAGAGGCCGTTTGGATGAGGAATTTCGTCCAAGAGTTGGGCGTCATTCCTGAAGTTGTTGGTCCAGTCCCGGTGTACTGTGACAACACGGGTGCCATTGCTCAGGCAAAAGAACCAAGGTCTCATCAAAGATCCAAACACGTACTGAGGAAATACCACATCATCCGGGAGATCGTGGAAAGAGGAGACATCACTGTCAAGATAGTGGCCTCTGCAGACAATATCGCTGATCCACTTACTAAGCCTTTGCCAGGACCATTATTTGACAAACATCGCGAAGCAATGGGACTGCGTAGTATGACGTTGGCTTTAGGGCAAGTGGGAGATTGAAAGAGTGGGTGCCCGGTGAGCCAACTTGTGGCTAAGGGCTTTTATGACTCTATGTATAAACAATCTTTTGTTTAATATAATTTACACTTTTATAATGGCGTTTACTTTATCTTTTATCATATTATTATTATGTGACATACTATAAGATGTTTAGATGAAGACCTTGAATATACTATAGTGTATGTAAGATGTGGTGGCACATGGGGATGGCTATCATGAAACACATCTTATAGTCACTGTATATTCTAAACAGTTCCTAGTCGATTGAGCCGTCTGTTAATAAGGATAAGGATCGCTCGAGTTTGAGACTAGCATTTGCGATGCAGAGTACCACGTTTCATTGTTAGGGAACATAGAGATGTTCGAAGCATGCAAATGGATATTGATATGATGAATGATCGAACTACCCTATTCGTACATTCCAAGTGGTTATCACTTATCGAGTGGATAAAGTCCGCGTTTTTGGTTGTACACCATTAGTCCTTATTACTTGAAACATCATTGAGACTCTATATGCTAGTACTGTGCTTTGACTCGTTTACCGACTCTATGGGGGTCATCAGGTGTCGGGATTGGGTACAGTTACGACGCATATAGGAGTCGATGCTTTGTTGTCAAGGATTCACCACATACTTGCGAGTGTGGATATCTTATGCGATCTGAGGAGATATTAGTGTGACGAATCTCTGGCCAGAGTACATGATGTGTTTTAGGTTAATGGTTATCCTAGTAACACATGCGATGTCACTAATAGATCTCTAAGATGTTGTGCATAGTTATCGAATCTCGAACGACTCTCGATGCACCAATGGTTGTTGATTCGATCGGGATATTTGGTTGAAGGGACCGTACTGTACGCTAACCAAAATCTACTGGTTCTTGCAGGCACTATCAGTAATACCTAGGGAATAATGGGGCGATGTTTCTAGACGCTCTTACAATGATTCGTTGGGTAAGTCGGAAATTGTTGTTCCGAGTCACAAGGAGTTGTGAGCCCACGGCTAGCTGTATTCCTGAACCATTGAGGGTTACACAAGTAATGGATTACTAAAACCCCGTAGAGATAGTTAAATTTAAAGAGTTAAATTTAATGAAAGAGAAATTGGATTTCTCAACTAAAGGGAGTGGAATTTCCTAAAATGACATAGTGATGGGCATTTTTGGAAATCACTGAATTCGGATTCAGAAAAATTATCTTGACTCTAAAAGTTGCAGAAATGGTTTCTGTGCACATTGGTGAAATCAGTTTATCAATCGGAGTCACGATGAATTTTATATTAATTTATATAACAACGGGCTTGGCTTGTTGGGTTTAAGTTATGGATTGTGGGCTTTAAGGAGTTAGAGTCCTGATACAATTATAACTAGAAATTATCTATAAATAGAGGTGTTGGATTCGAAAATCAAACACTTTTGTGTCTTATAATTTTCGAAATTACACTCTAAATATTTTAAGGGTTTTTCGAAATCCTTGTCCCTCCCGGAGAAAATTCAGACTTGTGATTTTTGTGAAAAATTACAATTCTGAATTAACAGATCATATCTGTTTATTCTCTACGCAAAACTTCTGATTGATTTCTAGTGCAGTCAATCAGAGGGTTTCTGTTTTCTGTTCGTGAACCTTATTTTGGTGATTGATCGTGACACCATCGGTTCCCGGGATATACAAAAAGAGCAGATTAAATTCTGTTGTTGTCCATAATCTCGCTTCGAGATTGGAGGTAAAATATTTAATTAATTATTATTTATTTTACTTGTCTGATTTAATCGTTAAACGTTTTGATACCCATGATATGAAATTGTTTCATATCAAAGAAAAATAAAATTTTTAAACTTCCGCTGCACCGGGTATCGATTCAATTGATCTGAACACGGTTTTTCAACAACCACAGGGTCACCAGGCCTAGAGGCCTGCTTCTCCCGAGACTTGGGAGAAGCCATATTGCGCGATCTGCAAGCATGCCCATAATGGGCAGTTTCTGGCAGGTGGCGGAGTCTACTACCGGTGCAAAAAGCCAGGTCACGGGGTTTTGGATTGACCTTTGCACTAGGCGCCGACTCAGGGGAGAGTATTATTTGTGATGCAGGCTGAGGAGGCTGATCCTGATACCACACTCATCACAGGTAATACTTAGAGAATTTAATATAGGGTGATTTAATTGATTCATTGATGCAATTTTGATTATGAGTTTTCTTATTGGGATTGTGTAGCATGCTAATATTTGAGTAATTCTTAAAACTTGAGTTTTCATGAGAACTTGTATTATGTTGAATGCTTTTGGAAAATTTATTGTGTTATCATGTGTAGTGCTGAATTTGGAAATTCGATGACTTAGAATGAACGTAAGTAGAACTTGTCTTATTTCTTTTTAGTCTTTCTGTGGTTTTAATCCCCTTTAATGCAGGTAGAATTTTAGTAGCCGATGTAGCCACTAGAGCCTGTTAGACTCGAGGGCTACACATTCTTTTATTTCTGAGGCTTTTACCCACAAGAGGGGTATTTAATGTGAAGAGTTGTTTGGTGGATTCACAGTGACCATCCCATCAGGGGAAGAACTGTTCACGAAGAATGTAGTGAAAAATTTTGAGCTCTTGTTGCAAGGGCAATCAGTGAGGGCAGATATGATAGTGTTGCCCATGCCTGAGTTCGACATGATACTTGGGATGGACTGGATGATGAAGAACGCTATGGTGATTTTTTTTCAGCAGCGATCAATGATGGTCAGACCGGAGGGAGAGGAACCATTCTGGTTCGAGGCTACTAGGAGTTTGAGGAGGACTCAGATTATATATTTCTTGCAAGCTAAGCAGTTGGTGCATGATGGATGTGAGGCATTCTTAGCCAGTATATCTTTGACAGAGTTTCCAGCACGTCCAAATATTTCAGATGTGGACGTTGTCAGAGATTTTGAGGATGTGTTCACAGGAGATGTTGTAGGTATTCCGCCTGATAGAGAAGTCGAATTCTCTATTTGCTTGATACCGGATACTCTGCCATCTCTAAGGCAATGTATAGATTGGCTCCTACGAAAATGAAAGAACTGAAAGAGCAGATTCAAGAGTTGCTTGACAATGGGTTCATACGCCCTAGTTTCTCTCCGTGGGGCGCACCAGTCCACTTTGTGAAAAAGGACGGGAGCCTAAGGTTGTGCATTGATTACCGAGGACTGAATGGAGTGACAGTAAAGAACAAGTACCCACTTCCAAGAATTGAAGATCTCTTTGATCAGTTGCAAGGTGCCTCTGTATTTTCAAAGATTGATCTTCGTTCCGATTTTCACCAGTTGAAGGTGAAGGAGTCAGATGTGTTAAAGACAACTTTTAGGACTCGTTATGGCCACTACGAGTTCCAGGTGATGCCGTTCGGAATGACGAATGCGCCCGCGGTTTTCATGGATCTTATGAACCGCGTGTTCCAGCAGTACTTGGACCAGTTTGTCATTGTTTTCATTGAAGATATCCTCATTTACTCGAAGGATAGAGAAGAACATTCGCAGCATTTGAAACAGTTCTTGAGGTACTCCGAGAGCGAAAGTTGTTTGCCAAGTTTAACAAATGTGAGTTTTGGTTGGAGAGAGTAGCAATCTTGGGCCATATTATTTGCAAGAGTGGAGTGGAAGTGAATCCTTCAAAGGTTCAGGCATTGAAGGAGTGGTCTGTACCTAGAAACGCATCGGAGATTCGCAATTTTCTCGGATTGGCCGGTTAATATAGGAAGTTTATCAAGGGCTTTTCATCAATTGATGTACCCTTGACAGCACTGACCAAGAAGAATTCCAAGTTTATTTGGAAGTCAAGTGTCATGAGAGCTTTGATGTGTTGAAGGAAGCTCTTACGACGGCACCAGTGTTAGCTATGCCATCAGGAGATGGAGATTTTGTGGTTTATACTGATGCTTCCAAGTTAGGACTTGGAGCAGTTCTTATGCAGCGAGACCGAGTTATTGCTTATGCTTCTAGGAAATTGAAGGAGCATGAGAAGAACTATCCTACTCATGATTTGGAGTTAGCAGCAGTGGTGTTCGCTCTCAAGATTTGGAGACACTATCTCTATGGAGAGAAGTGTAAGATATTCACCGACCATAAAAGCCTCAAATACTTCTTCACCCAGAAGGAGTTGAACATGAGGCAACGAACATGGTTAGAGTTGGTGAAATACTATGACTGCGACATTAGATACCATCCAGGTAAGGCTAATGTCGTCGCAGATTCATTGAGCAGAAAGACAGCAGTGATTGCCTCTTTGACGGTGTCTAGACCGTTGCAGGATGAGATTTAGAGATTCGGACTAGAGTTATATGCCGAGGGTAGAGATCCTATATTGTCAGCCTTGACAGTGAAAACTATGTTCTTTAACCGCATCAGAGTTGCTCAAGCAGTTGATGAGCAGTTGAGTAAGTGGAGGCAGAGAGCTGACGAGAGAGGCAATGGTTTGTATTCAGTAGTAGATGGGATTGCAAGGTTCAGAGATCGACTTTGGGTGCCCGGAGGTGACTCTCTGAGAGTTACTATCATGGCAGAGGCACATACATAACCGTAATCTATCCACCCAGGTAGTACGAAGATGTATCGGGACCTTCAACAGTTGTATTGGTGGATGGGTATGAAGCGCGACATCGGCCGATTTGTGTCAGAGTGTCTCACATGCCAGCAGGTCAAAGCAGAACATCAGAGACCTGCAGGATTACTTAAGCCACTCCCTATTCCTGATTTGAAATGGGAGAATATTACCATGAATTTTGTTGTTGTCTTGCCGAGGACAGTGAGAGGTTCGAATGCTATTTGGTTTATTGTCGGCCGTCTCACTAAGTCCGCGCACTTTTTTCCAGTAAGGACGAATTTCTCTATGACTTAGCATGTAGAGTTGTATATCCGGGAGATATTTAGGATACATGGTATCCCTGTTTCCATAGTGTCTGATAGAGATCCATGGTTTATAGGACCCTTCGAGAAGGGTGTAATGAGATTTGGGAAGAAAGAAAAATTAGCACCGAGGTTCATAGGACCCTTCGAGATATTGGACAGAGTAGGGGCATTGGATTATAGTGTGGCCTTGCCGCCTAACCTTGATGGAGTATATAATGTCTTCCATGTTTCGATGCTGAGGAAGTACATCTCGAATTCGTCCCATGTGCTTAGTTTGGAACCCCTTCAGTTATCTCCTCACATGACGTATGAGGAGAGGCCCATCCGGATTTTGGATATACAGGAGAGGAGACTTCGTAACAAGTCGATTCTGATGATCAAAGTGAGATGGCAGAACCATTCGGATGAAGAGGCAACTTGGGAAGCAGAAGCAGATATCAGGGCTCGCTATCTAGAACTTTTTGGTAAGTTTTGAATTTCGAGGACGAAATTCCATTTTTGGGAGGGAGGAATTGTGACGCCTAGAATTTCTTAATTTAATTTTCATGCCTAAATTAGTATTTAATATTTATTATTTTAATTATTTTAATTTTCTGTGTTAATTGGCTAAATATTATATTTTTCCCGCATATTAGAATTTATTATTTGTAACGTTTGCAAAAATTAGAATTTTTATTCCCGGACTAGAAAAATCAAATTTAATATTTTAAATTAGGATTTTAAAGCTTGCATTTTTACCAATTCTTCAATTTTTTTATTATAGAACGCAACAACGTTCCTAACATTCTATGACTATCTCTATCAGACACAATACTCCTAGTTATGCCATGCAATCTCACAATTTCATTAAAGAACAAATCCGCAACATGAGAAACATCATCAGATTTATGACACTCAATAAAATGAGCCATCTTAGAAAATCTATCAACCACAAAAAAAAAAAAAACAGAATCCCTCCCCTTCTTTGACCTTGGTAGTCCTAAAACCTAATATATAGAAATGTCTACCCATGGTTCACTAGGAACGGGAAGTGGAGTATACAATCCATGTGGTTGTTGTTTAGACTTAGCCTTTTTACAAGTCACACGTCTCTCACAAATATTCTCAACAACATGCTTCATGTGAGGCCAATAAAAATGTTCATGCAATGTTTCATAAGTTTTAGCCACACCAAAATGTCCCATCAAACCACCACCATGTTATTCCCCAACAAGTAATTCTCTAATTGATGACTTAGGAACACATAACTTATCCTCCTTAAATAAGTAACCATCATGCATGAAAAATTTATTCGTTGAACCACGCAGACATGGCGCATATATCTAACCAAAATCAAAATCATTAGTATACAACTCTTTCACATACTCAAATCCCAAAAATTTAGAATCTAATGTTGATAAGAGCACGTACCTTTGTGATAGAGCATCCACTACCACGTTCTACTTCCCTTTCTTGTACTTGATAATATATGGAAAAGTTTCCACAAACTCCACCCACTTGGCATGTCTCTTGTTCAACTTTTGTTGTCCTTTGAGATGCTTCAAAGATTCCTGATCCGTATGAATCACAAACTCCTTTGGCCTCAAGTAGTGTTGCCACGTCTCAAGTACATGAACCAAGGCATAGAATTCCTTGTCGTAGGTAGGATAGTTCAATGCTGCTCCAATAAGCTTCTCACTGAAGTATGCAATCGGCTGCCAACCTTGCATCAAAACACCTCCAATCTCTACACCTGATGCATCACATTCAATTTCAAAAGTATTATTAAAATACAATAAAACAAGTAAAAGAGCATTAATTAATTTTTTCTTGATAATATTAAAAAACTTCTCTTGCTTCTCGCCCTAATGAAATAGAACGTTCTTCTTGATCATCGCAGTCATAAGAGCCGCCAAAGTGCTGAAATGTTTCACAAAACTCCTATAAAAACTTGCAAGACCATGAAAACTTTGAACTTGACCAATGGAAGTAGGCGTTGACTAATCTCGAATTGCACTTACCTTGTCCTCATCAGCTTTGACACCTTGAGCACTCACAACAAAACAAAGAAACACAAGCTATTTTGTACAAAACACACACTTTTTGAACTTAGCATACAAGTGTTCTGCTTTTAGTGTGATTAGCTCAATTCTCAAGTGTTTAACATGATCATCCAAATTTTTTCTATAAACCGAAATATAATCAAAATACACCACAACAAATTTTCCAATTTATGCACGCAGAACATGATTCATCAATCTCATAAAAGTACTAGGTGCATTAGTTAATCCAAAAGGCATAACCAACCACTCATACAAGCCATACTTAGTTTTAAAAACAGTTTTTCACTCATCACGTTCTCTCATCCTAATTTATTGATAACTACTCTTAAGATCAATTTTACTAAAGAAACTAAAACCACGCAATTCATCTAACATATCATCTAGCCTAGGTATATGATGCCTATACTTGATGAAAATGTTATTAATGTCTCTACAATCCACACACATTCTCCATGAACTGTCTTTCTTAGGAACCAACAAAACAGGCGCAACACACGATGACATAGAATCACACACAAATCCCTTATCTAAAAGATCACTTACCTGCCGTTGTAGCTCTTTAGTTTTCTTTGGGTTGCTCCTATAAGCTGGATGAATTGGCTACGTACTTTCGGGCACAAAATCAATTTGATGTTCGATCCCCCTCAAAGGTGGTAATCCTTGAGGTAAATCCTCCGAGAATAAGTCTTCAAATTCCTACAAAAGAGAGACAACATTGCTCGAAAGATTTACGACTATATAACTTGTGTTTAGGAGCACCTCCTTATATAAAATCAATACAAGTGGAGTATGTGTATGCAAAAGCTCTCGCTACTCACTCTTTTGGGTCATACATATTTTTTATCGGCATCTTTTCTCTCAATTTTTTTTCAACTTTTTTTCTTTTATTCTTTTTTTCTAAGACCATCTCACTTTTTTGTTCACTCTTTTTGTCGGTATCTTCTCTCTTTTTATTTTTCAAAAGATCCTCCAAAACTTTCTTTAGAGTCATATGTAACAATACAATAGGCTCTCTTTTCAAAGTAAATGAATAAATATTTTTAAAGCCATCATGTACCACCCTCCTATCAAATTGCCATGGCCTACCCAACAAGATATGACAAGCTTACATAAGTACCACATCACACAACACTTCATCCACATACTTTCCAATAGAAAACGGTACCACAACTTTCTTGGCTACCCTCACTTGAGAGCTATCATTGAACCACTGCAATTTATAAGGTTGAGTATGCTTTATATTAGGTAAACTCAACTTCTCCACAAGCTCATAACTCTCTACATTAGTTAAAATACCACCATCAATAATAACACTACACACTTTATTATTCACAAATCATCTAGTATGGAATAAATTATCTCTTTGATTTTCTTCCTCCTCCTTTTGTTGCACATTCAAAATTCTCCTAGTCACCAACAACTCTCTAACAACAGCATCATATACCTTTTCATCGGGATCCTCCAATGCAAACATATCATCATAATTTTTCTCCTCACTCTCCCACTCAAACTCACCACAAGCATTCACAATCATATTTTTTTATTAGGACATTGACTAGCAATATGACCAAAACCTTGACATCTAAAGCATTTGATATCTCTATAATGATTATTAGGAGTTTCAGATTTACCTTGCACTCCTTGCTTTGGTGTCTCTTGCTTGGTGTCAATTTTTGGCTTGGACATTGGCTTGAAATCCTCTCGTTTTACAATGTTTGGATGCCAAGAATTGGAAAAACCACCAGTCATAGGATTTCAACCCATGTTTTTATTTTTTTGTTTTTGCTCCACTTTCATGGTAATTTGCACCATCTCCTCAAGATCCATGCAATGTGTGAGACCCCGTTTCTAATCTTCTAATCTCAAATAATTAACTACAATCGATCACAAAGAGCCGAGGAAACGAAACAAAATATTTTTTTTTCGGATGAATAGTGCCATGCTCGATCCTACGAGTTCGTAGGATCGAGCGCACCACAAAAGTGCTAACTGCTGCCCGAAGAATTCAAGAGCTGAGCTCGATCCTACGAACTCGTGGGATCGAGAGCACCCAAAAAAAACAAGTTTCTTCCTCAAAAATCAACAGGCCAAAAATTAAGGCTATCTAACTCTATTCAAGCCATTCAAAACATAAACATGCATTAAAAACTCCACATGCATATTACAATACAATACAAGTCGAATACAATCTAAGTTCGATGATATCAATCAATCGACTAATCAAAATATCCAAGTTCAAAAGGTACGACCCTACGACACACGGTGTCTCACTTTTAACATTCTCACCCTGAGCTAACCCAAATGACTCGGTCCAGCTCCTGATCCTCATTTTGTCAAGTACAGATACAAACAAAAACAACAGCCGAATAAACCGGTTAGAAATATAATTTCTAAGTAAATGAGACAGGCATACACTATCAATTAAACATCTCATATCGAAATGTATCAATCAATAACAAATCAAAATAAGGATGAATGTATGCATGACTTCAAAACTCGGGATTATCAAGTCAGATAATCGAAATATCAATCGGTACTCGGTTGGGATCCCGGGTCCAAGTCATTACAACAACACACCTACACTCCCTTTCGGGGTGGATGTCGCACAACTCAAACCCCTAGACTTCAGAGCAACTATAAGAAGTATTCTGCACTTGGAAAAACTCGAAATCCAAAGCCACTTCAATATAGCTCCATAAATCATCTATTTTCAAAATGAATCGAATAATCGGCTCAATATGAATGCAAGTGTAAACAAAATAATCAATCAAGTTCCCACCAACAAATAAACATGCAGTATGTGATTTTTGGGACTCGAGAATCAATCGAACTCGAGTATTCAATCCCATTCAATTCAATGTCGTCTTTTACCGTTTCAAGTTCGTCGAGAATTCAAATCTGAAAAATAACAACGAATTCAAATCAATAATCAATCGAATCAAAACGAATCAAAACGGAGAAGCTCAACAATGTACCGTCTTCAATTCTCAAATCGATTCAACTCCCAAGTTCGATCCAAACCCGATACTCGAATCCAAATCTGAAAATGAAGAATATACTGATTCGATATCAATCTACTAATTCAAACCAAACCCGAAAATCAAACCGAAACAAAACAACCGATAATCCAAACTCGATTTCGACGACATAACGGCTATAAACGGTCAAACCAAAAATCTCCAACATCATCAAACAACTCCAAACAAACCATATCATCTTCTAAACCAACAAAACAATCAAAATCAAACCAAAAAACCCCATTTTCGAAATTATGCCTCAAAAATCATATAAAATCCAAACTTCGTTCTTTTTCCGAATCGACATCGAATACACGATCTATGCTAGCTCAAGAATAACATACTCGATGATTATCAAATTCTGACAACCCAAAAAAAATCAAATTTTGAGGATCGTAGCAAAACTTACGTCAAAAAGAACCCTTGTTGCGGTGATCGTGAATCTCCACTCGGAACGAAATTCTAACGGTCGAATCATGCGAATCATACGGAAGAAAAGCACAAAAAGCCATCCATGGCTTCTCTGATCAGTACGCACGGATGGGAAGGAGAGGGTGAAGTGATGGTCATGGTCAACTTGATTAAGATAATATATAAAAATCAAGTTTTTCACTTTAGTCCCTAAATTCTCCAAAGTTTGCAAAATAACCCCTGCGAATTATCAAAACGGCCCTCAATTACTGAAAACTCTGATTATCTCAATTAAACTAAATTATA
This sequence comes from Henckelia pumila, assembly GCF_033568475.1. Taxonomy (NCBI): domain Eukaryota; kingdom Viridiplantae; phylum Streptophyta; class Magnoliopsida; order Lamiales; family Gesneriaceae; genus Henckelia; species Henckelia pumila. The sequence continues at coordinate 101,041,745 of NC_133122.1, read as the reverse complement.
GTAAAATCGGGGCATTAAAATTCTCCCCCTCTAATATTTGATTTCATCGTCAAAATCAGACAGATCACAATTAAAAACAAGAAAAGATAAACTCACATCAGTTGAATAACTATGGAAATCGCTGCCTCATATCAGATTCAGTCTCCCAAGTTACTTCTTCAACTCCGTGACGACTCCACTGAATCTTCACTAACGGAATAGACTTGTTTCTGAGCTGATTCTCTTTTCTGTCAAGAATCTGAATCGGTCTCTCGAAGTAACTCAGAGTTTCATCAAGTTCGGCCTCATCTGGCTGAAGAACATGGGACGGATCCGGATGATATTTCCGCAACATTGAAACGTGAAACACATCGTGGATGCCTGAAAGAGACGGAGGAAGAGCAATCATATAGGCAAGATCGCCTATCTTTTCTAATATCTCATACGGACCAATGAATCTCGACGACAACTTCCCTTTTTTTCCGAATCTGACAGTACCTCGGAATGGAGAAATCTTCAGAAACACACGGTATCCCTAATCAAAACACAGTGTTCTACGTCTGACATTCGCATACTTGGCCTTTCGGTATTGGGCTGTCTTCATTCTGGTTCGAATCAACTTCACCTGCTTTGCCATGTCACGAATCATATCTGGACCCAAATCAGGTGATTCTGAAATCTCATCCCAAAACAATGGAGATTTGCACTTCTTCTGTAAGAGTGGGTGCCCAGTGAGCCAACTGTGTGGCTATGGGCTTTGTTGACTCTTTGTATAAACAATCTTTTGTTTAATATTATTTACACTTTTATGGCAATGACTTTATATTACTTCATATTGTTATATTGTGATATACTATTGTTGTTTTGATAAAGACCTTGAATATACTATAGTGTATGTAAGATGTGGTAGAACATGGAGATGTCTATCATGAAATACATCTTATAGTCACTGTATATTCTAAAACCGTTCCTAGTCGATTGAGCCGTCCGATAATAAGGATAAGGATCGCTCGAGTTTGAGACTAGCATTTGCGATGCGGAGTACCACGTTTCATTGGTAGGGAACATGGAGATGTTCGAAGCATGCAAATGGATATTCATAGGATGAATAGTCGAACTACCCTATCCGGACTTTCCAAGTGGTTATCACTTATCGAGTGGATAAAGTCCGCGGTTTTGGTTGTACACCATTAGTCCTTACGACTTGAAACATCATGGAGACTCTATATGCTAGTACTGTGCTTTGACTCGTTTACCGACTCTGAGGGGGTCATCAGGTGTCGAGATTGGGTACAGTTACGACACATATAGGAGTCAATGCATTGTTGTCAAGGATTCACCACATACTTGCGAGTGTGGATATCCTATGCGATCTGAGGAGATATTAGTGTGACAAATCTCTGGCCAGAGTACTTGATGTGATTTAAGAAATGGTTTCTTAGTAGCACATGCGATGTCACTAATTTGATCTTCAAGAAGCATAGCATAGTTATCGAATCTTGAGCGACTCTCGATATACCAATGGTTGTTGATTCGATCGGGATATATGGATGAAGGGACCGTACTGTACGCTAACCAAAATCTACTGGTTCTTGTAGGCACTATCAGTGATACCTAGGGAATCATGGGGCGATGTTGCTAGGCGCTTTACCATGATTCGTTGGGCAAGTCGGAAAGTGTTGTTCCGAGTCACAAGGAGTTGTGAGCCCACGGCTAGCTGTATCCCTGAACCATTGAGGGTCACACAGTGTAATGGAGTTTTAATCCCCGTTGAGATAGTTAAATTTAAAGAGTTAAATTTAATGAACTAAGGAGTTGGACTTCTTAAATAAGAGTAAGGGAGTAGGATTTCCTAAAATGACATAGGGATGGACATTTTTGGAAACCACTGAATTCGGATTCAGGAAAATTTATTTTGACTTTAAAACGTGCAGAAATGGTTTCTGTGCACATTGGTGAAATCGTTTCATCAATCGGAGTCACGATGAATTTTATATTAATTTCTGAACGAGCGGGCTTTGCTTGTCGGGCCCCAGCTTATGACTAATGGGCCCTAAGGTGTTAGTGGCCTGCATTATAAATAAGTTATTTCAGTACAGAAATTATACACAACAGGTCATTATTTTGAGAGCAATTTTTCGAAAACCCTAGCCTCTCAAAAACGTTTTTGGCCGCCCCCTCCCTACTCTGTCAGAGAAAATTCCGGTCTGTGATTTTGAATCGCAGTAAGGAATAACGAATCAAATTCGTGTATTCTCTTCGCAGAAAACTTCTGATAGATTTTCTAGTGCAATCTATCAGAGGGATTAAACCTCTGTTCGTGGACCTGATTGAAGGCGTTCATCGGTTCCAGGGAGAGACAACAAGAGCAGAATTGTTCTGTTGGTGTCCATTAATCTCGTTGCGAGATTTGAGGTAAAATTTATTTAATTGTTATTTAAATTTTACACACACGTAATTCAATCGATGAACGGTTGATACCCATACCATGGAAACGTTCCATGAAAAAATTTTTAAACTTCCGCTGCACGGGTATCAATCGTAATTGGTCTGGGAACTCGCCAGTTTTCCAACAGTGGTATCAGAGCCAGGTTGCTCAGATCAATCGATTGAATAATCAATTGTACAAAATTTTTGAGTCTCGGTTTATGAAACAAAATAAATATTTTTAATAAAAAAAAAAATTTTTCGGGGCAAAACCGGGCAGCGATTGGATCGCTGCCCGGTGGGGCAGCAATTGTTGCTGCCCCGGGCGGCGCACGGCGCCGCCCAAAGGGGGCGCACAGCGCCGCCCAAGGCGGCGACCGTCGCCGCCCAGGGCGGCGCACGGCGCCGCCCAGGGCAGCGCTGTGCGCTGCCCAGCGCAGCGCTCGGCGCTGCCCAGGGGCGGCGCTCGGCGCCGCCCAGCGCAGCGCTGGGCGCTGCGCAGGGCGGCGCTCGGCGCCGCCCAGGGCAGCGCACGGCGCCGCCCAGGGGCGGCGCCAGGCGCTGCCCTAACGGGGCAGCCGGGCTGCCCCCGGCCCGCGCCCCGGGTGCGGGCCAACCCGGGAGTGTCCCGGGTGGCCCGCGGGAAAAATTAATTTTTAATTTTTATTAATTTTAATATTTAAAATTTTATTTTTGGTCCGGTCAAAAATTGTTTTTGATTGGTTCACGAGATTTCGGATCGAATTGTTCGAGTCCGTAAATTTTAAAATTGATTTTGGATAAATTTGAATTTTTGGAAAATTTTAATATTTTATCCGTAAATTGAATTTTGAAATCAATTATTTTGGTACAATTGATGATAAGATATGATCTTATGATATATTAGATAAAATATGATTTTATTTGTAAAATTGGATTTTATAGATAAAATATGATTTTATTTGATATGGAGATAAAATATGATTTTATATGTGAAATGTGATTTTATATATAAAATATGATTTTATCTTGTTTAAATTTGAATTGCCACAGCATGTTATCCAATAAATTAATTTTGAATTAAATGTTATTGGATAAGGATGATCGATTGCCATGACCAATTTTGTAGGTGTATGTTAGGAATTTACATTTTGTCTTTATTGTTGTTGGTTTTATTAATGGGCCTGGTTTGGCCCGATATGAATGTCATATGTAATAAAAGTGGGCTTGGTTTATAGCCCGTTCCCACCCCCTAAAAATGTATCCCCTACTTGTCATTGTTATTTAATTGTAAATACATTAGATTTAGTGGGAGATCAAGATTTGAAGATGGTGGGCCCAGCAGACAATGAAGACTGAAGAAATGTAAATTGGAAGCATATGTAATAGGATTGCATTTGCATACTGCATATTACCTAGGATTGGACTAAGACCCGTGATTGGCAACCACGGGTCAATTAGAAATGGAATCGATCATCCTATATAATATGTGATATTATGATTGTATGCATGTTTAGACATAAATTGCGTGAATCCGGCAATGCATGCAATAAATTAAAATGATGAGACAAATATTTTTATAAATAAAATCCCTCATTTTAAATATGATTTAAAATTTATATCAAGATAAATAAAGGAAATTTAAATATTGTTTAAATGTTCCTACCTTCCATCAACGGTCAATGTATGTGATGCTACCGCGGATACGGTCCGGCTCATATTATTGGGGGGGCCCGTTCGTCGGAAAGCTGTACATTGGATCGACAAATGTTGTAAGTTGGGTGGAACTCCCATGGGATCGGCTCATATTATTGGGGGATCCACATGGCGACCGTCCATCACAACTTAATATTGATGGGTCATCTTGACATGTCACTTTAAACGGCGTCATATTATTGGGCCCTTATTGGACATGAGGTAAATACATGGGGTTGCTTTGGAAGCAATTGGGCTCTACCTTTTGAGAATTATGGTTGGCTGATATTATTCGGGACCATAAGTTTGTCAATTGGACTCCATGTTCTCACTAAGGAAAAAGTTTCCCGTTTTCACTAGAGGGTGGTGAAATCGTTAAAATAGTGGGAGTGAGATTCATAAAATTAAATTCGCCTATTTTATGTCTTAGTAAATTGTTAAACAATCATTGATATATGTCTGTTTTTCCTTTTCAGTATTTCATACAATGAATTCGCGAAATCCTTTATTCTCGATCCTCGAACAAAACAAGCTGACTGGCGCCAACTATACGGAATGGTTCCGAAAGTTGAAGATTGTCTTAACTTCGGAGAAAATGCTCTACGTGTTAGAGAAAGCACCTCCGAAGGAAGCACCAGCTGACATAAGTCCGGAGGAATTGGCCAAACTTGATGCATGGTGTGACCATGACATCAAGACCAAATGCTATATGCAAGCCTCGATGTCTGATGAACTCCAGAGGCGATTTGAGGACACGGTGAATGCTGCTGACATTCACACGCAACTCAAGGAACTTTTTGGGGCTCAGTCGAGGGCTGAAAGGTTCTCTACTGTTAAGGAGTTGATGACGTGCCGCATGCGTGAAGGGACTTCGGTCCGTGATCATGGGGTACGAGTGATTTGGCTCATACAGAAGTTAGCGACCCTTGATTTGGTGTTGGAGCATGAACTCAATGTGGACTTGCTGCTTCTATCTCTTCCTTCTTCATTTGATGGATTCGTGATAAATTTTAATATGAACAAGATAGAGGCCACCCTTGAAGAGATGGTCAATATGCTCGTTACATATGAATCCACACTTAAGAAGGATAAGCCAGCTTTCTTGGTGGGCTCCTCATCTTCTGCTAAGAAGGGGCCAAGTATGAAGGGCAAGAAACGTTCTGCCCCACCCAAGAAAGTGGAACCCGAGAAGAAGCAAAAGACAAAGGCTTCAAACGATGGAAAATCCAAGGATGTTTGCCATTACTGCAAGAAGCCGGGTCATTGGAAGCGCAACTGCAAGGAGTATCTTGAGCAGTTGGGAACTGCAAAGGGTATGTTCTATATCGAAATAAACATGTCACTTAATACAACTTCTTGGGTATTGGATACCGGATGTGGTTCTCACATTTGCAATGATTTGCAGGTGATGACAAGAAGTCGCAGGCTTAGAATGGGTGAGACCCAGCTGAGGCTCGGGAATGGTTCCAGAGTTGAAGCTACGGCCATTGGAGATGTTTGTTTGATTTTGCAGAATGGTTTTAAATTATTGTTGAGAGATGTTTTATTTGTGCCAGATTTAATTAAAAACATTATTTCTATTTCTATGCTTGATAGAGATGGTTATTCTTGTAATTTTGTGAATGGGATTTGCAGTATTTACAAGAATGAATGTTTAATTGGAAATTGACAACTTGAAAACGATCTATACAATTTAAAACTAAAAGACGTTCCAGTAAATTGTATTGACAAACCGGCGACAACAAACAAAAGGAAAATCGATAGTCAAAACCCGGCAAACCTTTGGCACGCTAGACTAGGTCATATTTCCTCAAGGAGGATGAACAAGCTAGTGGGAGAGGGCATGTTTGATATGTCTGATATTAACTCTCTACCTAGTTGTGAATCCTGCCTAAAAGGGAAAATGACTAAATCTCCTTTTAAGGGGAAGCCTGAACGTAGTCAAAATCTGTTGGATTTGATCCATACAGATGTTTGTGGACCATTTAGAGTTGGGACTCAATATGGCCACACCTACTTCATTACCTTTACTGACGATTATTCAAGGTATGGGTATTTATATTTAATGAAATATAAGTCTGAAGCATTTGAAAAGTTCAAAGAATTCAAGGCTGAAGTAGAAAACAAGCTAGGTAAAAGTATTAAAGCACTTCGATCGGATCGAGGTGGAGAATAATTGAGTACCGAGTTTTTGGACTATCTGAAAGAGAATGGGATTCTCTCTCAGTGGACTCCTCCTATGACACCACAGCTTAATGGTGTATCGGAGCGTCGTAATCGAACTTTGTTGGACATGGTTCGATCTATGATGAGCTTCACTGAGCTTCCACCTTCGTTTTGGGGCTATGCGCTTGAAACGGCGGTATTGTTGTTGAACAACGTCCACACTAAAGCAGTGGACAAAACACCATACGAGTTATGGAATGGCAAAGCTCCTAAGTATTCGTACTTGAGGATTTGGGGATGTCCTGCTTACGTGAAGCGGACAGTGGGAGATAAGTTGGATAGTCGATCCAGCTTGTGTTATTTTGTGGGGTATCCGAAGAATTCAATCGGATATTATTTCTATTATCCTGCTGAAACAAAGGTGTTTGTTTCGCGGAATGCCACCTTCTTGGAGAAGGAGTTCTTATTGGATAAGAAAGGCGAGATGATGGAACTCGAAGAAGTTCGAGAAGAACCCGAAATACAAAATAACGATCCCACACCTCAGGAACCATTGCTGGACACGCCTGCACCTAGAAGATCCGAGAGGACTTCTAGACCTCCAGTTCGATATGGTCTTCTTCTTGAAGAGGGTCAAGATGAACCCGACATTGGATGTGATCCAAGAAGCTTCAAGGAAGCAATTTCTGATGCGGATTCGAATTTATGGCTTGAAGCTATGCAGTCAGAATTGGATTCGATGCATACTAACCAAGTCTGGACTTTAGTGGATCCTCCCGATGGAATTGTTCCAATAGGGTGTAAATGGATCTACAAAAGAAAGCTTGGGCCTGATGGTAAGGTATTGACCTACAAGGCGCGATTGGTGGCGAAAGGTTATACTCAAAGGCAAGGAGTTGACTATGATGAAACCTTTTCACCAGTTGCTATGTTCAAGTCCATAAGAATCCTTATTGCCATAGCTGCATGGTATGACTATGAGATATGGCAAATGGATGTGAAGACTGCTTTTCTTAATGGAGACATTAAGGAAGAAATCTATATGAAGCAGCCTGAGGGGTACACATCCATAGGAAGCGAGCATAAGGTATGCAAGCTTCAGAGATCAATTTATGGTCTAAAACAAGCATCAAGAAGTTGGAACCAGAAATTTGATGAAACAATTAAAGACTTTGGTTTCATCAAGAACCCGGAGGAACCTTGCGTGTACAAAAAGGTAGTTAAGGATGCGGTGACATTCTTAGTACTTTATGTTGATGACATCCTACTCATTGGGAATGATGTAGGGATGTTGCAGTCAACAAAGATATGGTTATCAGGTAGATTTTCGATGAAGGATTTGGGTGAGGCATCCTACATTCTTGGGATACAGATCTATAGGGATAGATCTAAGAGAATGATAGGACTCACTCAATCAACCTACATCGATACCATATTGAAACGGTTTTCAATGGATGGGTCCAAGAGAGGACATCTACCCATGTGTCATGGAGTTTCTCTATCCAAGTCTATGTGTCCCAAGACTGATGCAGAGATAGAGAATATGACACATGTACCATATGCGTCAGCTATAGGTAGTATCATGTATGGGATGATATCTACCAGACCGGATGTAGCATTTGCTCTGAGTGTCACGAGCAGATATCAGTCTAATCCTGGTCAGATGCATTGGAAAGCCGTGAAGGACATTCTTAAGTACTTGCGAAGGACTAAGAATATGTTCATGGTTTATGGAGGACGAGAACTCAAACTGGAAGGCTATACCGACTCTAGCTTCCAAAGTGATGTGGATGACTCAAAGTCAACCTCTGGATTTGTGTTCATGCTCAATGGCGGTGCTGTCTCTTGGAAGAGTTCCAAGCAGGACACCACAGCGGATTCCACCACTGAGGCTGAATACATTGCAGCATCAGCTGCTGCTAAAGAGGCCGTTTGGATGAGGAATTTCGTCCAAGAGTTGGGCGTCATTCCTGAATTTGTTGGTCCAGTCCCGGTGTACTGCGACAACACGGGTGCCGTTGCTCAAGCAAAGGAACCAAGGTCTCATCAAAGATCCAAACACGTACTGAGGAAATACCACATAATCCGGGAGATTGTGGAAAGAGGAGACATCAGTGTCGAACGAGTGGCCTCTGCAGACAATATCGCTGATCCACTTACTAAGCCTTTGCCAGGACCATTGTTTGACAAACATCGCGAAGCAATGGGTCTACGTAGTATGACTAGTTGGCTATAGGGCAAGTGGGAGATTGTAAGAGTGGGTGCCCAGTGAGCCAACTGTGTGGCTATGGGCTTTGTTGACTCTTTGTATAAACAATCTTTTGTTTAATATTATTTACACTTTTATGGCAATGACTTTATATTACTTCATATTGTTATATTGTGATATACTATTGTTGTTTTGATAAAGACCTTGAATATACTATAGTGTATGTAAGATGTGGTAGAACATGGAGATGTCTATCATGAAATACATCTTATAGTCACTGTATATTCTAAAACCGTTCCTAGTCGATTGAGCCGTCCGATAATAGGATAAGGATCGCTCGAGTTTGAGACTAGCATTTGCGATGCGGAGTACCACGTTTCATTGGTAGGGAACATGGAGATGTTCGAAGCATGCAAATGGATATTCATAGGATGAATAGTCGAACTACCCTATCCGGACTTTCCAAGTGGTTATCACTTATCGAGTGGATAAAGTCCGCGGTTTTGGTTGTACACCATTAGTCCTTACGACTTGAAACATCATGGAGACTCTATATGCTAGTACTGTGCTTTGACTCGTTTACCGACTCTGAGGGGGTCATCAGGTGTCGAGATTGGGTACAGTTACGACACATATAGGAGTCAATGCATTGTTGTCAAGGATTCACCACATACTTGCGAGTGTGGATATCCTATGCGATCTGAGGAGATATTAGTGTGACAAATCTCTGGCCAGAGTACTTGATGTGATTTAAGAAATGGTTTCTTAGTAGCACATGCGATGTCACTAATTTGATCTTCAAGAAGCATAGCATAGTTATCGAATCTTGAGCGACTCTCGATATACCAATGGTTGTTGATTCGATCGGGATATATGGATGAAGGGACCGTACTGTACGCTAACCAAAATCTACTGGTTCTTGTAGGCACTATCAGTGATACCTAGGGAATCATGGGGCGATGTTGCTAGGCGCTTTACCATGATTCGTTGGGCAAGTCGGAAAGTGTTGTTCCGAGTCACAAGGAGTTGTGAGCCCACGGCTAGCTGTATCCCTGAACCATTGAGGGTCACACAGTGTAATGGAGTTTTAATCCCCGTTGAGATAGTTAAATTTAAAGAGTTAAATTTAATGAACTAAGGAGTTGGACTTCTTAAATAAGAGTAAGGGAGTAGGATTTCCTAAAATGACATAGGGATGGACATTTTTGGAAACCACTGAATTCGGATTCAGGAAAATTTATTTTGACTTTAAAACGTGCAGAAATGGTTTCTGTGCACATTGGTGAAATCGTTTCATCAATCGGAGTCACGATGAATTTTATATTAATTTCTGAACGAGCGGGCTTTGCTTGTCGGGCCCCAGCTTATGACTAATGGGCCCTAAGGTGTTAGTGGCCTGCATTATAAATAAGTTATTTCAGTACAGAAATTATACACAACAGGTCATTATTTTGAGAGCAATTTTTCGAAAACCCTAGCCTCTCAAAAACGTTTTTGGCCGCCCCCTCCCTACTCTGTCAGAGAAAATTCCGGTCTGTGATTTTGAATCGCAGTAAGGAATAACGAATCAAATTCGTGTATTCTCTTCGCAGAAAACTTCTGATAGATTTTCTAGTGCAATCTATCAGAGGGATTAAACCTCTGTTCGTGGACCTGATTGAAGGCGTTCATCGGTTCCAGGGAGAGACAACAAGAGCAGAATTGTTCTGTTGGTGTCCATTAATCTCGTTGCGAGATTTGAGGTAAAATTTATTTAATTGTTATTTAAATTTTACACACACGTAATTCAATCGATGAACGGTTGATACCCATACCATGGAAACGTTCCATGAAAAAATTTTTAAACTTCCGCTGCACCGGGTATCAATCGTAATTGGTCTGGGAACTCGCCAGTTTTCCAACATCTTCCCGTACAAAGCTTCGAAAGGTGCCATCCCAATACTCGCTTGGAAGTTGTTATTGTACTAAAACTATACCAGAGTCAAAGAATCCTGCCATCATGAGCCAAAATCAAGCACTACTGCTCGAAGCTTATCCTTCAAAGTCTGGATTGTACGCTCGGACTGACCGTCGGTCTGAGGGTGATATGCTGTGCTCAAGTGAAAACGAGTACCCAATGCCTCCTGAAGACTGTGCCAAAAGTGAGAAGTGAATCTCGGATCTCTGTCTGATACTATCGACTTCGGCACGCCATGCAATCTCACAACCTCTCTGACATATAGCTCGGCCATCTGATTGTGATGGTATGTCATTCGATATGGAATGAAACAAGCAGATTTCATCAACCAGTCAATCACAACCCAAATCGCATCACAACCTCTGACCGTAAGTGGTAGCTTCATGACAAAATCCATAGAGATGTGATCCCATTACCATTTTGGGATAGGCAAATTGTGCAATAATCCACCTGGTTTCTTCCTCTTGGCTTTCACCTGTTGACAATTCAGACAACGGGACACAAAACCTGTGACGTCTCCCTTCAACTGTTTCCACTAGAACTGAGTCTTCAAGTCGTTATACATCTTTTGGCCTCCGGGATGAACACTGAACCGACTGCAATGCGCCTCCCGAAGAATACGCTGTCTCAATTCAGAAACATTGGGCACAACAATACGGTTATTCACAAATAAAACATCACCCCTGACCTGAAATTCTGACTAATGACCTGATCTGACCTTCTCTATCTAACTCTGACTACTCGGATTAGATCTCTGAGCCTCTCTAATCAACTGAATCAACTCTAGTTCGGCCTGAATCGCAAAAACTCTGATGGATCTCCTATCGGTCTCAAACTCCAAACCAGAAGTACAACAGTCTTCAATCAAATGAGAGACACCAATCGTTGCGAGAGATAAGGAACAAAGCTTCCGACTGAGAGCGTCTAAAGCTGCGTTCGACTTTCCAAGATAATACTTGATCTCACAGTCGAAGTCTTTAAGCAAATCCATACATCTCCTCTATCTCATATTCAGCTCGGAATGGGAAAACAAGTATTTCAGGCTCTTGTGGTCAGAAAATATCTCAAACGACTCACCATAAAGGTAATGGCGCTAGGTCTTCTGGTCTTCAAGATCATGGATCGGATAACGAGTCTCGTGCGGCTTCAGCTGCCTCGAATAATAAGCTATGACGTGATTTCCCTACATAAGAATGCATCCAAGACCACGGTGAGAAGCATCACAGTAAACGGAAAAGCCTTCTGTACCTGATGGAATAGACAAGATCGGAGCGCTGGTCAACCTCTTCTTCAGCTCAATGAAACTGGCCTCGCACTCCTCAGACCAAACAAACAGTTCATTCTTCTGGGTCAACTGAGTAATCGGCTTTGCAATAGAAGAGAAATCCTTGATAAATTGGCGATAATACCCTACTAAACCCATAAAGCTTCGGATTTCTGGCACTGATGTCGGTCTCGGCCAATTCATAACTGCCTCGATCTTACTGGGGTTAACAGAAATTCCATCTCCCGAGATAATGTGGCCTAGAAAAACAACTCGGTTCAACCAGAACTCGCACTTCGATAGTTTAGCATAAAACTATTCGGCTCGCAAAATCTGAAATACAATCCTCAAATGCTCTGCATGATCTGAATGGTTCTTCGAATAGATCAGAATATCGTCAATAAAGATAATGACAAACTCATCTAAATACCGCTGAAAGATATGATTCATCAAATCCATAAAAACAGCTGGAGCATTGGTCAAACCAAATCGCATGACTATGAAATCGAAATGCCCATATCTGGTTCTGAAGGCTGTCTTAGGTACATCCTCATCGCGAACTCTCAGCTGATGATACCCTGATCTCAGATCTATCTTCGAATACACTGAAGAACCCTGCATTTGATCAAAAAGGTAATCAATTCTAGGTAGAGGATACTTGTTCTTGACCGTCTCTTGATTCAACTGACGATAGTCGATGCAGAGTCGCATAGAACCGTCTTTCTTCCCCACGAAGAGCATTGGAGCACCCGAAGGCGATACACTAGGTCGGATGTATCCCTTGGCAATCAAATCTTCTAACCGCTCCTTCAACTCATTCAGTTCAAATGGAGCCATTTGATAAGGCGCTTTCGAAATAGGCTGAGTACCTGGTGCAAGTTCAATGTTGAATTCGATCTCTCGAATAGGCGGCAAACCAGGAATCTCGTCTGGAAATACATCGGGAAACTCGCTAACCACCGGTATCTCGGTCAACTCAGGGCTAGACCTTTGAACATCTACTGCATAAATCAGGAATCCCTCTGCTCCTCTTTGTAGCAAACGAGACATGGATAACACAGAAATCAAAGGAATTCTGGATCGAGAACCCTTACCAAAAAACATCCAATCGTCTGCCATCTCAGGTCTGAATCGAACAACTTTCTGAAAGCAATCTACTGTTGCCCTATACTTTGTCAGAGCATCAATCCCGGCAATACAATCAAAATCAGATAATCCAAGTACAATGCAGTCAATCTCAATCGAATTCCCTTCGGATTCTAACACACAATTACGGACCAATCTCACCGAAACAGTTTCCCCACCCAAAGGTGAAGTGATAAAAACGACATCAGATAATGGATCAGCAAATAAATCATGCATCATGACAAATATTTCAGAAATAAAACAGTGACAAGCACCCGTATCAATAAAAAAAAACACAGGATAACCAAAAATCGAACAGTTACCCGCTATCACGTCATTCGGAGCTGCATTGGCTTGATCCTCTGTTAGGGCAAACACCCTCGCCTGCTGTGGAGGAGGTTGGTTCCGATTATGATTACCTCCCTGAGGAGACTGCTGCTGGGGCTGAAAAGAATGGACTGCAGAAGCTGATCTCTCGGGCTGAGCTGGTGGTCGAGAAGAACTGCCGCTCTGACCTCTATCGGATCCTCGCTGAGGACAAACTCTAGCAAAGTGACCCGGCTTCTAGCAGATATTACAACTACCAAACACGCCTCGACACTGATCACTTGGGTGATGTCCTCCACACTTACTGCACGATGCTCCTGAAAACCCAGAATTCTGCCCAGAACTGAACTATCTAGAGCCACTGGAACTCGATGAACTGCTCCCAGACTTCTTAAACTGTTTCCCTTTCGGTTTGTATTGATCTCGTCTATTTCTGCCGCTATTACCTCCCTCAACCCTCTGACACTGATTCGACTACTGAGAAGGTGGGTACTGGTAATGAGACTGCTGTTGTGGCTGAAACTGAACAGGCTGAGACTGAAATGATCTCTGTTGTTGCTGCTGAGGAGCTAACTGATTTCCTCGTTTCATCAGAAGTCCTACTTCGGCTCCCTTAGCCTGATCCATGGCATCTGCAAAGTTATTGGGCCTCTCGGTATTGACGAAGGTAAAAATCTCAAGATTCAAGCCGTTGATGAAATGATCGGCTTTGGCTTCCTCGTGATCTGCGATGTGAGGTGCAAACCTCAAGAGACTGTCAAACTTGCTCACATATTCCTCGATACTCAAATTCCCTTGCTTTAAATTCGCAAATTCGGCCCCCTTTTCCTTACGATACGAGACACGAAAGAACCGCTTGTAGAATTCAGTCTTGAATAAACTCCAAGTGATAATGGTGCCTCGATTCTCATTAGATCTCTTGGTTGTAGTCCACCAATTTTTAGCAACACCCTGTAGCTGGTGAATGACTAACCTGATTTTGCGGTCATCGTATAGTCGAGGGAATCAAAGAGCTGATCAATGTCATCTAGCCAACTTTCACAGTCAACGGAGTTCTCGGTACCCGTCAAGGTAGGCGGTCGGAACTATCGAAATCTCTTCAATAGAGTTTCCATAGGGTTCGCGGTTGCATCAAACTGATCCACTCCAGTAGTACCCTGATTATTCGGAGGAGTTACTACTGGCTGTGGATTCTCGGTAGAAGGAGGTACCAAAGGTGCTTGATTCATTCTCATAGATCGTCGAGGTGCCATATGATATCAAAAGGTTAGGACACAATATCTCAAACTCAATCTTATAACCTCGGTGTCCAAAACTATGCTCTGAGTACTCATTAATCTCAATGATATACGAGAACAGATAATAGCACAAATACATATATATATCACGTAATTCATGCTTTATAAATTAAATCACAAATCATGTAATTCAATTAATTCAAGAATCAATAAAGCATGCACACACGTATTTAAAATAATCATTTAAATAAATCAATCACATGCGAGATTTCAATTCATGTAGACTCGATCTACCCCGCTCACTCTAGTTCAATGTTAGGAATCTTATCGCTCCGATACCACTTAATGTGACACCCCGTTTCTAATCTTCTAATCTCGAATAATTAACTACAATCGATCACAAAGAACCGAGGAAACGAAACAAATTTTTTTTTCGGATGAATAGTGCCGCGCTCGATCCTACGAGTTCGTAGGATCGAGCGCACCACAAAAGTTCTAGCTGCTGCCCGAGGAATTCAAAGGCTGCGCTCAATCCAACGAACTTGTTTTTTTTTTGGTGCGCTCGATCCTACGAACTCGTGGGATCGATCGCACCAAAAAAAACAAGTTTCTGCCTCAAAAATCAACATGCCAAAAATTAAGGCTATCCAACTCCATTCAAGCCATTCAAAATATAAACATGCATTACAAACTCTACATGCATATTACAATACAATACAAGTCGAATACAATCTAAGTTCGATGATATCAATCAATCGACTATTCAAAATATCCAAGTTCAAAAGGTACGACCCTACAACACACGGTGTCTCACTTGTAACATTCTCACCCCGAGCTAACCCAAACGACTTGGTCCAGCTCCTGATCCTCCTGTTGTCAAGTAAACATACAAACAAAAACAACAGCCGGATAAACCGGTTAGAAATATAATTTCTAAGTAAAAGAGACAGGCATACAATATCAATTAAACATCTCATATCAAAATGTATCAATCAATAACAAATCAAAATGAGGATGAATGTATGCATGACTTTAAAACTCGGGATTATCAAGTCAGATAATCGAAATATCAATAGATACTCGGTTGGGATCCCGGGGCCATGTCATTACAACAACACACCTACACTCCCTTTCGGGGTGGATGTCGCATAACTCAAACCTCTAGACTTCAGAGCAACTATAAGAAGTATTCTGACACTTGGAAAAACTCGAAATCCAAAGCCACATCAATATATCTCCCTAAATCATCTATTTTCAAAACGAATCGAATAATCGGCTCAATATGAATGCAATAAACAAAATAATCAATCAAGTTCACACCAACAAATAAACATGCAGTATGTGATTTTCGGGACTCGAGAATCAATCAAAATAGAGTATTCAATCCCATTCAATTCAATGTCGTCTTTTACCTTTTAAAGTTCGTCGAGAATTCAAATCTGAAAAATAACAACGAATTCAAATCAATAATCAATAGAATCAAAATGAATCGAAACGTAGAAGCTCAACAATATACCGTCTTCAATTCTCAAATCGATTCAACTCCCAAGTTCGATCCAAACCCGAAACTCCAATCCAAATCTGAAAATGAAGAATATACGGATTCCATATCAATCTACTAATTCAAACCAAACCCGAAAATCAAACCGAAACAAAACAACCGATAATCCAAACTCGATTTCGACGGCATAACGACTATAAATGGTCAAACCAAAAATCTCCAACATCATCAAACAACTCCAAACAACCCATATCATCTTCTAAACCAACAAAACAATCAAAATCCAACCAAAATCTAAAACCCCATTTTCGAAATTATTCATCAAAAATCATATAAAATCCAAACCTCGTTTTTTTTCCGAACTGACTTCGAATACACGATCTATGCTAGCTCAAGAACAACATACTCGAAGATTATCAAATTCTGACAACCCAAAAAAAATAAAAGTTCGAGGATCGTGGCAAAACTTACATCAAAACGAAGCCCTCGTTGCGGTGATCGTGAATGTAGTGACCCTTACCCGGATCACCTACTAGACAGAACTTAGGCATGCAAATAACTTAATTAAACAGATATCAGAATGAAACTGCGGTAACCATAATTAATATACAATCCCAAGAAAAGAAATCTGTAATTAATCCAATAATATACAACCAAATCGAATAGCTGTATAAACCCAAAACAACAGAAATAAAACCTAGACGAAGCTCCAGCTGGCCAACCACTGACTAGCCCCTCCTGGATCCACCCTCCTCGTCCAATCGCAAACCTGCCCCATGGAATAGGGTGTCCAGAAACACAGAGTACGAGACGTGAGCATAAAACGCTCAGTGCGAGAGTATGAGTATACATTCATGCAAAGTGAACTCCCTATAGACTCGAGGTCAAGGATCAGATAACAGAGACAGACCGGGCCCTGGTATGTAGCACGCTGTGCCGTCGCTTCAGGAGGTGGCTCCCATACCGAGATAACCATGGATACGCCGGACCCAAATCGATGGAAGTCCATCCACTAACAGGATAGGGTACAACCCTACTAACAGACATCTCGAAAGAGATACAACAAGATGCAAATGAATGCAACATAATATCATGGCATATAAATCATGCAGTCACATAATACATGCATACTCAGTCAAGATATCTCGAACAGTACTTTTGTACCTCAAAATAGAGCAAGCTCTACCAACTCTAGGTCCACGCCTATAGTCTGCTCTACACTGCCAAATGATACTACTATCATTAAAGTGCTCTAAAAGGCTTAACTAAGCTATTGCATACTCCTAAATATTTATAGGAAGCAAAAGCTATACCTTCGTCCGTCGTTAGCCCTTTGATGTCGTTGCCTCCAGAACTTGGGCACAACTCCGCTACGACTACCGAACGCCTCGTCGACCTCCGGACCAAGCCTAAGAAGACTAGAACAGCTCCAAAAGGACTAGAATGGAAAGGAGAACTCGGAATTGGCAAATGAAAGTGAAACCTCGGCCTTCTATTTATAGACAACGATCGGAACTTCCGATCCTTGATCGGAACGTCCGATCCTGCCATCGGAGCTTCCGAAGATCCTGATCTGCCATATGTCAAAATATCACTTGTTGATTCCGGATAGGGGTGATCGGAGCTTCCGATCTTGCCACACGTCATGCCTGACGTAATATCGATCGGAGCTTCCGATCCTGTTCGGAGCTTCCGATCCTGATCGGAGCTTTCGAACTCACCTTCGGAGTTTCCGAACTCTACCCAAGTAATTATGATTAATTCTTTAATTACTGATTTTGGTTACGGGCTACTACAGTGAATCTCCACTCGGAACGAAATTCTAACGGTCGGATCGTGTGAATAAGACGGAAGCAAAGCTCAAAAAGCCATCCATGGCTTCTCTGAAAGGTACACACGGATGAGAGAGGGAGAATGAGAGGGCGAAGTGATGGTTATGGTGATGGTCAACTTGCTTAAGATAATATATAAAAATCAATTTTTGCACTTTAGTACCTCAATTCTCCAAAGCTTGCAAAATAACCCCTGCGAATTATCAAAACGGCCCTCAATATCTGAAAACTCTGATTATCTCAATTAAACTCAATTATAGTAAAATTTGGGCATTACACAATGTCTAAGCTCCACTTGGTCTTGAATCTTCCTATTCAAACCACAAAAGAAACGAGCCATAATTGCTTTACGATCCTCTTCAATGTTAGCCAAATCATTGTGACCTCCAACTCCTTGAAGTAATCCTCAACACTCTTCGAACCTTGCTTCAAATTTTTTAGCCGCCTAAAATATCACGATAGTAGTAATTTGGCACAAATCTCTTCCGCATAATTTTCTTCATCTCATCCCATGTCTCAATAGGCCTCTCTCGATTCCTCCTCCTATAAATAACAAGTTGATCCCACCAAATAAGAGCATAATGCAGAAACTCAACAACCGCAAATTTTATGTTTTTTTAATCACTATAGTTGTGGAAATCAAATACGGACTCCACTCTCATCTCCCACTCAAAATAAGCCTCCTGATCAGATTTCCCATAGAATGAAGGAATCTTCATCTTAATCCCAGTAATATTTACATCCTCTCGACCCCCTTCAATGTATCTTCCTCTCACCGCTTCCCCTATATTTATTTCACCCTCATGAGCCCTCTTATTTCTACTCCAATTTTCACCCAAACTCTCTTTATCCTCACCACCATCATTGTAACGCCCTGCTTTTATCTTAAATGAGTTTATTTGAGTTAATCAGAGATTACAGAGTTCTCGAGCCGGTTTGATTTTGATCAGGGTCCTTTTTGAAAATTTTGGAAATTTCAGGGACTAAAATTCAAATATGGGATTTTATATATTATCTACACTTGTATTGACTTGGTCATTCATTCTTCATCTTCCTCCCAACCGAGAGACTCCATTGAAGTGCCCCTTTTGAGCTTTGTGATTTCATTCCGAGCTCGATCCGTCCGTTGGAATTTATTTCTGAAGGCAGATTAGTGATCACTGCAGTGAGAGCTCCGTTATACCGTAAGTATTTCTCCTATCGGATATGTTTTGTTTTTCGAAGGTTGTTAGAATCGATTTAGATTCTAGTATGTTGTTCTTAGCGGAGTTCTGATCGTTTATTATCTGTCGGTTTTGAATTAGAGCGACGTTCGGAATTGTTAAGATTTTTGGAAGCTATTTTCGAAAATCATGATTTTGAGATTTGATGGGTTTGTCTTGTTGTTGTTGTATTAGCATTGAATTGAGTTGATATCGGTATTGAACTGCTGTCTGCGTTGCCGGTTTGTTCAGTTATAGCCGTTATGCCATCGGTTTGAGTTTTGGAGTTTCGAAGCGTTTTGAGTTATGAACTTGGCTTGAAAGTTGATCGTGGCTATTGATCAATCATCTCTTGTATTCGTACAGATTCATTGAAGTTTTCGAGCCCTGTGTTAGCAGTATTGGATCATCGAGAGTTGGACGAAGAACGGTAAAGAGATTTCCATGAACCGTTGATTGTTGTTTAGGTTGTATAGTTATTGATACAATCTTTTGTTGTAGCTTTCCAGAAGTTGGAACTACTGTCTTGAAAGGTAAAAGCAGTCATCGTAGCGGGATAGCATACTCGGGACTGTTGGTTCTCGAGTTTCCCTTTTTAAATCACATATTTCATCGATACTTGTTCTAGCATGAGGAACTTGTATTTTGTTGATTGATTGAGTTTTGTTATGTGACTTATGTTTATGTTTCTGTTATGCATTCATCTTGAGCCTACTTTGATTTCAGCGGGCAGAACCACCCTTTTTGTTTAGACGTTTGAGAACTATGATTGAGTGGCCTAGGTTGTAGTATTTCACCTAGTTCTAGCATACTTGTTATGGTTGCTCAAAGTCTAGAGGAGTGGGATATGTGACACCACCTCGATTGGGAGAGTCGGTGGGTTGTTACGTGATCTCATCCTCGGGATCCCAAAAGCACAACAGAAATCCCTTGTTTATCAGAATCGATATCCTGGTTTTAAAAGACATGCATATCATTAACCTTGACTTGAATATGTTGTCTTGATAGCATGATTTTTATTCAATATTTGATATGTTGCTTTTACTGGGATTATCATTCTCACCGGTTATCCGGCTGTTGCTTTGTTTTGTATGTGTACTTGGCAACAGGTGGGGCAGGATCAAGTCAGAAGAGGCATGGTTAGCTCCGAGGGAAAGTTGTAGAAGTGAGACTCGGTATAGAAGTCGTGTCAGCATGTTCATCTAGTTTAGATTTGAACATGTTTAGATATCGAACTTCATCGTTATGTTGTTGTTGCATATCCTCTACTTTGAACAGTTGTTGAACTCCAGAATTTTATGTACTAGTTGGAAGAATTGATTTTGTATCAAGTAGTCGAGATTATGTTGAATTTGGATGGATGCATGTTGTTATAAATATTGTTGGTTTGAGTTGGTTAGCTTGCCCTGTTCTGATTTGTTTCAGCTGCCCAGGGTGCGCTCGATCCTAGGAAAAGCCAGGATCGAGCGCAGCCCCTGTTTTGTTTGAGGCAGAGGTTTCAGAAAAATGGTGCACTTGATCCTGGCTTTTTGCCGGATCGAGCGCGGCACCTTAATTTTTCTCGGCAGAGAGTTGAGAGAAGTGGTGCGCTCGATCCTGGCTTTTTGCCGGATCGAGCGCGACACTTTTCTCTTTAAAAAAAAAAAAATTTCTTTTATTGCTTTAACCTTTGGTTATTGTATGTCTTAGTGTTGTCTAATCCCAAGATTAGTTGTTTAGAACCGAGGTCTCACAATCATCCTCTTCTTCAAATATTTTATTTTTACTCTTACTATCACCTCCACTAACTTCAAGTCTATCCAACTTCTCATGTATTAACCCCAAAGCCGCCATCATCATATTGGTCAATTCATCCATTTTACCTTGAAAAATTTTTTTGCTAGTAGAACTCATTGTACTAGCTTAGTAATAAAATTTTGCTCACACAAAATCTCACTAGTCACTCCAAATAAATTCACTCAAGAACTCCCTTTTTCACTCAATTTACGTAGGCTTTTTGCTTTGTGTAGAAGTGAATCAAACTCTCAAGTTCACAACTTTTAGACGCTTGAAGATCGACTCTCGAAGATTGACAAAAACAAGAAGAATAAATTTATGGACACTCGAATTTTTGACTTGCACCCAAGGATGAACAAGAACAAAATAATTTACCACAAGTTATCTTGATTTTTCTATTTTTTTAAGCTTTCGGCCCTCTCTATTTTTTTTCTTTTTTACCGAATTTTGTCTTTTTTTTTTGACTTTTTCGATTATTTTTTTTTAGTTTTTTGAGATAACTTGTAGCATAAGACACGAACACTTGGGCAAATAGATTGACACAGAAACGACTTGGAATTTGGAAACATAATAGACTCAGATGAAGAACGAAATATGAAGAACGAAGAACACGAAGAACACGAAAAACGAAAAAATTTGATACTTACTTAATTCAAAAGCTTTGGCTTTGATACCAAATGATATAAATTCTCGTTTTATAGAAGGCAAACACGGTTATATTGAATCGCATCCTCAATTCAATAACAAAAGAAAATCAAAGAAGTTGCCTGATCTTGAAACAAGTAACGAATTTTGGATTATTCACCTCTAGTTTACTTGAAACTAGCAACAAACAATCACAATAGAAAACAACCAATAATTCAGTTGGACCTTCAAAGGAACATGTCTTTATGGTTTGAATAATCAAAATCTGAATTTTATTTCAAAAATAATGAATGTATAGTATTTATATTACATCCCAAAATAATAAAAGATATCGCAAAAATATAACTAAATATATCAAAGATATCTCCTAAAAGTTTTCTAGTAGCCTTAAAAGACTCAAAATATGTAGTGACCCTTACCCGGAACACCTACTAAACAGAACTTATGCATGCAATTAACTTAATTAAACAGATATCAGAATAAAACTGCGGAATCCAATAACATTATACAATCCCAAATAAAGGAATCTGTAATTATCCAATAATATACAACCAAATCGAATAGCTGTATAAACCCAAACAACAGTAATAAAACCTAGACGAAGCTCCAGCTGTGTTGGAAAAAACTGGCGGTCAGATCAATCACGATTGATACCCGGTGCAGCGGAAGTTTAAAAATTTTATCATGGAACAATTCCATGGTGTGGGTATCAACCATTCAACGATTAAATTATTATGTGTGTAAAATTCAAATAACAATTAATTAAATTTTACCTTCAATCTCGAAGCGAGATTAATGGACACCACACAGATTTCTCTGCGCTTCTTGTATCTCCCAGGAACTGATGAACTCCTTCAATCAGGTCCACGAATGGGGTTTAAATCCCTCTGATAGATTGCACTAGAAAATCTATCAGAAGTTTTTCTGCGAAGAGATTAAACGAATCTGATTCGTTATTCCTGACTGCGATTCAAAATCACAGACCGAAATTTTCTCGGGCAGAGCAGGAGGGGGACGGCCGAAAATTCTTTGAGAGAGAAGGGTTTCGATTTTTGCTCTGTCTCAAAAATTATGACCTGTTGTATCTAATTTCTGTACTGCAATAACTTATTTATAATGCAGGCCACTAACAGCTTAGGGCCCATTAGTCATAAGTTGAGGCCCGACAAGCAAAGCCCACACGTTCAGAAATTAATATAAAATTCATCGTGACTCCGATTGATGAACCGATTTCACCAATGTGCACAGAAACCATTTCTGCACATTTTAAAGTCAAGATAAATTTTCCTGAATCCGAATTCAGTGGTTTCCAAAAATGTCCATCCCTATGTCATTTTAGGAAATCCTACTCCCTTACTCTTATTTAAGAAGTCCAACTTCTTTATTCATTAAATTTAACTCTT
Organism: Henckelia pumila; assembly: GCF_033568475.1. Lineage (NCBI taxonomy): Eukaryota > Viridiplantae > Streptophyta > Magnoliopsida > Lamiales > Gesneriaceae > Henckelia > Henckelia pumila. Next base: position 101,019,020 of record NC_133122.1, on the reverse strand, counting down.
TAAATTTAACTATCTCAACGGGGATTAAAACTCCATTACACTGTGTGACCCTCAATGGTTCAGGGATACAGCTAGCCGTGGGCTCACAACTCCTTGTGACTCGGAACAACACTTTCCGACTTGCCCAACGAATCATGGTAAAGCGCCTAGCAACATCGCCCCATGATTCCCTAGGTATCACTGATAGTGCCTACAAGAACCAGTAGATTTTGGTTAGCGTACAGTACGGTCCCTTCATCCATATATCCCGATCGAATCAACAACCATTGGTATATCGAGAGTCGCTCAAGATTCGATAACTATGCAATACATCTTGAAGATCAAATTAGTGACATCGCATGTGCTACTAAGAAACCATTTCTTAAATCACATCAAGTACTCTGGCCAGAGATTTGTCACACTAATATCTCCTCAGATCGCATAGGATATCCACACTCGCAAGTATGTGGTGAATCCTTGACAACAATGCATTTACTCCTATATGTGTCGTAACTGTACCCAATCTCGACACCTGATGACCCCCATAGAGTCGGTAAACGAGTCAAAGCACAGCACTAGCATATAGAGTCTCCATGATGTTTCAAGTCGTAAGGACTAATGATGTACAACCAAAACCGCGGACTTTATCCACTCGATAAGTGATAACCACTTGGAAAGTCCGGATAGGGTAGTTCGATTATTCATCCTATGAATATCCATTTGCATGCTTCGAACATCTCCATGTTCCCTACCAATGAAACGTGGTACTCCGCATCGCAAATGCTAGTCTCAAACTCGAGCGAATCCTTATCCTTATTATCGGACGGCTCAATCGACTAGGAACGGTTTTTAGAATATACAGTGACTATAAGATGTATTTCATGATAGACATCTCCATGTTCTACCACATCTTACATACACTATAGTATATTCAAGGTCTTTATCAAAACAACAATAGTATATCACAATATAACAATATGAAGTAATATAAAGTCATTGCCATAAAAGTGTAAATAATATTAAACAAAAGATTGTTTATACAAAGAGTCATCAAAGCCCATAGCCACACAGTTGGCTCACTGGGCACCCACTCTTACAATCTCCCACTTGCCCTATAGCCAACTAGTCATACTACGTAGACCCATTGCTTCGCGATGTTTGTCAAACAATGGTCCTGGCAAGGGCTTAGTAAGCGGATCAGCGATATTGTCTGCAGAGGCCACTCGTTCGACAATGATGTCTCCTCTTTCCACAATCTCCCGGATTATGTGGTATTTCCTCAGTACGTGTTTGGATCTTTGATGAGACCTTGGTTCCTTTGCTTGAGCAACGGCACCCGTGTTGTCACAGTACACCGGGACTGGACCAACAAATTCAGGAATGACGCCCAACTCTTGGACGAACTTCCTCATCCAAACGGCCTCTTTAGCAGCATCTGATGCTGCAATGTATTCAGCCTCAGTGGTGGAATCCGCTGTGGTGTCCTGCTTGGAACTCTTCCAAGAGACAGCACCGCCATTGAGCATGAACACAAATCCAGAGGTTGACTTCGAGTCATCCACATCAGTTTGGAAGCTAGAGTCGGTATAGCCTTCCAATTTGAGTTCTCGTCCTCCATAAACCATGAACATATTCTTAGTCCTTCGCAAGTACTTAAGAATGTCCTTCACGGCTTTCCAATGCATTTGACCAGGATTAGACTGATATCTGCTCGTGACACTCAGAGCAAATGCTACATCCGGTCTGGTAGATATCATCCCATACATGATACTACCTATAGCTGACGCATATGGTACATGTGTCATATTCTCTATCTCTTCATTAGTCTTGGGACACATAGACTTGGATAGAGAAACTCCATGACACATGGGTAGATGTCCTCTTTTGGACCCATCCATTGAAAACCGTTTCAATATGGTATCGATGTAGGTTGATTGAGTGAGTCCTATCATTCTCTTAGACCTATCTCTATAGATCTGTATCCCAAGAATGTAGGATGCCTCTCCCAAATCCTTCATCGAAAATCTACCTGATAACCATATCTTTGTTGACTGCAACATCCCTACATCATTCCCAATGAGTAGGATGTCATCAACATAAAGTACTAAGAATGTCACCGCATCGTTAACTACTTTCTTGTACACGCAAGGTTCCTCCGGGTTCTTGATGAAACCAAAATCTTTTATTGTTTCATCAAATTTCTGGTTCCAACTTCTTGATGCTTGTTTTAGACCATAAATTGATCTCTGAAGCTTGCATACCTTATGCTCGCTTCCCATGGATGTGTACCCCTCAGGCTGCTTCATATAGATTTCTTCCTTAATGTCTCCATTAAGAAAAAGCAGTCTTCACATCCATTTGCCATATCTCATAGTCATACCATGCAGCTATGGCAATAAGGATTCTTATGGACTTGAACATAGCAACTGGTGAAAAGGTTTCATCATAGTCAACTCCTTGCCTTTGAGTATAACCTTTCGCCACCAATCGTGCCTTGTAGGTCAATACCTTACCATCAGGCCCAAGCTTTCTTTTGTAGATCCATTTACACCCTATTGGAACAATTCCATCGGGAGGATCTACTAAAGACCAAACTTGGTTTGTATGCATCGAATCCAATTCTGACTGCATAGCTTCAAGCCATAAATTTGAATCCGCATCAGAAATTGCTTCCTTGAAGTTGCTTGGATCACATCCAATGTCGGGTTCATCTTGATCCCCTTCAAGAAGAAGACCATATCGAACTGGAGGTCTAGAAGTCCTTTCGGATCTTCTAGGTGCAGGCGTGTCCAGCAATGGTTCCTGAGGTGTAGGATCTTTATTTTGTATGTTGGGTTCTTCTCGAATTTCTTCGAGTTCCATCATCTCGCCTTTCTTATCCAATAAAAACTCCTTCTCCAAGAAGGTGGCATTCCTCGAAACAAACACTTTTGTTTCAGTAGGATGATAGAAATAATATTCTATTGAATTCTTCGGATACCCTACAAAATAACATAAGGTGGATCGACTATCCAAATTATCTCCCACTGTCTGCTTCACATAAGCAGGACATCCCCAAATCCTCAAGTACGAATACTTAGGAGCTTTGCCATTCCATAACTCGTATGGCGTTTTATCCACTGCTTTGGTGTGGACGTTGTTCAACAAAAATACTGTCGTTTCAAGCGCGTAGCCCCAAAACGAAGGTGGAAGCTCAGTGAAGCTCATCATGGATCGAACCATGTCCAACAAAGTTCGATTACTATGCTCCGATACACCATTCAGCTGAGGTGTCATAGGAGGAGTCCACTGAGAGAGAATCCCATTCTCTTTCAGATAGTCCAAAAACTCGGTACTTAAGTATTCTCCACCTCGATCCGATCGAAGTGCTTTAATACTTTTACCTTGCTTGTTTTCTACTTCAGCCTTGAATTCTTTGAACTTTTCAAATGCTTCAGACTTATATTTCATTAAATATAAATACCCATACCTTGAATAATCATCAGTAAAGGTAATGAAGTAGGTGTGGCCAAATTGAGTACCAATTCTAAATGGACCACAAACATCTGTATGGATCAAATCCAACAGATTTTGACTACGCTCAGGTTTCCCCTTGAATGGAGATTTAGTCATTTTTCCTTTCAGGCAGGATTCACAAGTAGGTAGAGAGTTAATATCAGACATATCAAACATGCCCTCTCCCACTAGCTTGTTCATCCTCCTTGAGGAAATATGACCTAGCCTAGCATGCCAAAGGTTTGTCGGGTTTTGACTATCGATTTTCCTTTTGTTTGTTGTCGCCGGTTTATCAACATAATTCACTGGAACGTCTTTTAGTTTTAAGTTGTATAGATCGTTTTCAAGTTGTCCATTTCCAATTAAACATTCATTCTTGTAAATATTGCAAATCCCATTCACAAAATTGCAAGAATAACCATCTCTATCAAGCATAGAAATAGAAATAATGTTTTTAATTAAATCTGGCACAAATAAAACATCTCTTAACAATAATTTAAAACCGTTCTGCAAAGTCAAACAAACATCTCCTATGGCCGTAGCTTCAACTCTGGAACCATTCCCGAGCCTCAGCTGGGTCTCACCCATTCTAAGCCTGCGACTTCTTGTCATCACCTGCAAATCATTGCAAATGTGAGATCCACATCCGGTATCCAATACCCAAGAAGTTGTATTAAGTGACATGTTTATTTCAATATAGAACATACCCTTTGCAGTTCCCAACTGCTCAAGATATTCCTTGCAGTTGCGCTTCCAATGACCCGGCTTCTTGCAGTAATGGCAAACATCCTTGGATTTTCCATTGTTTTGAAGCCTTTGTCTTTTGCTTCTTCTCGGGCTCGACTTTCTTGGGTGGGGTAGAACGTTTCTTGCCCTTCATACTTGGCCCCTTCTTCGCAGAAGATGAGGAGCCCACCAAGAAAGCTGGCTTATCCTTCTTAAGTGTGGATTCATATGTAACGAGCATATTGACCATCTCTTCAAGGGTGGCCTCTATCTTGTTCATATTAAAATTTATCACAAATCCATCAAATGAAGAAGGAAGAGACAGAAGCAATAAATCCACATTGAGTTCATGCTCCAACACCAAATCTAGGGTCGCCAACTTCTGTATGAGCCAAATCACTTGTACCCCATGATCACGGACCGAAGTCCCTTCACGCATGCGGCACGTCATCAACTCCTTAACAGTAGCGAACCTTTCAGCCCTCGACTGAGCCCCAAAAAGTTCCTTGAGTTGCGTGTGAATGTCAGCAGCATTCACCGTGTCCTCAAATCGCCTCTGGAGTTCATCAGACATCGAGGCTTGCATATAGCATTTGGTCTTGATGTCATGGTCACACCATGCATCAAGTTTGGCCAATTCCTCCGGACTTATGTCAGCTGGTGCTTCCTTCGGAGGTGCTTTCTCTAACACGTAGAGCATTTTCTCCGAAGTTAAGACAATCTTCAACTTCCGGAACCATTCCGTATAGTTGGCGCCAGTCAACTTGTTTTGTTCGAGGATCGAGAATAAAGGATTTCGCGAATTCATTGTATGAAATACTGAAAAGGAAAACAGACATATATCAATGATTGTTTAACAATTTACTAAGACATAAAATAGGCGAATTTAATTTTATGAATCTCACTCCCACTATTTTAACGATTTCACCACCCTCTAGTGAAAACGGGAAACTTTTTCCTTAGTGAGAACATGGAGTCCAATTGACAAACTTATGGTCCCGAATAATATCAGCCAACCATAATTCTCAAAAGGTAGAGCCCAATTGCTTCCAAAGCAACCCCCATGTATTTACCTCATGTCCAATAAGGGCCCAATAATATGACGCCGTTTAAAGTGACATGTCAAGATGACCCATCAATATTAAGTTGTGATGGACGGTCGCCATGTGGATCCCCCAATAATATGAGCCGATCCCATGGGAGTTCCACCCAACTTACAACATTTGTCGATCCAATGTACAGCTTTCCGACGGACGGGCCCCCCCAATAATATGAGCCGGACCGTATCCGCAGGTAGCATCACATACATTGACCGTTGATGGAAGGTAGGAACATTTAAACAATATTTAAATTTCCTTTATTTATCTTGATATAAATTTTAAATCATATTTAAAATGAGGGATTTTATTTATAAAAATATTTGTCTCATTATTTAATTTATTGCATGCATTGCCGGATTCACGCAATTTATGTCTAAACATGCATACAATCATAATATCACATATTATTTAGGATGATCGATTCCATTTCTAATTGACCCGTGGTTGCCAATCACGGGTCTTAGTCCAATCCTAGGTAATATGCAGTATGCAAATGCAATCCTATTACATATGCTTCCAATTTACATTTCTTCAGTCTTCATTGTCTGCTGGGCCCACCATCTTCAAATCTTGATCTCCCACTAAATCTAATGTATTTACAATAAATAACAATGACAAGTAGGGGATACATTTTTAGGGGGTGGGAACGGGCTATAAACCAAGCCCACTTTTATTACATATGACATTCATATCGGGCCATAAACCAGGCCCATTAATAAAACCAACAATAATAAAGACAAAATGTAAATTCCTAACATACACCTACAAAATTGGTCATGGCAATCGATCATCCTTATCCAATAACATTTAATTCAAAATTAATTTATTGGATAACATGCTGTGGCAATTCAAATTTAAACAAGATAAAATCATATTTTATATATAAAATCTCATTTCACATATAAAATCATATTTTATCTCTATATCAAATAAAATCATATTTTATCTATAAAATCCAATTTTACAAATAAAATCATATTTTACTTAATATATCATAAGATCATATCTTATCATCAATTGTACCAAAATAATTGATTTCAAAATTCAATTTACGGATAAAATATTAAAATTTTCCAAAAATTCAAATTTATCCAAAATCAATTTTAAAATTTACGGACTCGAACAATTCGATCCGAAATCTCGTGAACCAATCAAAAACAATTTTTGATCGGACCAAAAATAAAATTTTAAATATTAAAATTAATTTTTAAATAAAAATATAATTTTTCCCGCGGGCCGCCCGGGACATTCCCGGGCCGGCCCGCACCCGGGGCGCGGGCCGGGGGCAGCCCGGCTGCCCCCTTAGGGCAGCGCCTGCTGCCCTGGCGGCGCCGTGCGTCGCCCCTGGGCGGCGCCGCCCTGGACGGCGACGGTCGCCGTCCTGGGCGGCGCCATGCGCTAGCGCCGCCCGGGGCAGCAACAATTGCTGCCCCACCGGGCAGCGATCCAATCGCTGCCCGGGTTTTGCCCCGGAAAAAAAATTTTTTTTTTTTATTTAAAAATATTTATTTTGTTTTCCAAAAACCGAGATTCAAAAATTTTGTACAATCGATTAATTTAATCGTTTGATCTGAGCAACCTGGCTCTGATACCACTGTTGGAAAAAACTGGCGGTCAGATCAATCACGATTGATACCCGGTGCAGCGGAAGTTTAAAAATTTTATCATGGAACAATTCCATGGTGTGGGTATCAACCATTCAACGATTAAATTATTATGTGTGTAAAATTCAAATAACAATTAATTAAATTTTACCTTCAATCTCGAAGCGAGATTAATGGACACCACACAGATTTCTCTGCGCTTCTTGTATCTCCCAGGAACTGATGAACTCCTTCAATCAGGTCCACGAATGGGGTTTAAATCCCTCTGATAGATTGCACTAGAAAATCTATCAGAAGTTTTTCTGCGAAGAGATTAAACGAATCTGATTCGTTATTCCTGACTGCGATTCAAAATCACAGACCGAAATTTTCTCGGGCAGAGCAGGAGGGGGACGGCCGAAAATTCTTTGAGAGAGAAGGGTTTCGATTTTTGCTCTGTCTCAAAAATTATGACCTGTTGTATCTAATTTCTGTACTGCAAATAACTTATTTATAATGCAGGCCACTAACAGCTTAGGGCCCATTAGTCATAAGTTGAGGCCCGACAAGCAAAAGCCCACACGTTCAGAAATTAATATAAAATTCATCGTGACTCCGATTGATGAACCGATTTCACCAATGTGCACAGAAACCATTTCTGCACATTTTAAAGTCAAGATAAATTTTCCTGAATCCGAATTCAGTGGTTTCCAAAAATGTCCATCCCTATGTCATTTTAGGAAATCCTACTCCCTTACTCTTATTTTAAGAAGTCCAACTTCTTTATTCATTAAATTTAACTCTTTAAATTTAACTATCTCAACGGGGATTAAAACTCCATTACACTGTGTGACCCTCAATGGTTCAGGGATACAGCTAGCCGTGGGCTCACAACTCCTTGTGACTCGGAACAACACTTTCCGACTTGCCCAACGAATCATGGTAAAGCGCCTAGCAACATCGCCCATGATTCCCTAGGTATCACTGATAGTGCCTACAAGAACCAGTAGATTTTGGTTAGCGTACAGTACGGTCCCTTCATCCATATATCCCGATCGAATCAACAACCATTGGTATATTCGAGAGTCGCTCAAGATTCGATAACTATGCAATACATCTTGAAGATCAAATTAGTGACATCGCATGTGCTACTAAGAAACCATTTCTTAAATCACATCAAGTACTCTGGCCAGAGATTTGTCACTCTAATATCTCCTCAGATCGCATAGGATATCCACACTCGCAAGTATGTGGTGAATCCTTGACAACAATGCATTGACTCCTATATGTGTCGTAACTGTACCCAATCTCGACACCTGATGACCCCCATAGAGTCGGTAAACGAGTCAAAGCACAGCACTAGCATATAGAGTCTCCATGATGTTTCAAGTCGTAAGGACTAATGGTGTACAACCAAAACCGCGGACTTTATCCACTCTATAAGTGATAACCACTTGGAAAGTCCGGATAGGGTAGTTCGATTATTCATCCTATGAATATCCATTTGCATGCTTCGAACATCTCCATGTTCCCTACCAATGAAACGTGGTACTCCGCATCGCAAATGCTAGTCTCAAACTCGAGCGATCCTTATCCTTATTATCGGACGGCTCAATCGACTAGGAACGGTTTTTAGAATATACAGTGACTATAAGATGTATTTCATGATAGACATCTCCATGTTCTACCACATCTTACATACACTATAGTATATTCAAGGTCTTTATCAAAACAACAATAGTATATCACAATATAACAATATGAAGTAATATAAAGTCATTGCCATAAAAGTGTAAATAATATTAAACAAAAGATTGTTTATACAAAGAGTCATCAAAGCCCATAGCCACACAGTTGGCTCACTGGGCACCCACTCTTACAAGCTGGCCAACCACTGACTAGCCCCTCCTGGATCCACCCTCCTCGTCCAATCGCAAACCTGCCCCATGGAATAGGGTGTCCAGAAAATACAGAGTACGAGACGTGAGCATAAAACGCTCAGTGCAAGAGTATGAGTATACATGCATGCAAAGTGAACTCCCTATAGACTCGAGGTCAAAGATCAGATAACAGAGACAGACCGGGCCCTGGTATGTAGCACGCTGTGCCGTCGCTTCAGGAGGTGGCTCCCATACCGAGATAATCGTGGATACGCCGGACCCAAATCGATGGAAGTCCATCCACTAACAGGATAGGGTACAACCCTACTACAGACATCTCGAAGGAGATACAGCAAGATGCAAATGAATGCAGCATAATATCATGGCATATAAATCATGCAGTCATATAATACATGCATACTCAGTCAGGATATCTCGAACAGTACTTTCGTACCTCAAAACAGTGAAAGCTCTACCAACTCTAGGTCCACGCCTATAATCTGCTCTACACTGCCAAATGATACTACTATCATTAAAGTGCTCTAAAAGCCTTAACTAAGCTATTGCATAGTCCTAAATATTTATAGGGAGCAAAGCTATACCTTCGTCCGTCGTTAGCCCTTTGATGTCGATGCCTCCAGAACTTGGGCACGATTCCGCTACGACTACCGAACGCCTCTCCGACCTCCGGACCAAGCCTAAGAAGACTAGAACAGCTCCATAAGGACTAGAAAGGAAAGGAGAACTCGGAATTGGCAAATGAAAGTGAAGTCTCGGCCTTCTATTTATAGACAACGATCGGAACTTCCGATCCTTGATCGGAACGTCCGAACCTCGATCGGAACGTCCGATCCTATCATCGGAGCTTTCGAAGATCCTGATCTGCCACGTGTCAAAATATCACTTGATGACTCCGGATAGGGGTGATCGGAGCTTCCGGTCCTGATCGGAGCTTCCGGTCCTGGTCGGAGCTTCCGATCCAACCACACGTCATGCCTGACGTAATAACATCGGTGCCTCCGATCGCTCATCGGAGCTTCCGATCCTGTTCGGAGCTTCCGATCGTGCCTTCGGAGCTTCCGATCCGTCCGATACCTAATTCAATTAGGGCACGGGCTACTACATTCTCCCCCACTTAAGATATTTCGTCCTCGAAATCAGATCTTAAGTACCGAATGCAAATACAAAAATCAGAAACATTCTTTATTCAAATCAAACGTTTACAGAGTTTGCAACTGAATACAACTTAAAGAATGAAATCAAAACAACTCAGGATGGTCTTTACGCATCCTGTCCTCAAGCTCCCAAGTAGCTTCCTCAGTGCCTCGGCGCTGCCACTGAACTAAAACTAAAGGAATGACTTTGTTCCGTAAAACCTTATCCTTATAATCAAGGATGCGAAGAGGTTTCTCAACATAAGTCAAATCCTTGTCTACCTAAACCTCAGATCGCTTGCAGAATATGAGATTCATCCGCCACATACCGTCGCAACAGAGATACGTGGAACACGTCGTGAATGCTGGATAGATGCGGTGGCAATGCTAGTCGATAAGCCAAATCGCCAATACTCTCCAAGATCTCAAACGGACCGATAAATCTGGGAGACAACTTGCCCTTAAGGCCAAATCTGAGAATCTTGCGGAAAGGTGACACTCTCAGAAACACTTTCTCCCCGACCTCGAACTGCAAAGGCCTGCGCTTGATATTAGCATAACTGGCCTGACGATCCTGGGCAGTCTTAATCCGTTTCTTGATCTGAACAACAATGTCTATCGCCTGCTGGATAAACTCCGGTCCTTCAGCCTGTCTCTCCCCCACTTCTTCCCAGAAGAGTGGAGTACGACAACGTCGCCCATACAACGCTTCAAAAGGTGCCATCTCAATACTAGTGTGATAGCTGTTGTTGTAAGCGAACTCGATCAACGACAATTGATTCTGCCAGGCTGAACCAAAATCCATGACGCACGCTCTAAGCATATATTCTAACGTACGGATAGTGCGCTCTGACTGACCATCAGTCTCCGGATGATAGGCTGTACTCAAACTGAGAGTAGTACCCATCGCACGCTGAACACTCCCCCAGAATCTAGAAGTAAACCTGGGGTCCCGATCGCTGACAATGCTCACAGGCACTCCATGAAGTCGAACGATCTCCTGAATGTACATCCGTGCCATGCGATCCACAGAGTACTCTCGGCTATAGGCAATGAAATGCGCTGACTTGGTGAGTCGGTCCACCACCACCCAGATAGCATCACAGTTCCTCGGGGATACCGTCAAATGGGTCACAAAGTCCATAGTGATAAACTCCATTTCCATTCAGGAATAGGCAGACTGTGAAGCAATCCTCCAGGTCGTCGGTGCTCTGCCTTGACCTGTTGACACACCAAACATCTTGAAAACAAACTGATAAACACTGCGTTTCATTCCCTTCCACCAGAAACGAGTACGTAGGTCCTTGTACATCTTGTTGCTCCCAGGATGAATACTCAACTTAGTGCGATATGCCTGAGATAAAATCTCCTCTCGCAACTCTTCATCCTGTGGAATCACAAGCCTACCAGATAAACACAGAAAGCCATCTGACTGATAATGAAATCCAGACGAGCTAACCCTCGTTAGCTAGACGAGCTAAACGCTGGGTCTTCGAATCAGACATCTGAGCATCTCGGATCCGCGAGTACAAGGCTGGCTCAGATAATATCGCAAACATCTGGATACTCTGCATACCTTTCTTATGCTTGAAGGTATAACCTGAAGTACAACAGTCACTGATCGCACTAGACATCGAACAAGTCTGAAGTGCGGATAGTCGCACCTTGCGACTCAAAGCATCAGCGGTGAGATTAGCAGCTCCCGGATGGTACTTAATCTCGCAATCATAGTCCTTAAGCAAGTCCATCCAACGTCTCTGCCTCATGTTCAACTCCGCCTGAGTGAACAAATAATTGAGACTCTTATGGTCGGTGAAGATCTCAAATTTCTCGCCATACAGATAATGACGCCAGATCTTCAAAGCGAACACAATGGCTGCTAACTCCAAATCATGGACTGGGTAGTTGTCCTCGTGAAGCTTCAGCTGTCTAGAAGCGTATGCGATCACAAGCCCATTCTGAGTCAGGACACAACCTAACCCCTGAAGAGAAGCATCCGTGTAAACTACATACCCTCCAGATCCTGACGGTAATGCTAACACCGGTGCAGAAGTCAACCGCCATCGAAGCTCACGGAAATTCTCCTCACACTCGGAGGACCACTCAAAATCCACACCCTTGCGGGTAAGCTGCGTCAATGGTCGAGCTAACTGAGAGAAGTTCAGAATGAAGCGACGATAATACCCTGCTAGACCCAGAAAACTACGGATCTCAGCAACTGTCGTCGGACGCGACCAATTAAGTACCGCTTCAATCTTGCTTGGATCAACAGAAAATCCCCTCCCTGGATATGATATGGCCAAGAAAAACCACTCTATCCATCCAGAACTAACACTTGCTCAGCTTGGCGTACAATTGCTCATCTCGAAGAGTCTGCAGTACCAACCGCAAGTGAGAAACATGCTCTTCCGTATTACGCAAATAAACCAGGATGTCGTTAATGAAGACCACGACAAACTTGTCCAAATACTCCCTGAAGACACGGTTCATCAGATCCATGAATATAGCCGGCGCATTAGTCAAACCAAATGGCATCACTAGGAACTCGTAATGCCCATAGCAAGTACGGAATGCAGTCTTGGCTACGTCCTGATCACGGACTCTCAACTGATGATACCCAGATCTCAAGTCAATCTTGGAGTAAATTGATGTGCCCTGCAGCTGGTCAAACAAGTCATCAACACGAGGCAACGGATACTTGTTCTTCACAGTCACTCGATTCAGCTACCGATAGTCAATGCACAGCCGCATCGACCCATCTTCTTCTTCACGAAGAGAACAGGAGCTCCCCAAGGAGATACACTAGGACGAATGTACCCCTTGTCCAAAAGATCCTGTAGCTGATTCTTTAACTCACGCATCTCTGACGGAGCCAGACGATACGGTGCTCTAGAAATAGGCGAAGTACCCGGCATCAACTCTATGCCAAACTCGACTTCCCTAGCAGGAGGAAAACCCGGAATCTCATCAGGAAACACATCTGGAAATTCATCCACAACAGGAATTCTCTCTATCCCAATACTCTTAGCGGACATATCAACTGCATAGATAAGGAAGCCTTCCCCGTCAGACTTTAGAAGCTCGACAGGCTCTCAAAGCGGATACCAAAGGCATCGGGGGGTCGCGCTCCCTCACCATCAGAAAAACCAACTCTCACTCCCTTCCGGATGAAAGCGTGCTAATCTCTGATAGCAGTCCACTGAAGCTCGAAGGTAGTCAGCACATCTATTCCCAGAATGCAATCAAAGTCGTCCATCGCCAGGACCATGAGATTCGCCAACAGAACGTTCCCTTCGAACTCTAAAGGGCAACCCATCACTAGACGCTTAGCCAAAGCAGATTGGCCCGTCGGAGTAGAAACAGACATCACTACGTCTAGTGCAATGCATGGTAACTTATGCCTCTTAACAAAACGTGCAGCAATGAAGGAATGAGATGCACCAGTGTCAATAAGTACAAGAGCAGGTATACCATAAAAGCTTAAATGTACCTGCGATGACTTTCTCATTCTCCTCCACAGCCTGATCATGTCTCAGGGCAAACACCTGGCCAGAAGCTCGTGGCCTCAAATGAGAACTTCCAGCAGACTGTCCCTGCGACCTCTGCTGTACGGTAGCCTGAGAACCCGATCCTGAACCAGAACCAGAACCACCTCCCCCAGACATTGGACAATCTCTCCGGATATGACCAGTCTCTCCACAACGGAAACAAGCTCCAGAAGCTCTACGGCACTTGTCGGATGGATGGTTCTTCCCACAGTGCCTCACACTTGTCCTTCTTACCATAACGGACAATACCTCCAGAACCAGAGGAAGAAAAAGATCCAGACTTCTTGAAAGTTTGGGCACGGGGACCCAAAGAACTAGCAGGCCTCGACTGAGGGAAAGACCTGTTCCGCCGAATGCTGTCCTCTGCCTGATGACAACGGCTCACCAAACCCTCGTAGGACATGTCGTCGCCAACCGCCACACGGTCATGGATCTCAGGGTTAAGGCCCTGAAGAAACAGATTATACTTCATCTCTGAGCTATCAGCAATCTCGGGGCAATAGGATAGCAGATCAAAGAACCTCTGATGATACTCATCGATAGACATGGTTCCCTGTCGCAGACTCAGTAGCTCGCCTGCCTTCGACTGTCGGAGTGCAGGAGGAAAATACCGCTTTTGGAAAGCTGTGCGAAACTTGGCCCAGGTGGCCACTCCTCTCGCCGTAACAAAAGGTGTAGAAGTAAACCTCCACCACCTGCGCGCACGCCCATCCAGAAGATAGCCAAGGGTCTCCACCTTCTGCTCATCGGTGCATTGGAAAGTCTGAAAAGTCGTCTCCATGCGGTCTAACCAGTTCTCCGCATCCTCCGGAGACTCACCTCCAACTAAGGGCTTAGGACCCATAGCTAAGAATCGACGCACAGTGAAACGCTCGTCGTCATGATGACGATGACGCCGTTCTCGACGAGGCTCCCGGTCGGCATCACCCCAACGCCCACCAACACTGCCATGAGAACTCTGGTCGTCACGATTTGACATCTACAAAAATATCTCAAGATGAGACTAAATCCCAAGAAATCTTTTGCATGCTCTGATACCATAAATGTAGTGACCCTTACCCGGAACACCTACTAAACAGAACTTATGCATGCAATTAACTTAATTAAACAGATATCAGAATAAAACTGCGGAATCCAATAACATTATACAATCCCAAGTAAAGGAATCTGTAATTATCCAATAATATACAACCAAATCGAATAGTTGTATAAACCCAAACAACAGTAATAAAACCTAGACGAAGCTCCAGCTGGCCAACCACTGACTAGCCCCTCCTGGATCCACCCTCCTCGTCCAATCGCAAACCTGCCCCATGGAATAGGGTGTCCAGAAAATACAGAGTACGAGACGTGAGCATAAAACGCTCAGTGCGAGAGTATGAGTATACATGCATGCAAAGTGAACTCCCTATAGACTCGAGGTCAAAGATCAGATAACAGAGACAGACCGGGCCCTGGTATGTAGCACGCTGTGCCGTCGCTTCAGGAGGTGGCTCCCATACCGAGATAATCGTGGATACGCCGGACCCAAATCGATGGAAGTCCATCCACTAACAGGATAGGGTACAACCCTACTACAGACATCTCAAAGGAGATACAGCAAGATGCAAATGAATGCAGCATAATATCATGGCATATAAATCATGCAGTCATATAATACATGCATACTCAGTCAGGATATCTCGAACAGTACTTTCGTACCTCAAAACAGTGAAAGCTCTACCAACTCTAGGTCCACGCCTATAGTCTTCTCTACACTGCCAAATGATACTACTATCATTAAAGTGCTCTAAAAGCCTTAACTAAGCTATTGCATACTCCTAAATATTTATAGGGAGCAAAGCTATACCTTCGTCCGTCGTTAGCCCTTTGATGTCGATGCCTCCAGAACTTGGGCACGATTCCGCTACGACTACCGAACGCCTCTCCGACCTCCGGACCAAGCCTAAGAAGACTAGAACAGCTCCAAAAGGACTAAAAAGGAAAGGAGAACTCGGAATTGGCAAATGAAAGTGAAGTCTCGGCATTCTATTTATAGACAACGATCGGAACTTTCGATCCTTGATCGGAACGTCCGAACCTCGATCGGAACGTCCGATCCTGTCATCGGAGCTTTCGAAGATCCTGATCTGCCACGTGTCAAAATATCACTTGATGACTCCGGATAGGGGTGATCGGAGCTTCCGGTCCTGATCGGAGCTTCCGATCCAACCACACGTCATGCCTGACGTAATAACATCGGTGCCTCCGATCGCTCATCGGAGCTTCCGATCCTGTTCGGAGCTTCCGATCGTGCCTTTGGAGCTTCCGATCCGTCCGATACCTAATTCAATTAGGGCACGGGCTACTACAAAATAGAAAAATATATCACAAAATACTCAAATTCCCGGGCACACACAAAGATGCCGAGTGTGTGTAAAACTTTGTCGCGTGGGAGCGCTGTAGTCACACACTTTTCCATCCTACAACATCAGGATGCAGCGCAGGCGCGCGATTTCGAAGGGCGGGCGCGGTCGAGTTTTGCACTATCTTCGTCAAAATATCATCCGTCGGCGCGGGCGCGCGTTGGTATCGTAGGAATAGCACCGGCGTGCTAAAATGCAAGCGCGGGCGCACAATACCTTCGAATTTGCAGTCTTTTGGCTCGAATTTTTTTAATAATTTATTCACTTCCTTGATTTATTTTGAACTAAATAAGATTATAACTTCCTCCAAATTGACTTTCAAGCATTCCAACGCCCTCTTGGTAATCCATCACCAATGATTGAAGTTCCTCCTTAAATTTATTGTTTCGTCCCCTCGTAATTGGTCCGTCTGGCATCTCCAATGGATCTTTAGCACTTTGTCCAACATGAGAGCTATCCACGATCGCACGATCATCCCAACCACTAACCACATGGTAAGTACTTAAAATATGTGTGAGACCCCATTTCTAATCTTCTAATCTCGAATAATTAACCACAATCGAACATGAAGAGCCTCGGAAAAGCGAATAAAAATATATATATATTTTAAAAGAGCCTCGCGCGCGCGCATACTAAGGGGCCAGAAGCATCGAGGAAATGCTCGCGCCTGTGCGAGGGGAGTTCTCGCGCGCGCGCGGGCAAAATTTCCCGAGCCCCTCCAGGAACCCGCGCGCGCGCGCGATGTAGTGACCCAACCCGGATCTACTACAACCTCGCACTCTCCAAAGCTCAATCCTGCTGAGAGCCGCCTGGACCGTCTATCCTCAAACCTACCCTGCCACAAGGTACACAATACCCAAACACAGGGGCGTGAGCTAGAACGCTCAATACGAAGCAATGATATAAATACAAATAGCATACAGATGATTTAAAACTCAAGTGAAAACACTAGCTCATGGCGCCGAGAATATACAGTACCGGCTAGAGGGCGACTCCGCGGGGTACTCGTATACTCCATATTAGGGCTGAGCCAACCCCATCCTGACCCGAATCCAAAACATGATACAAGCCTCATATGGAAACTTTCATACCTGACTCGAGTCCAAAATGAGATCATTGTTCCCTATGGAGACTGTCAATGACTCACATCTCTCCGGATGCACTCACACGTAAAATCATGTATGTGCTAAGACGGTAAAACATGCTAAAACGTGATAAAACATATAGCACATACTCATGCAACCTACAAGCAAATATATCATGCCGGCTATCTCGGTCAGTACTTACGTACCTCTAACACTGCTGGTCAAACCTAGCTCCACTGACCTATACTCCAAGCCTACTAGTCCAGTCTACTGCTACTACAATGCAAATATCCATGCATCAACAATAACGCTCTAAAAGCCTTAATTAAGCTATTGCATACTTCTAAATATTTTTAGGATGCCAAAGCTATACCTGCGTCCATCATTAGCCCTTTGCTGTCGATAGCCTCAAAACTAGGCCATAGCTCCGCGGCGACGTCTAGATCACTAAGCCACTTCCGGATTACCGATAGGACGCCTAGATCTCCCTAGATCTGAGTTAGAAAGCTTAGGAATCGAGAGAGAAGAGAGGAAATGTGCGAGTCACAAATGAGTCTCGGCTCCTCTATTTATAGACGACGTTCGGGCCGTCCGAACTTGGCTTCGGGCCGTCCGAACTGGTTTGGATCCTCCGATCGTAACTTTGGATCGTCCGAACACGATAGGACTGTCCGATCTTTACTTCGGGTCCTCCAAAGTCCCATCAGTGATGTCAGCCACGATGTCACCTTTGTGACGTAATTGATGACGTAAGCCCTAAGCCTGTTCGGGTCCTCCGATCCCACCGACGGAGCCTCCGATCCTCTTCGGATCCTCCGAACACCAGTTCGGAGCATCCAAACCTCCCGAGCCATTCCCACCATGTTCGAGTATCCTTGATCTATTTTTGAAGTCCGTTATCCCAACAGGAACATACTTAATCATGTTTTACTTAATCTAAACATGATAACGTGATTAATTACTCATTAATCACTAATTAGAAATGCGGGTTACTACATTCTCCCCCACTTAAGAAATTTCATCCTCGAAATTTAAGTCTTAGAGGAAAACATAAATAGCCAACCAAATGTTCTTTATTACAACTGAACAAGTATAAACTCGATACAAAGAAGTACAAAATCTCAAAATAACTTGGGGTGCTCGGCTAACATCTGGCTCTCCAACTCCCAAGTAGCATCCTCTGTCCCTCTACGTTGCCACTGTACCATCACCAACGGTATATGCTTGTTACGAAGTAACTTGTCCTTCCTGTCAAGAATTCGCAGGGGTTTATCCACATACGATAGATCCCGATCTACTTTTACCTCGGTCGGCTGCAACATATGCGACTCGTCCGCCACGTACTGTCTCAACAAGGACACGTGGAACACATCGTGGATCTCTGAAAGATCGGGTTGCAAGGCCAGATGATAAGCCACATCCCCAACCCTCTCGAGAATCTCTGAAGGACCAATAAATCTAGGTGTCAGCTTACCCTTGCGACCAAACCTCATCACCTTCCGGAAAGGTGACACACGCAAGAAAACATACTCCCCTACCTCAAAATGGAGTGGCCTGCGGTGAGTGTTCGCGTAGCTAGCCTGTCGATCCTGGGCTGCCTTAATTCTGCGTTGGATCAACTCTACTGCATCAATCATCTGCTGAATCATCTGAGGACCCTCAGCCTGACGCTCGCCAACCTCATTCCAAAACAAAGGTGTACGACAATGGTGTCCATAAAGAGCCTCAAATGGTACCATGCCAATGCTGCGGTGGAAACTATTATTGTAGGCGAACTCCACCAAGGGTAAATGATCATGCCACGCTGGACCAAAATCCATCACCGCCGCGCGAAGCATATCCTTTAAAGTGAGAATAGTACGCTCCGACTGTCCGTCCGTCTCTCGATGATAAGCCGTACTCATGCTCAAAGTAGTACCAAGGGCTCGTTGGAAACTACCCCAAAACCTCGAGGTGAATCTCGGATCTCTATCGCTGACAATTCTCAACGGAATTCCATGCAATCGCACAATCTCCCGCACATACAATTGCGCCATCCTATCAAAGGTGTAATCGCGGTTATAGGGAAGAAAATGCGTTGACTTCGACAACCGATCCACGATAACCCAAATAGCATCACAATTCTTGGAAGACATAGGCAACTGGGTGACAAAGTCCATCGTCACATGCTCCCACTTCCATTCAGGAATCTCTAAGCTGTGAAGTAACCCTCCGGGTCGTCTAAACTCTACCTTGACTTGTTGACACACAAGGAATCGGGATACAAACTGATAAATGCTGCGCTTAATCCCTTTCCACCAAAATCGAGTGCGAAGATCCTTATACATCTTCATGCTGCCTGGATGTACAGAGAATCGACTGCGGTGAGCTTGCGATAAGATCTCATCACTCAAAGTAGAGTCCTCGGGTACCACAACTCGACCAGAAAGACACAATAGACCGTCTCCCTGCAAATGGAAACCAGAAGTATTATCACTCTTAGCCAAACGGGTTAACTTCTGCGTCTTCAGATCAGAATTCTGAGCCTCCCGGATTCGTCGATACAACGCTGGCTCTGCAAGCACAGAAGAAACACGAATCCCTTGCTGTTCTTTCTTATGACGGAATGTGAATCCTGAAGAACAACACTCTTCCACTGCCTTCCGTACCAAACTGGTACGAAGGGAACATGCATAGACTTTGCGACTAAGCGCATCAGCAACAGGATTTGAAGAACCTGGATGGTACTTGATCTCACAATCGTAATCCTTCAACAGATCCATCCATCGACACTGCCGCATGTTCAACTCAGCCTGAGTGAACAGATACTTCAAACTCTTATGATCGGTGAAGATCTCAAATCATTCTCCGTACAAATAGTGACGCCATATCTTAAGAGCAAAGACAATGGCTGCAAGCTCTAAATCATGTACGGGATAGTTATCCTTGTGAGTCTTCAGCTATCTGGAAGCATAAGCGATCACGTGGCCATTCTGAGTCAACACGCACCCCAAACCCTAGAGAAAAGCATCAGTGAAGACTACAAAACCACCTGATCTAGACAGTAAGGCAATACACAACCGCATCGAACCATCCTTCTTCTTGACAAATAGTACTGGGCCTCCCCATGGCGAAACACTAGGTTGAATATAACCCTTATCAAGAAGATCTTGCAATTGCTTCTGCAACTCTTTCATTTCTGACGGTTCCAATCGGTAAGGAGTTCTGGAAATCGGTGCAGTCCCTGGCACTAACTCAATGCCAAACTTAATCTCCCTTACTGGTGGCAAACTTGGAATCTCCTCCGGAAACACATCTGGAATGTCACGAACCACTGGTATCTCTCGGATAGCTGGCTCTCCTAAGGATGCGTCAATGGCATAGATAAAGTAGTCTTCCCCTCCAGACTCTAAAGCACGCCGGTCCTTCAGAGCTGAAACCACTGGCATCGGGGGTCGCGCTCCCTCACAATAGAAATACCATGACTCGTCATGCTCTGGACGAAACTGAACAAACCTCTGATAGCAATCCACTATCTCTCGGTAGGTAGTCAATAGATCTATCCCAATGATGCAATCGAAATCCTCCATTGCTAGAATCATCAGGTTAGCACTAAGCTGATGTCCCTCGAAATCTAAAACACAACCCACAACTAGATGCTTGGCTAAAACCTCGCTCCCCATAGGAGTAGAAACCACTAGCAACACGTCTAAAGGAATAAACGGCAATCTATACTTCTTATCAAAACGTGCTGAGACAAAAGAATGCGATGCACCAATATCAATTAAAACATATGCAGGAAAACCACATAAACTACAGATACCTGCAATCATCTGGTCACTGTCAGCCTCTGTCTGCTCCTGGTTAAGCGCAAAGACTTGATCCTGGGTACGTGGCCTCAAAGAAGAATGACCCCGAGAAGGAGTTTGAGTAGGCTGTCTCTGAGACTGCTGTGGCTGCTGGCGCTGCTGCAAATACTGCTGCTGAAAAGGTGGCTACTGGTACTGAGGTGGCTAAACAGATGCCTGAGAACCTCCGGAACCACTTGCTGCCCCAATCAGCATAGGACAATCTCTCTTCATGTGACCCTTCTAGCCACACTGGAAACATGCAGTGGTCGATCGATCACACTGCCTTGGCGGATGTCTGCATCAGCACTGACGACAACGGTTCGGCCTTTGGCCACCAAAGTTATGCACTCCACCAGATCCAGAGGAAGAAGAAGAAGTACCTCCTGGCTTCTTGAAGGACAGCCCCCTAGGGCCCAAAGCACTAGCACTCGCTGACCTGGAAGAAGAAGAGTAAAGTCCCCTGTTCCTCCGAATACTGTCCTCGGCCTGGCGACAACGGTCCACCAAATCCTCGTAAGTCCCATCGCCGCCCACAGCAACCATCCGATGAATATCAAGGTTCAACCCTTGAAGGAAAAGATCAAACTTCGCCATAGAACTATCAGCAACATGAGGACAAAAAGGTAGCAGATCAAGGAACTTCTGCTGGTACTCCTCGATCGTCATCGTCCCCTGTCACAAACTCAACAACTCACTGGCTTTCGCCTGACGAAGAGCTGGAGGAAAATACAGTCTCTGATAAGCAGTACAAAACTTCATCCAAGTAGCTGCACCTCTATCTGCTATGAACGGTGCGGAAGTAGATCTCCACCACTTCCTCTCTCTGCCCTCAAGCATAAAGGCAAGAATCTCCATCCTATCCTCAGCCGTGCAATGGAACTCCTGGAAGCACTGCTCCATCCTCTCAAGCTAATCCTCCGCCTCTTCAGCTTTCTCACCACCCGTCAAAGGCTTCGGGCTAACCTCCTTGAATCTATGCATGCTCACTCGCCTGCGCTCCTCATGTTGTCCCTACCCTCTACAACCTCGCACTCTCCAAAGTTAAATCCTACTGAGAGCCGCCTGGACCGTCTAGCCTCAAACCTGCCCCGCCACAAGGTACACAATACCCAAACACAGAGGCGTGAGATAGAATGCTCAATATGAAGCAATGATATAAATACAAATATGTGCATATAGATGATTTAAAACACAATTGAAAACACTTACTCATGGCGCCGAGAATATACAGTACCGGCTAGAGGGCGACTCCGTGGGGTACTCGTATACTCCATATCAGGGCTGAGCCAACCCCATCCTGACCCGAATCCAAAACAGGATACAAGCCTCATATGGAAACTGTCATACCTGACTCGAGTCCAAAATGAGATCATTGTTCCATATGGAGACTGTCAATGACTCACATCTCTTCGGATGCAGTCACACGTAAAATCATGTATGTGCTAAGACGGTAAAACATGCTAAAACATGATAAAACATATAGCACATACTCATGCAACATACAAGCAAATATATCATGTCGGCTATCTCGGTCAGTACTTACATACCTCTAACACTGCTGGTCAAACCTAGCTCCACTGACCTAGACTCCAAGCCTACTAGTCCAGTCTACTGCTACTACAATGCAAATATCCATGCATCAACAATAAAGCTCTAAAAGCCTTAATTAAGCTATTGCATACTCCTAAAATTTTTAAGATGCCAAAGCTATACCTGCATCCGTCGTTAGCCCTTTGCTGTCGATAGCCTCAAAACTAGGTCATAGCTCCGCGACGACGTCTAGATCACTAAGCCACTTCCGGATTACTGATAGGATGCCTAGTTCTCCCTATATCTGAGTTAGAAAGCTAAGGAATCGAGAGAGAAGAGAGGAAATATGCGAGTCACAAATGAGTCTCGGCTCCTCTATTTATAGACGACGTTCGGGCCGTCCGAACTTTGCTTCGGGCCCTCTGAACTGATTCGGATCCTCCGATCTTAACTTCGGATCGTCCGAACACGATCGGACTGTCCGATCTTTACTTTGGGTCCTCCGAAGTCCCATCAGTGATGTCAGCCATGATGTCACCTTGCTGACGTAATTGATGACATAAGCCCTAACCCTGTTCGGGTCCTCCGATCCCACCGACGGAGCCTCCAATCCTCTTCGGATCCTCCGAACACCAGTTCGGAGCGTCCGAACCTCCCGAGCCATGCCCACCATGTTCGAGTATCCTAGATCTATTTCTGATGTCCATTATCCCAACAGGAACTTACTTAATCATGATTTACTTAATTTAAACATGATCACGTGATTAATTACTCATTAATCACTAATTAGAAATACGGGTTACTACACGCGAGGTCAAGCCTCGCCCGCGCCGCGCGCAGGCCAAATGGATAGAACGGTGCAGGAACCTGGAAAAATTCACCAAAAGCAATACCAATCAATTCAAAACCCATGCACACATACATATCCATATTAAGAATACAATATAAAATTTTCTACTCAAAATACAATAACAAGTTCGACGATAGGGTTCGTTCGACTAATCAAAATAGTACAAGTCCAAAAGACACAACCCTACGACATAAGGTGTCTCACTTCTATCATTCTCACCCCGAGCTAACCCAGATGACTCGGTCTGGCTCCTGATCCTCTTGTTGTCAAGTAAACATACAAACAAAAACAACAGCCAGATAACCCGGTTAGAAATATAATTTCTAAGTAAAAGAGACAGGCATGCAATATCAAATAAACACCTCATATTGAAATGTAATAATCATCAATAAATCAAATGAGGGTGGATGTAAGCATGACTTCAAAACTCGCGATTATCAACTCAGATAATTGAAATATCGCTCGGTACTTAGTTGGGATCCTGGGGCCAAGTCATTACAACAACACATCAACTCTCCCTTTCGGGGTGGATGTCGCACAACTCAAACCCCTAGACTTCAGAGCAAATATAAGAAGTATTCTGTCACATGGAAAAACTCAAAATCCAAATCCATTTCAATATAGCTCCCTAAATCGTTTATTTTCAAAACGAATCGAATAATCGGCTCAATATGAATGCAAGGGTAAAAAAAATAATCAATCAAGTTCACACCAACAAATAAACATGCAGTATGTGATTTTAGGGACTCGAGAATCAATCGAACTCGAGTATTCAACCCCATTCAATTCAATGTCGTCTTTTACCTTTCATGTTCGTCGAGGATTCAAATCTAAAATAATAATGAATTCAAATCAATAATCAATCAAATCAAAACGAATCGAAACGGAGAAGCTCAACAATATACTGTCTTCAATTCTCAAATCGATTTAACTCCCAAGTTCGATCCAAACCCAAAACTCCAATCCAAATCTTAAAATGAAGAATATACGGATTCGATATCAATCACCTAATTCAAGCCAAACCCGGAAATCAAACCGAAACAAAACAACCGATAATCCAAACTTGATTTCGATGGCATAACGGCTATAAATGGCCAACCCAAAAATTTGCAACATCAAACCACTCCAAACAACCCATATCATCTTCTAAACCAACAAAACAATCAAAATACAACCAAAATCCAAAACCCCATTTTCGAAATAGGCTCCAAAAATCATATAAAATCCAAACTCCGTTCTTTTTCCGAACCGATTTCAAATACACTATCTATGCTAGCTCACGAACAACATACTCGAAGATTATCAAATTCTAACGACCCAACAAAAATCAATGTTCGAGGATCGTAGAAAAACTTACGTCAAGACAAAGCCTTCGTTGCGGTGATCGTGAATCTCAACTCGGAACTAAAATCTGACGGTCGGATCGTGCAATCAGACGGAAGAAAAGCTCGAAGAAGCTTCCATGGCTTCTCTGATCGGTACGCATGGATGGGAGAGGAGAAGAAGGAGAGTGATGTGATGGAGGATGGCAACTTGCATGATAATATATATAAAATTCATGTTTTTCACTTTAGTCCCTCAATTCTCCAAAGTTGCAAAATAACCCATGCGAATTATCAAAATAGCCCTCAATTATTGAAAACTCTGATTATCTTAATTAAACTCGATTATAATAAAATCGAGGCATTACAATTCTCCCCCTCTTTCGATTTCGTCCTCGAAATATGACAGGTCGCAACTGAAAATAAGAAATAATTAAACTGAAGAAAAACTCACATCAGTCGAATAACTCTGGAAATCGTTGCCTCATATCAGATTTGGTCTCCCAAGTTTCTTATTCAACTCCATGACTACTCCACTGAATCTTCACCAACGGAATCGACTTGTTTCTGTGCTGCTTCTCTTTCCTGTCAAGAATCTGAATCGGTTTCTCAAAGTAACTCAGAGTCTCATCTAGTTCGGCCTCATCTGGCTGAAGAACATGAGACGGATACGGATGATATTTTCGCAACATCGAAACATGAAACACATCGTGGATGCCTAAAAGAGACGAAGGAAGAGCAATCCTATAGGCAAGATCGCCTATCTTCTCTAGAATCTCATACGGACCAATGAATCTTGGCGACAACTTCCCTCTTTTCCCGAATCTGACAGTACCTTTGAAAAAAGAAATATTCAAAAAAACAGGGTCGCCCTGATCAAAACATAGTGGTCTGCGTTGGACATTCGCGTACTTGTCTTCTCGATATTGGGCTGTCTTCATTCTGGTTCGAATCAACTTCACCTGCTCTGCCATGTCACGAATAATATCTAGACCCAACTCAGGTGATTCTGATATCTCATCCCAAAACAACGGAGATCTGCACTTCTTATCATAAAAAGCTTTGAAAGGTGCCATGTCAATACTCTCTTGGAAGCTGTTATTGTACGAAAACTCTACTAGAGGCAAAGAATCCTGCCAACCTGAGCCAAAATCAATCACTACTGCTCGAAGCATATCCTCTAAAGTCTGGATCGTACGCTCGGACTGACCATTGTTCTGAGGGTGAAACGATGTGCTCAAGTTCAAACGAGTACCCAATACCTCCTGTAAAATGTGTGCCAAAAGTGAGAAGTGAATCTTGGATCTCTGTCTGATACTATCGACTTCGGCACGCCGTGCAATCTCACAACCTCTCTAACATACAACTCGGCCATCTGATCTTGACGGTATGTCATTCGGTATGGAATGAAACAAGCAGATTTTGTCAACCGGTCAATCTGTAACGCCCGGAATTATTTAATTTTGATCCAAGAATATTTAATTTGGGAATATTTTGATTTTTGATTTAAATTCTAATATTCTTAAATTATTTAGGATTGAAACTGAATGAAAAGAGAAATTGAGGACTGAATTGCAATTATTGAAGTCTTGAGGGGCCAAAATGCAAATAGTTAAAATGAGCTGGACACTTGTTATATTTCTGATTATTCACGTGTAATATCAGTATTTTCCATCAAAACTTCAGCAAAATAATCGAGAGAAAGAACAGGGGAAAACTTCACAATTTTCTTCATCTTCCAATTCACATATCTTGAGTTCCGGATATCCGATTTTGATTCCGAAAGACGTTCTGGAATCCTTGCAACGAGACCTTCGATTTGATGTAAGTTTTCTCTTTGTTCATCATGATTTGAGAATTCAAAATTGACAGAGATTAGAACTTTGTATGGAATTGTTGTTGATGAGCCTCTATACTTTGTTATGTTGATGTTGGGTTGAAGAATGGATTGTTGGATTAGTTATTATGATTTCCCAGCTATGATTCGACTTATATATTTGCTGATATGTTGAGTTTGGATTGATATACAGCTGATATGATTATAGAATTGTTATAGTTGCGTTCGGGATTGCCGAGTTTATACCGATATGCCATCGAACTTTTGATTTTAGGTGTTTTACTATCTTATGCTTGAGCTGCTATTGAGATGAGCTTAAGCTGATGTTCTTTGGCAATGATGTTGTGGTTTCAGCTTATAAACAAGAGCCATCGAGCTTGAGAACATCGACTTCGAATCGGTAGAGAATTGAAGCAAGGTTTGAAGCTATTCTACAATAGAGTTGTATGGTTTTGAGCAGATTTTGAGTCAAGGCTTATATTGGTTTATTGTACAGCTTTGGACATTAGAAGACACCATAAACATCACATTTGAAAGGTAAAAGTGGACTAATACTTGAATGGGATTATAACTCGAGATGGTTTGTATCGAGTTCCCTAAATCACATACTTATTTGCTTATTTGCTTTTATATGTTTCCTATGAATGTTTGAATAAGTCTTGATGTTAATGAATGTGGTTTGATTGATATATATTGCATTCATCTTGAAAGACTTGTTTTTTGATTTCGAAATGAACGGAAATGTTCGATTAGAAGATTTAATGGATTGTATATGTATGGCCTGGGTGGTTGTTTTAGCCTAGCATCTGATTTACATATATAATGACTTAAAAGTCTAGAGAAGCAAGATAAGTGGCCCCACCTCGATTGGGAGAGTCGGTGGTTAGTTATGATATCTTCTTCTTGAGATCCCAACCGACGAGATAAGAGATGAAACTCGTTTTAAAACATGCATGGAATTTATGATCTTTTATATCATGAGTTTGATATATGTTTTATATGTATGTTTAGTTGCTTTTACTGGGAAATCTATTTCTCACCGGAGTTATCCGGCTATTTGTTGTGTTGTATGTGTCATGGCAATAGGCGGGAGTGGAACCGGGCAAAAGCGAACTTGAAGAACAAGGGATGGAAAGAATAGCGTGATGATCCGAGTTTAGATGGTTTGTGTTGTTGAAAACTGGCGAGTTCCCAGACCAATGACGATTGATACCCGGTGCAGCGGAAGTTTAAAAATTTTTCATGGAACGTTTCCATGGTATGGGTATCAACCGTTCATCGATTGAATTACGTGTGTGTAAAATTTAAATAACAATTAAATAAATTTTACCTCAAATCTCGCAACGAGATTAATGGACACCAACAGAACAATTCTGCTCTTGTTGTCTCTCCCTGGAACCGATGAACGCCTTCAATCAGGTCCACGAACAGAGGTTTAATCCCTCTGATAGATTGCACTAGAAAATCTATCAGAAGTTTTCTGCGAAGAGAATACACGAATTTGATTCGTTATTCCTTACTGTGATTCAAAATCACAGACCGGAATTTCTCTGTGACAGAGCAAGGGGGCGGCCGAAATATTATTTGAGAGAGCTAGGGTTTTTCGATTTTTGCTCTCAAAAATTATGACCTGTTGTGTTTAATTTCTGTACTGAAATAACTTATTTATAATGCAGGCCACTAACACCTTAGGGCCCATTAGTCATAAGCTGGGGCCCGACAAGCAAAGCCCGCTCGTTCAGAAATTAATATAAAATTCATCGTGACTCCGATTGATGAAACGATTTCACCAATGTGCACAGAAACCATTTCTGCACGTTTTAAAGTCAAAATAAATTTTCCTGAATCCGAATTCAGTGGTTTCCAAAAATGTCCATCCCTATGTCATTTTAGGAAATCCTACTCCCTTACTCTTATTTAAGAAGTCCAACTCCTTAGTTCATTAAATTTAACTCTTTAAATTTAACTATCTCAACGGGGATTAAAACTCCATTACACTGTGTGACCCTCAATGGTTCAGGGATACAGCTAGCCGTGGGCTCACAACTCCTTGTGACTCGGAACAACACTTTCCGACTTGCCCAACGAATCATGGTAAAGCGCCTAGCAACATCGCCCCATGATTCCCTAGGTATCACTGATAGTGCCTACAAGAACCAGTAGATTTTGGTTAGCGTACAGTACGGTCCCTTCATCCATATATCCCGATCGAATCAACAACCATTGGTATATCGAGAGTCGCTCAAGATTCGATAACTATGCAATACATCTTGAAGATCAAATTAGTGACATCGCATGTGCTACTAAGAAACCATTTCTTAAATCACATCAAGTACTCTGGCCAAAGATTTGTCACACTAATATCTCCTCAGATCGCATAGGATATCCACACTCGCAAGTATGTGGTGAATCCTTGACAACAATGCATTGACTCCTATATGTGTCGTAACTGTACCCAATCTCGACACCTGATGACCCCCTCAGAGTCGGTAAACGAGTCAAAGCACAGTACTAGCATATAGAGTCTCCATGATGTTTCAAGTCGTAAGGACTAATGGTGTACAACCAAAACCGCGGACTTTATCCACTCGATAAGTGATAACCACTTGGAAAGTCCGGATAGGGTAGTTCGACTATTCATCCTATGAATATCCATTTGCATGCTTCGAACATCTCCATGTTCCCTACCAATGAAACGTGGTACTCCGCATCGCAAATGCTAGTCTCAAACTCGAGCGATCCTTATCCTTATTATCGGACGGCTCAATCGACTAGGAACGGTTTTAGAATATACAGTGACTATAAGATGTATTTCATGATAGACATCTCCATGTTCTACCACATCTTACATACACTATAGTATAATCAAGGTCTTTATCAAAACAACAATAGTATATAACAATATGAAGTAATATAAAGTCATTGCCATAAAAGTGTAAATAATATTAAACAAAAGATTGTTTATACAAAGAGTCAACAAAGCCCATAGCCACACAGTTGGCTCACTGGGCACCCACTCTTACAATCTCCCACTTGCCCTATAGCCAACTAGTCATACTACGTAGACCCATTGCTTCGCGATGTTTGTCAAACAATGGTCCTGGCAAAGGCTTAGTAAGTGGATCAGCGATATTGTCTGCAGAGGCCACTCGTTCGACACTGATGTCTCCTCTTTCCACAATCTCCCGGATTATGTGGTATTTCCTCAGTACGTGTTTGGATCTTTGATGAGACCTTGGTTCCTTTGCTTGAGCAACGGCACCCGTGTTGTCGCAGTACACCGGGACTGGACCAACAAATTCAGGAATGACGCCCAACTCTTGGACGAAATTCCTCATCCAAACGGCCTCTTTAGCAGCAGCTGATGCTGCAATGTATTCAGCCTCAGTGGTGGAATCCGCTGTGGTGTCCTGCTTGGAACTCTTCCAAGAGACAGCACCACCATTGAGCATGAACACAAATCCAGAGGTTGACTTCGAGTCATCCACATCACTTTGGAAGCTAGAGTCGGTATAGCCTTCCAGTTTGAGTTCTCGTCCTCCATAAACCATGAACATATTCTTAGTCCTTCGCAAGTACTTAAGAATGTCCTTCACGGCTTTCCAATGCATCTGACCAGGATTAGACTGATATCTGCTCGTGACACTCAGAGCAAATGCTACATCCGGTCTGGTAGATATCATCCCATACATGATACTACCTATAGCTGACGCATATGGTACATGTGTCATATTCTCTATCTCTGCATCAGTCTTGGGACACATAGACTTGGATAGAGAAACTCCATGACACATGGGTAGATGTCCTCTCTTGGACCCATCCATTGAAAACCGTTTCAATATGGTATCGATGTAGGTTGCTTGAGTGAGTCCTATCATTCTCTTAGATCTATCCCTATAGATCTGTATCCCAAGAATGTAGGATGCCTCACCCAAATCCTTCATCGAAAATCTACCTGATAACCATATCTTTGTTGACTGCAACATCCCTACATCATTCCCAATGAGTAGGATGTCATCAACATAAAGTACTAAGAATGTCACCGCATCCTTAACTACTTTCTTGTACACGCAAGGTTCCTCCGGGTTCTTGATGAAACCAAAATCTTTAATTGTTTCATCAAATTTATGGTTCCAACTTCTTGATGCTTGTTTTAGACCATAAATTGATCTCTGAAGCTTGCATACCTTATGCTCGCTTCCCATGGATGTGAACCCCTCAGGCTGCTTCATATAGATTTCTTCCTTAATGTCTCCATTAAGAAAAGCAGTCTTCACATCCATCTGCCATATCTCATAGTCATACCATGCAGCTATGGCAATTAGGATTCTTATGGACTTGAACATTGCGACTGGTGAAAAGGTTTCATCATAGTCAACTCCTTGCCTTTGAGTATAACCTTTCGCCACCAATCGCGCCTTGTAAGTCAATATCTTACCATCAGGCCCAAGCTTTCTTTTGTAGATCCATTTACACCCTATTGGAACAATTCCATCGGGAGGATCCACTAAAGACCAGACTTGGTTAGTATGCATCGAATCCAATTCTGACTGCATAGCTTCAAGCCATAAATTCGAATCCGCATCAGAAATTGCTTCCTTGAAGCTTCTTGGATCACATCCAATGTCGGGTTCATCTTGACCCTCTTCAAGAAGAAGACCATATCGAACTGGAGGTCTAGAAGTCCTCTCGGATCTTCTAGGTGCAGGCGTGTCCAGCAATGGTTCCTGAGGTGTGGGATCGTTATTTTGTATTTCGGGTTCTTCTCGAACTTCTTCGAGTTCCATCATCTCGCCTTTCTTATCCAATAAGAACTCCTTCTCCAAGAAGGTGGCATTCCGTGAAACAAACACCTTTGTTTCAGCAGGATAATAGAAATAATATCCGATTGAATTCTTCGGATACCCCACAAAATAACACAAGCTGGATCGACTATCCAACTTATCTCCCACTGTCCGCTTCACGTAAGCAGGACATCCCCAAATCCTCAAGTATGAATACTTAGGAGCTTTGCCATTCCATAACTCGTATGGTGTTTTGTCCACTGCTTTAGTGTGGACGTTATTCAACAACAATACCGCCGTTTCAAGCGCATAGCCCCAAAACGAAGGTGGAAGCTCAGTGAAGCTCATCATGGATCGAACCATGTCCAACAAAGTTCGATTACGACGCTCCGATACACCATTAAGTTGTGGTGTCATAGGAGGAGTCCACTGAGAGAGAATCCCATTCTCTTTTAGATAGTCCAAAAACTCGGTACTCAAGTATTCTCCACCTCGATCCGATCGAAGTGCTTTAATACTTTTACCTAGCTTGTTTTCTACTTCAGCCTTGAATTCTTTGAACTTTTCAAATGCTTCAGACTTATATTTCATTAAATATAAATACCCATACCTAGAATAATCATCAGTAAAGGTAATGAAGTAGGTGTGGCCATGTTGAGTCCCTACTCTAAATGGACCACAAACATCTGTATGGATCAAATCCAACAGATTTTGACTACGTTCAGGCTTCCCCTTAAAAAGAGATTTAGTCATTTTCCCTTTTAGGCAGGATTCACAAGTAGGTAGAGAGTTAATATCAGACATATCAAACATGCCCTCTCCCACTAGCTTGTTCATCCTCCTAGAGGAAATATGACCTAGTCTAGCATGCCAAAGGTTTGCCGGGTTTTGACTATCGATTTTCCTTTTGTTTGTTGTCGCCGGTTTGTCAATACAATTTACTGGAACGTCTTTTAGTTTTAAATTGTATAGATCGTTTTCAAGTTGTCCATTTCCAATTAAACATTCATTCTTGTAAATATTGCAAATCCCATTCACAAAATTACAAGAATAACCATCTCTATCAAGCATAGAAATAGAAATAATGTTTTTAATTAAATCTGGCACAAATAAAACATCTCTCAACAATAATTTAAAACCATTCTGCAAAATCAAACAAACATCTCCAATGGCCGTAGCTTCAACTCTGGAACCATTCCCGAGCCTCAGCTGGGTCTCACCCATTCTAAGCCTGCGACTTCTTGTCATCACCTGCAAATCATTGCAAATGTGAGATCCACATCCGGTATCCAATACCCAAGAAGTTGTATTAAGTGACATGTTTATTTCGATATAGAACATACCCTTTGCAGTTCCCAACTGCTCAAGATACTCCTTGCAGTTGCGCTTCCAATGACCCGGCTTCTTGCAGTAATGGCAAACATCCTTGGATTTTCCATCGTTTGAAGCCTTTGTCTTTTGCTTCTTCTCGGGTTCCACTTTCTTGGGTGGGGCAGAACGTTTCTTGCCCTTCATACTTGGCCCCTTCTTAGCAGAAGATGAGGAGCCCACCAAGAAAGCTGGCTTATCCTTCTTAAGTGTGGATTCATATGTAACGAGCATATTGACCATCTCTTCAAGGGTGGCCTCTATCTTGTTCATATTAAAATTTATCACGAATCCATCAAATGAAGAAGGAAGAGATAGAAGCAGCAAGTCCACATTGAGTTCATGCTCCAACACCAAATCAAGGGTCGCTAACTTCTGTATGAGCCAAATCACTCGTACCCCATGATCACGGACCGAAGTCCCTTCACGCATGCGGCACGTCATCAACTCCTTAACAGTAGAGAACCTTTCAGCCCTCGACTGAGCCCCAAAAAGTTCCTTGAGTTGCGTGTGAATGTCAGCAGCATTCACCGTGTCCTCAAATCGCCTCTGGAGTTCATCAGACATCGAGGCTTGCATATAGCATTTGGTCTTGATGTCATGGTCACACCATGCATCAAGTTTGGCCAATTCCTCCGGACTTATGTCAGCTGGTGCTTCCTTCGGAGGTGCTTTCTCTAACACGTAGAGCATTTTCTCCGAAGTTAAGACAATCTTCAACTTCCGGAACCATTCCGTATAGTTGGCGCCAGTCAGCTTGTTTTGTTCGAGGATCGAGAATAAAGGATTTCGCGAATTCATTGTATGAAATACTGAAAAGGAAAAACAGACATATATCAATGATTGTTTAACAATTTACTAAGACATAAAATAGGCGAATTTAATTTTATGAATCTCACTCCCACTATTTTAACGATTTCACCACCCTCTAGTGAAAACGGGAAACTTTTTCCTTAGTGAGAACATGGAGTCCAATTGACAAACTTATGGTCCCGAATAATATCAGCCAACCATAATTCTCAAAAGGTAGAGCCCAATTGCTTCCAAAGCAACCCCCATGTATTTACCTCATGTCCAATAAGGGCCCAATAATATGACGCCGTTTAAAGTGACATGTCAAGATGACCCATCAATATTAAGTTGTGATGGACGGTCGCCATGTGGATCCCCCAATAATATGAGCCGATCCCATGGGAGTTCCACCCAACTTACAACATTTGTCGATCCAATGTACAGCTTTCCGACGGACGGGCCCCCCCAATAATATGAGCCGGACCGTATCCGCGGGTAGCATCACATACATTGACCGTTGATGGAAGGTAGGAACATTTAAACAATATTTAAATTTCCTTTATTTATCTTGATATAAATTTTAAATCATATTTAAAATGAGGGATTTTATTTATAAAAATATTTGTCTCATATTTAATTTATTGCATGCATTGCCGGATTCACGCAATTTATGTCTAAACATGCATACAATCATAATATCACATATTATATAGGATGATCGATTCCATTTCTAATTGACCCGTGGTTGCCAATCACGGGTCTTAGTCCAATCCTAGGTAATATGCAGTATGCAAATGCAATCCTATTACATATGCTTCCAATTTACATTTCTTCAGTCTTCATTGTCTGCTGGGCCCACCATCTTCAAATCTTGATCTCCCACTAAATCTAATGTATTTACAATAAATAACAATGACAAGTAGGGGATACATTTTTAGGGGGTGGGAACGGGCTATAAACCAAGCCCACTTTTATTACATATGACATTCATATCGGGCCATAAACCAGGCCCATTAATAAAACCAACAACAATAAAGACAAAATGTAAATTCCTAACATACACCTACAAAATTGGTCATGGCAATCGATCATCCTTATCCAATAACATTTAATTCAAAATTAATTTATTGGATAACATGCTGTGGCAATTCAAATTTAAACAAGATAAAATCATATTTTATATATAAAATCACATTTCACATATAAAATCATATTTTATCTCCATATCAAATAAAATCATATTTTATCTATAAAATCCAATTTTACAAATAAAATCATATTTTACTCAATATATCATAAGATCATATCTTATCATCAATTGTACCAAAATAATTGATTTCAAAATTCAATTTACGGATAAAATATTAAAATTTTCCAAAAATTCAAATTTATCCAAAATCAATTTTAAAATTTACGGACTCGAACAATTCGATCCGATATCTCGTGAACCAATCAAAAACAATTTTTGACCGGACCAAAAATAAAATTTTAACATATTAAAATTAATTTTTAATAAAATATTAATTTTTTCCCGCGGGCCACCCGGGACACTCCCGGGTTGGCCCGCACCCGGGGCGCGGGCCGGGGCAGCCCGGCTGCCCCCTTAGGGCAGCAACGCTTGCTGCCCTGGCGGCGCCTGGCGCCGCCGCTGGGCGGCGCCGAGCGCCGCCCCTGGGCGGCGCCGAGCGCTGCGCTGGGCAGCGCACAGCGCTGCCCTGGGCAGCGCCGTGCGCCCCCTTTGGGCGGCGCCGTGCGCCCCCTTTGGGCGGCGCCGTGCGCCGCCCCTGGGGGCAGCGACCATCGCTGCCCCTTCCGGGCAGCGACCATCGCTGCCCTAGCGATCCAATCGCTGCCCGGGTTTCGCCCCCGGAAAAAAATTTTTTTATTAAAAATATTTATTTTGTTTCAAAAACCGAGACTCAAAAATTTTGTACAATTGATTAATTCAATCGATTGATCTGAGCAACCTGGCTCTGATACCACTGTTGAAAACTGGCGAGTTCCCAGACCAATGACGATTGATACCCGGTGCAGCGGAAGTTTAAAAATTTTTCATGGAACGTTTCCATGGTATGGGTATCAACCGTTCATCGATTGAATTACGTGTGTGTAAAATTTAAATAACAATTAAATAAATTTTACCTCAAATCTCGCAACGAGATTAATGGACACCAACAGAACAATTCTGCTCTTGTTGTCTCTCCCTGGAACCGATGAACGCCTTCAATCAGGTCCACGAACAGAGGTTTAATCCCTCTGATAGATTGCACTAGAAAATCTATCAGAAGTTTTCTGCGAAGAGAATACACGAATTTGATTCGTTATTCCTTACTGTGATTCAAAATCACAGACCGGAATTTCTCTGTGACAGAGCAAGGGGGCGGCCGAAATATTATTTGAGAGAGCTAGGGTTTTTCGATTTTTGCTCTCAAAAATTATGACCTGTTGTGTTTAATTTCTGTACTGAAATAACTTATTTATAATGCAGGCCACTAACACCTTAGGGCCCATTAGTCATAAGCTGGGGCCCGACAAGCAAAGCCCGCTCGTTCAGAAATTAATATAAAATTCATCGTGACTCCGATTGATGAAACGATTTCACCAATGTGCACAGAAACCATTTCTGCACGTTTTAAAGTCAAAATAAATTTTCCTGAATCCGAATTCAGTGGTTTCCAAAAATGTCCATCCCTATGTCATTTTAGGAAATCCTACTCCCTTACTCTTATTTAAGAAGTCCAACTCCTTAGTTCATTAAATTTAACTCTTTAAATTTAACTATCTCAACGGGGATTAAAACTCCATTACACTGTGTGACCCTCAATGGTTCAGGGATACAGCTAGCCGTGGGCTCACAACTCCTTGTGACTCGGAACAACACTTTCCGACTTGCCCAACGAATCATGGTAAAGCGCCTAGCAACATCGCCCCATGATTCCCTAGGTATCACTGATAGTGCCTACAAGAACCAGTAGATTTTGGTTAGCGTACAGTACGGTCCCTTCATCCATATATCCCGATCGAATCAACAACCATTGGTATATCGAGAGTCGCTCAAGATTTGATAACTATGCAATACATCTTGAAGATCAAATTAGTGACATCGCATGTGCTACTAAGAAACCATTTCTTAAATCACATCAAGTACTCTGGCCAGAGATTTGTCACACTAATCTCCTCAGATCGCATAGGATATCCACACTCGCAAGTATGTGGTGAATCCTTGACAACAATGCATTGACTCCTATATGTGTCGTAACTGTACCCAATCTCGACACCTGATGACCCCCTCAGAGTCGGTAAACGAGTCAAAGCACAGTACTAGCATATAGAGTCTCCATGATGTTTCAAGTCGTAAGGACTAATGGTGTACAACCAAAACCGCGGACTTTATCCACTCGATAAGTGATAACCACTTGGAAAGTCCGGATAGGGTAGTTCGACTATTCATCCTATGAATATCCATTTGCATGCTTCGAACATCTCCATGTTCCCTACCAATGAAACGTGGTACTCCGCATCGCAAATGCTAGTCTCAAACTCGAGCGATCCTTATCCTTATTATCGGACGGCTCAATCGACTAGGAACGGTTTTAGAATATACAGTGACTATAAGATGTATTTCATGATAGACATCTCCATGTTCTACCACATCTTACATACACTATAGTATATTCAAGGTCTTTATCAAAACAACAATAGTATATAACAATATGAAGTAATATAAAGTCATTGCCATAAAAGTGTAAATAATATTAAACAAAAGATTGTTTATACAAAGAGTCAACAAAGCCCATAGCCACACAGTTGGCTCACTGGGCACCCACTCTTACATGTGTGAGCTGTCAATGATAGTGTTGAATTTCATAAACATGAACATGTTAGAGCTATTTGTACCAAGACTTGTTGGTGATTAAGTTGTTCTCTTGTTGATGTATATAGGATTTGAGATGATGTGTAAATCCTTGAGACAACATGTTGTTGTAGCTTAATGCCTTTTCTATAACAATGAATCTTGTATGTTATATGAGTTTATATTGAGATGATTTTAAGGCCTTGTGATGATCTATTCCTATCAACTTTATTATGTTTAAGAATGCATGCTAGCTTATAGTGTGGAATAGGCTTTGTATAAGTTGATAGTAGATGAAAAGGGCATGGAAGAACACATTTTGACAGCAAAAGTTTCTGTTCCTTTTTCTGGAAATGTGCTCGCTCGATCGGTGAATTATCATGGATCGAGCGAGGCCATCGTTGCAGGGAAAGAAAGCTTGGAGATTGTGGCTCGCTCGATTGGTGAAATATTGCAGATCGAGCAAGGCCACATATTGATTGCACCCAAGAGTTGGGCTAAGGTGCTCGCTCGATCGGCAGCTTTTCACCGATCGAGCGAGGTGCTCAAATTTAAAAAAAATATATAAATTTTTATTTTTATTTTGTTTAGACTTTGATTCTTGTCTATTAATTATGATGATTTGATTAAATAAGAGATTAGAACTCGGGTTGTCACAACAGGTGGTATCAGAGCGAGAAATTCTGGACTAAGATAGATAGCGAGTGGGGTAGATCGAGTCTTTTCCTTGCTTACTTATTTATTATGCTATGATTTATTACATTCTTGACTTACATGTTATAAATGCTAGCATGTTTTACTTTCAAGTATTTTATTACAGGATGTTGTATTTATTTTATTTGAAAGTAGGATTTATGATGATTAAAGACGCATGCTTATTGCACTATCTGACATGATAAAAGTATGTGATATGTTGTTTACGACATGCTACCTGATTATCTGAGTTGATTGGAAGCATGTGCTATCTGAATACCTCGATTATTTATTTACGAGTGAATCAGAACCGAGTCTTGATCAGAGGTAAGATGATCAGAGGAGGACTGAAATAGATTGTATGATTCTGGTATCCTAACTCTTTTGATAAATCAGATATGTCTCGACGACCAGGCCGACCTCCTCTCAGACCACAGGTTCCTACTCCTAGGCCAGAGCAGACAGTGCATCCTCTGCCTGAACAAATAGTGGTACCTCCGACAGTGCCTCAAGTTACTGTAATTCCGAGTAATGAACAGGGAAGTACCTCTCAAGATATGACGGATATGGCTGCTACACCAATGGAAACGTTGTTGAAAAGATTTCAATCTTACAAGCCGCCAACCTTAAAAGGTACTGAGAATGCAGTCGAATGTGAAGGATGGCTTGATGATATGGAGATGTTGTTTGATTCACTTGACTATGGTGATGAGAGGAGAGTCAGACTGATTGGGCACCAACTGCATGAGGTTGCGAAGAGCTGGTGGTTTACGACTAAGAAGGTTCTGGAGCGTAGAGGAACAGTACTCACCTGGACAGTCTTCAAAACTGAATTCTATCAACAATTCTTTCCGGTGTCTTACCGCAAAGATAAGGGTGCATAGTTTGCTAATCTGAAGCAGGGAAATTTGAATATTGAAGACTATGTTGCAAATTCTCTACATTGCTACGTTTTGCTCCACACGTTGCCGACAGTGATGAGGCTATGGCTGATCAGTTCATTAATGGACTAAATCTAGAGGTATTTACTTTGGTGAACACAAGGCGACCAAATATTTGCTGATGCCTTGAACAGTGCCAAAGGAGCAGAAGCTGGTTTGATACAACAGCGAGGAGCTTTGTATTCTGTTCAACCTCCGAGACAGCCACAATCTTCAGCTCCAATTTCACAACAACCTCCTCGGTTTGAAAGCGGTGGCAGTAGCAGTGGCAAGAAGAAATTTTGGCAAGCTCGAGGAAAGTAGTTTAAGAGGTCTGGGAGCAGTTCTTCGAGTTCGATTAGGTCAAAACCGAAGTCTGGCATGGTTTGTAACAGTTGTGGTGGAAGTCATCCGACTGATCAGTGCCGAGGCGTATTTGGGAGTTGCCATATATGCCATCAGCCAGGACATTTTGCAAGAGTGTGCCCTCAAAGAGGTTCCGGACAGTCACGAGGTACAGAGTCATCATGATCAGTGGCTCAACCTGCGAGGCAAGCCTCATCTGTCCATTCCTTCCAACCACCACACCCACAGCAACAACCAAGGCCACGAGGGAGTCAGACGGGTAGCCAGCCTTCAAGACAACATGCTCATGTCTTTGCCCTGATAGAGGAACAGGCACAGGGAGCACCGGATGATGTTATTGCAGGTAACTGTTCTCTTTATGGTTATCTTGCCTATGTATTGATAGATACAGGTGCATCCCATACATTTATCTCTGAACGGTTTGTGTCATTACATGCTTTGCCTGCTGAATCTTTACCTATTGTTGTATCTGTCTCTTCTCCTTTGGGGAGAGGTTTTATATCAATTCAGACAGTTAAGAATTGTTTATTACAGTATGACAGTAGTGAAATAGAGATAGATTGTATTGTGCTTGGTTTGTCTGATTTTTACTGCATTATCGGAATTGATATGATAACCAAGTACAGAGCTACCGTAGACTGTTTTCAGAAAGTGGTGACGTTCAGACCTGAGATGGCTGGAGAATGGAATTTTTATGTTAAGGGTTCTCGTGCTAAGATTCCTCTGATTTCTGTATTATCTATGACCCAACTTTTGCAGAAAGGAGTGGAGGGATTTATTGTTTATACAGTTGATGTTTTAAAAGCTAGCCCGAATCTGGCTGATTTTCCAGTGGTTAGTGAATTTGCGGATGTTTTCCCTGATGAGATTCCAGGACTACCTCCGTACCGTGAGATTGATTTCAACATAGAACTGATGCCAGGTACTGCACCAATTTCTAAAGCACCTTATCGAATGGCACCAGTTGAATTGAAGGAGTTGAAAGATCAGTTGGAAGATTTACTGGCCAAGGGATACATTCGACCCAGTGTTTCTCCTTGGGGAGTTCCAGTACTGTTTTTCGGAAAGAAAGACGGTTCAATGAGATTGTGTATCGACTACCGGCAACTGAACAAGGCAACGGTAAAGAACAAATACCCTTTGCCTCGTATTGATGATTTATTTGACCAGTTGCAGGGTTATTCGGTGTATTCCAAGATCGATCTGAGATCTAGATACCATCAGCAAAGAGTTAGGGATTCTGATATTACGAAAACTGCGTTCAGAACCAGGTATGGCAATTATGAGTTTATAGTTATGCCGTTTGGTCTGACAAATGCTCCAGCTGTGTTTATGGCTTTGATGAACCGTGTGTTTCAGAAATATCTGGATGACTTCGTTATCATTTTTATTGATGATATTCTGATATATTCGAAGAATTTGATTGATCATTCTGAGCATTTGAGAACCGTGTTGAAGACTTTAAGAGCTGAGAAATTGTATGCTAAACTGTCGAAATGTGAGTTTTGGCTGAAACAGGTTGTTTTTCTTGGACATATCATATCCGGAAATGGTATAGCTGTTGATCCAAGTAAAGTCGAGGTAGTGATCAATTGGTCGAGACCAACATTTGTTCCTAAGATACGTAGTTTCATGGGTTTGGCTGGGTATTATCGTCGGTTCATTAAAGATTTTTCCAGTATTGCGAAGCCGATTACTCAGTTGACTCAGAAAAATGCTCCATTTATCTTGTCTGAAGCTTGTGCATCCAGTTTTCTTGAGTTGAAGAAATGACTGACCAGTGCACCAGTCTTGACGATTCCTTCAGGTACTGGTGGTTTCACTGTTTATTGTGATGCATCTCATCGAGGTTTGGTATGTGTATTGATGCAGCGAGGGCATGTGATTGCTTATGCCTCACGACAGTTGAAGCCTCACGAGACCAGATATCCGATTCATGATCTTGAATTGGCCGCCATTGTATTTGCTTTGAAGATTTGGCGACATTATCTGTACGGGAAACAGTTTGAAATCTATTCTGATCACAAGAGTCTGAAATATTTGTTTTCACAGTTAGAACTGAATATGAGACAACGGAGATGGCTTGACTTGCTTAAATATTTTGATTGTGAAATTAAATACAATCCGGGGAAATCGAATGCAGCAGCTGATGCATTGAGTCGAAAGGTATGTTCTTTATCTCTATCGATGATTGGTGTATCCCATTTGATTGAAGACTGTTGTTGTTCTGGATTAGTATTTGATATGAATTATCAGCCTCTGCGACTTTATCAAATTCAAGTTGAACCAGATCTACTTTTGAGAATTAAAGAAGCTCAGAAACTTGATCAGAATGTGCAGAATTCGATTGAGAAAGTCCGATCAGAGCATGTGTCTGAATACCAGGTTCGAGATGATCTTTTGTATGTAAACAATCGCCTTGTAGTGCCTGATATTTCTGATGTGCGACAACAACTATTGAAAGAGGCGCATTGTAGTCGTTATAGCATTCATCCTGGTGGTAGGAAGATGTACAATGATCTTAAAGCTCATTATTGGTGGAAGCAAATAAAGACAGATATCACTGATTTTGTAGCTCGATGTCTGAGTTGCCAACAGGTGAAAGCTGAGAGGAAGAAACCGCCTGGTTTGTTACAGAGTTTGTCCGTGCCTGAATGGAAATGGGATCATATTTCCATGGACTTCGTGACGAGATTACCTCGATCTTCTAGAGGTTGCGATGCTATCTGGGTGATTATCGACAGATTGACGAAATCAGCGTGTTTCATTCCTTATCGCATGACATATAGACACGACCAGATGACAGAGATTTATATCCGAGAAGTTGTCAGATTGCATGGAGTGCCGGAATCTATTGTATCAGATTGTGATCCTCGGTTTACATCACATTTCTGGCACAGCTTACAGAATGCTTTGGGTACTCAGCTACATTGGAGCACATCATATCATCCACAGACCGACGGACAGTCTGAACGTACCATTCAGACCTTGGAGGACATGTTGAGAGCTGTAGTGCTTGATTTTGGCACTAGTTGGCAAAAATCACTATAACTTTGTGAATTCTCGTACAACAACAGCTATCAATCGAGTATTGAAATGGCTCCATTTGAAGCTTTATATGGAAGAAAGTGTCGATCTCCTCTGTACTGGGATGATATTTCTGATGTACCTGACACTGAACCTGATATGATTCGAGATATGACTAAACAAGTGAAGCTTATTCAGAAAAGAATGAAGACAACTCAGGACAGACAAGCGAAGTATGCCAATGTTTGACGCCGACCTTTGTCTTTTGAACAGGGAAATATGGTGTTTTTGAAGATTTCTCCATTCAGAGGCACTGTACGATTTGGCAAGCGAGGGAAGTTTTCTCCACGATATATCGGTCCATATGAAATTCTGGAGAAGATAGGCAATCTCGCCTATCGATTAGCTCTTCCTCAGGATTTATCTGGAATACATGATGTCTTTCATGTATCGATGCTTCGAAAATATCTTGCTGATGAATCTCATGAGCTTCAATCTGATAAAGATGAACTCGACGAGACTTTGAGTTATTTCGAAAAGCCAATTCAGATTCTTGATCGAAAAGAGAAGCAACTTCGAACGAAGACTATTCCACTTGTGAAAGTCCAGTGGAGTCGTCATGGTATTGAAGAAGCAACTTGGGAGACGGAATCAGATATGAGGCAACGATTTCCAGAGATGTTTCAATGATGTGAGTCTCCTTTAGTTTTCTGTTATCTGATATACATTATGTGTTGTTCATACTTGAGATTTCGAGGACGAAATCGTGTCTTAGTGGGGGAGAATTGTAATGCCCAGAATTATTTAATTTTGATCCGAGAATATTTAATTTGGGAATATTTGGAGTTTTGATTTAAATTCTAATATTCTTAAATTATTTAGGATTAAAATTGAATGAAAAGAGAAATTGAGGACTGAATTGCAATTATTGAAGTCTTGAGGGGCCAAAATGCAAATAGATGAAAATGATCTGGACACTTGTTATATTTCTGATTATTCACGTGTAATATCAGTATTTTCCATCAAATCTTCAGCAAAAGAATCGAGAGAAAGAACAGGGGAAAACTTCACAATTATCTTCATCTTCCAATTCACATATCTTGAGTTCCGGATATCGATTTCGATTCCGAAAGATGTTCTGGAATCCTTGCAACGAGACCTTCGATTTGATGTAAGTTTTCTCTTAGTTCATCATGATTTGAGAATTCTAAATTGACAGAGATTAGAACTTTGTATGGAATTGTTGTTGATGAGCCTCTATACTTTGTTATGTTGAAGTTGGGTTGAAGAATGGATTGTTGGATTAGTTCTTATGATTTCCCAGCTATGATTTGACTTATATTTTTGCTGATATGTTGAGTTTGGATTGATATACAGCTGATATGATTATAGAATTGTTATAATTGCGTTCGGGATTGCCGAGTTTATACCGATATGCCGTCGAACTTTTGATTTGAGGTGTTTTACTATCTTATGCTTGAGCTGCTA
The DNA here is from genome assembly GCF_033568475.1 of Henckelia pumila. NCBI lineage: Eukaryota > Viridiplantae > Streptophyta > Magnoliopsida > Lamiales > Gesneriaceae > Henckelia > Henckelia pumila. The sequence continues at coordinate 100,975,405 of NC_133122.1, read as the reverse complement.
TTGAGATGAGCTTAAGCTGATGTTCTTTGGCAATGATGTTGTGGTTTCAGCTTATAAACAAGAGCCATCGAGCTTGAGAACATCGACTTCGAATCGGTAGAGAATTGAAGCAAGGTTTGAAGCTATTCTACAATAGAGTTGTATGGTTTTGAGCAGATTTTGAGTCAAGGCTTATATTGGTTTATTGTACAGCTTTGGACAGTTAGAAGACACCATAAACATCACATTTGAAAGGTAAAAGTGGACTAATACTTGAATGGGATTGTAACTCGAGATGGTTTGTATCGAGTTCCCTAAATCACATACTTATTTGCTTATTTGCTTTTATATGTTTCCTATGAATGTTTGAATAAGTCTTGATGTTAATGAATGTGGTTTGATTGATATATATTGCATTCATCTTGAAAGACTTGTTCTTTGATTTCGAAATGAACGGAAATGTTCGATTAGACGATTTGAGGGATTGTATATGTTTGGCCTGGGTGGTTGTTTTAGCCTAGCGTCTGATTTACATATATAATGGCTTAAAAGTCTAGAGAAGAAAGATAAGTAGCCCCACCTCGATTGGGAGAGTCGGTGGTTAGTTATGATATCTTCTTCTCGGGATCCCAACCGACGAGATAAGAGATGAACTTTGTTTTAAAACATGCATGGAAGTTATGATCTTTTATATCATGAGTTTGATATATGTTTTATATGTATGTTTAGTTGCTTTTGCTGGGAAATCTATTTCTCACCGGAGTTATCCGGCTATTTGTTGTGTTGTATGTGTCATGGCAATAGGCGGGAGTGGAACTGAGAAAAAGCGAACTTGAAGAACAAGGGATGGAAAGAATAGCGTGATGATCCGAGTTTAGATGGTTTGTGTGAGCTGTCAATGATAGTGTTGAGTTTCATAAACATGAACATGCTAGAGCTATTTGTACCAAAACTTGTTAGTGATTAAGTTGTTGTCTTGTTGATGTATATAGGATTTGAGATGACGTGTAAATCCTTGAGACAACATGTTGTTGTAGCTTAATGTCTTTTCCATAACAATGAATCTTGTATGTTATATGAGTTTATATTGAAATGATTTTAAGGCCTTGTGATGATCTATTCCTATCAACTTTATTATGTTTAAGAATGCATGCTAGCTTATAGTGTGGAATAGGCTTTGTATAAGTTGATAGTAGATGAAAAAGGCATGGAAGAACACATTTTGACAGCAAAAGTTTCTGTTCCTTTTTCTGAAAATGTGCTCGCTCGATCGGTGAATTATCATGGATCGAGCGAGGCCATCGTCGCAGGGACAGAAAGCTTGGAGATTGTGGCTCGCTCGATTGGTGAAATATTGCAGATCGAGCGAGGCCACATATTGATTGCACCCGAGAGTTGGGCTAAGGTGCTCGCTCGATCGACAACTTTTCACCGATCGAGCGAGGTGCTAAAATTTTTTTTTTTAAAAAAATAATAATTTTTTATTTTGTTTAGACTTTGATTCTTGTCTATTAATTATGATGATTTGATTAAATGAGAGATTAGAACTCGGGTCTTCACACAATCATAACCCAAATCGCATCACAACCTCTGACTAAACGCGGTAGCTTCGTGACAAAATCCATAGAGATGTGATCCCACTTCCATTCCAGAACTGGCAAACTGTGCAATAATCCACCTAGTTTCTTCCTCTTGGATTTCACCTGTTGAAAATTCAGACAACGAGACACAAACCTCGTGACATCTCCCTTCAACTGCTTCCACCAGAACTGAGTCTTCAAGTCGTTATACATCTTTCGGCCTCCGGGATGAACACTGAACCGACTGCAATGCGCCTCTCAAAGAATACACTGTCTCAATTTAGAAACATTGGGCACAAAAATACGGTTATTTACGAATAACACATCCTCCCTGACCTGAAACTCTGACTGGTGACCTGATCTGACCCTATCTATCAAACTCTGACTGCTCGGATCAGATATCTGAGCCTCTTTAATCAACTGAAACAACTCTGGTTCGGCCTGAATTGCAAAAACTCTAATGGATCTCCTATCGGTCTCAAACTCCAAACCAGAAGTACAACAGTCTTCAATTGACTGAGAGACACCAATCGTAGTAAGAGATAATGAACAAAGCTTCCGGCTAAGACCGTCAGCAGCTGCATTCGACTTTCCAGGATAATACTTGATCTCACAGTCGAAGTCCTTAAGCAAATCCATCCATCTTCTCTGTCTCATGTTCAGCTCGGACTGGGAAAACAAGTATTTCAGGCTCTTGTGGTCAGAAAATATCTCAAACGACTCGCCAAAAAGGTAATGGCGCCAGATCTTCAATGAAGAAATGATTGCGGCAAGCTCAAGATCATGGATCGGATAACGAGTCTCGTGCGGCTTCAGCTGCCTCAACGCATAAGCTATGACATGCTTCCTCTGCATAAGAATGCATCCAAGACCACGGTGAGAAGCATAACAGTAAACGGAAAAACCTCCCGTACCTGATGGAATAGACAAGATTGTAAGAGTGGGTGCCCAGTGAGCCAACTGTGTGGCTATGGGCTTTGATGACTCTTTGTATAAACAATCTTTTGTTTAATATTATTTACACTTTTATGGCAATGACTTTATATTACTTCATATTGTTATATTGTGATATACTATTGTTGTTTTGATAAAGACCTTGAATATACTATAGTGTATGTAAGATGTGGTAGAACATGGAGATGTCTATCATGAAATACATCTTATAGTCACTGTATATTCTAAAAACCGTTCCTAGTCGATTGAGCCGTCCGATAATAAGGATAAGGATCGCTCGAGTTTGAGACTAGCATTTGCGATGCGGAGTACCACGTTTCATTGGTAGGGAACATGGAGATGTTCGAAGCATGCAAATGGATATTCATAGGATGAATAATCGAACTACCCTATCCGGACTTTCCAAGTGGTTATCACTTATCGAGTGGATAAAGTCCGCGGTTTTGGTTGTACACCATTAGTCCTTACGACTTGAAACATCATGGAGACTCTATATGCTAGTGCTGTGCTTTGACTCGTTTACCGACTCTATGGGGGTCATCAGGTGTCGAGATTGGGTACAGTTACGACACATATAGGAGTCAATGCATTGTTGTCAAGGATTCACCACATACTTGCGAGTGTGGATATCCTATGCGATCTGAGGAGATATTAGTGTGATAAATCTCTGGCCAGAGTACTTGATGTGATTTAAGAAATGGTTTCTTAGTAGCACATGCGATGTCACTAATTTGATCTTCAAGATGTATTGCATAGTTATCGAATCTTGAGCGACTCTCGATATACCAATGGTTGTTGATTCGATCGGGATATATGGATGAAGGGACCGTACTGTACGCTAACCAAAATCTACTGGTTCTTGTAGGCACTATCAGTGATACCTAGGGAATCATGGGGCGATGTTGCTAGGCGCTTTACCTTGATTCGTTGGGCAAGTCGGAAAGTGTTGTTCCGAGTCACAAGGAGTTGTGAGCCCACGGCTAGCTGTATCCCTGAACCATTGAGGGTCACACAGTGTAATGGAGTTTTAATCCCCGTTGAGATAGTTAAATTTAAAGAGTTAAATTTAATGAACTAAGGAGTTGGACTTCTTAAATAAGAGTAAGGGAGTAGGATTTCCTAAAATGACATAGGGATGGACATTTTTTGGAAACCACTGAATTCGGATTCAGGAAAATTTATTTTGACTTTAAAATGTGCAGAAATGGTTTCTGTGCACATTGGTGAAATTGGTTCATCAATCGGAGTCACGATGAATTTTATATTAATTTCTGAACGTGCGGGCTTTGCTTGTCGGGCCCTAGCTTATGACTAATGGGCCCTAAGGTGTTAGTGGCCTGCATTATAAATAAGTTATTGCAGTACAGAAATTAGACACAACAGGTCATAATTTTGAGACAGGATTTTCGAAACCCTAGCCTCCTCTCAAAAGAAATCGGCCGAACCCTTACCCTCTGTCCGAGAAATTCCGGTCTGTGATTTTTAATTGCAGTCAGGAATAACGAATCAGATTCGTTTAATCTCTTCGCAGAAAACTTCTGATAGATTTTCTAGTGCAATCTATCAGAGGGATTTAAACCCCATTCGTGGACCTGATTGAAGGAGTTCATCAGTTCCTGGGAGATACAAGAAGCGTAGAGAAATCTGTGTGGTGTCCATTAATCTCGATTCGAGATTGAAGGTAAAATTTAATTAATTGTTATTTGAATTTTACACACACAATAATTTAATCGTTGAACGGTTGATACCCACACCATGGAATTGTTCCATGATAAAATTTTTAAACTTCCGCTGCACCGGGTATCAATCGTGATTGATCTGACCGCCAGTTTTATCCAACAGTGGTATCAGAGCCAGGTTGCTCAGATCAAACGATTGAATTAATCGATTGTACAAAATTTTTGAATCTCGGTTTTTGGAAAACAAAATAAATATTTTAAATAAAAAAATTTTTTTTTCGGGGCAAAACCCGGGCAGCGATTGGATCGCTGCCCGGTGGGGCAGCAATTGTTGCTGCCCCGGGCGGCGCCAAGGGGGCGCATGGCGCCGCCCAGGATGGCGACCGTCGCCGCCCAGGGCGGCGCACGGCGCTGCCCAGCGCAGCGCTGGGCGCTGCGCAGGGCAGCGCTCGGCGCTGCCCAGGGCGGCGCACGGCGACGCCCAGGGGCGGCGCCAGGCGCCGCCAGGGCAGCACTTGTTGCTGCCCTATGGGGGCAGCCCGCCGCCCAGCGGCGGCGCCAGGCGCCGCCAGGGCCGCACTTGTTGCTGCCCTAAGGGGGCAGCCTGGCTGCCCCCGGCCCGCGCCCCGGGTGCGGGCCGGCCCGGGAGTGTCCCGGGCGGCCCGCGGGAAAAATTAAATTTTTATTAAAAATTAATTTTAATATGTTAAAATTTTATTTTTGGTCCGATCAAAAATTGTTTTTGATTGGTTCACGAGATTTCGGATCGAATTGTTCGAGTCCGTAAATTTTAAAATTGATTTTGGATAAATTTGAATTTTTGGAAATTTTAATATTTTATCCGTAAATTGAATTTTGAAATCAATTATTTTGGTACAATTGATGATAAGATATGATCTTATGATATATTGAGTAAAATATGATTTTATTTGTAAATTGGATTTTATAGATAAAATATGATTTTATTTGATATAGAGATAAAATATGATTTTATATGTGAAATGAGATTTTATATATAAAATATGATTTTATCTTGTTTAAATTTGAATTGCCACTTCAATGTTATCCAATAAATTAATTTTGAATTAAATGTTATTGGATAAGGATGATCGATTGCCATGACCAATTTTGTAGGTGTATGTTAGGAATTTACATTTTGTTTTTATTGTTGTTGGTTTTATTAATGGGCCTGGTTTATGGCCCGATATGAATGTCATATGTAATAAAAGTGGGCTTGGTTTATAGCCCGTTCCCACCCCTAAAAATGTATCCCCTACTTGTCATTGTTATTTATTGTAAATGCATTAGATTTAGTGGGAGATCAAGATTTGAAGATGGTGGGCCCAGCAGACAATAAAGACTGAAGAAATGTAAATTGGAAGCACATGTAATAGGATTGCATTGCATACTGCATATTACCTAGGATTGGACTAAGACCCGTGATTGGCAACCACAGGTCAATTAGAAATGGAATCGATCATCCTATATAATATTTGATATTATGATTGTATGCATGTTTAGACAAATATTTTTATAATTAAAAATCCCTCATTTTAAATATGATTTAAAATTTATATCAAGATAAATAAAGGAAATTTAAATTTGTTTAAATGTTCCCACCTTCCATCAACGGTCAATGTATGTGATGCTACCCGCGGATACGGTCCGGCTCATATTATTGGGGGGGCCCGTCCGTCGGAAAGCTGTACATTGGATCGACAAATGTTGTAAGTTGGGTGGAACTCCCATGGGATCGGCTCATATTATTGGGGGATCCACATGGCGACCGTCCATCACAACTTAATATTGATGGGTAATCTTGACATGTCACTTTAAACGGCGTCATATTATTGGGCCCTTATTGGACATGAGGTAAACACATGGGGGTTGCTTTGGAAGCAATTGGGCTCTACCTTTTGAGAATTATGGTTGGCTGATATTATTCGGGACCATAAGTTTGTCAATTGGACTCCATGTTCTCACTAAGGAAAAAGTTTCCCGTTTTCACTAGAGGGTGGTGAAATCGTTAAAATAGTGGGAGTGAGATTCATAAAATTAAATTCGCCTATTTTATGTCTTAGTAAATTGTTAAACAATCATTGATATATGTCTGTTTTTCTTTTCAGTATTTCATACAATGAATTCGCGAAATCCATTATTCTCGATCCTCGAACAAAACAAGTTGACTGGCGCCAACTATACGGAATGGTTCCGGAAGTTGAAGATTGTCTTAACTTCGGAGAAAATGCTCTACGTGTTAGAGAAAGCACCTCCGAAGGAAGCACCAGCTGACATAAGTCCGGAGGAATTGGCCAAACTTGATGCATGGTGTGACCATGACATCAAGACCAAATGCTATATGCAAGCCTCGATGTCTGATGAACTCCAGAGGCGATTTGAGGACAACGGTGAATGCTGCTGACATTCACACGCAACTCAAGGAACTTTTTTGGGGCTCAGTCGAGGGCTGAAAGGTTCGCTACTGTTAAGGAGTTGATGACGTGCCGCATGCGTGAAGGGACTTCGGTCCGTGATCATGGGGTACGAGTGATTTGGCTCATACAGAAGTTGGCGACCCTAGATTTGGTGTTGGAGCATGAACTCAATGTATATTTATTGCTTCTGTCTCTTCCTTCTTCATTTGATGGATTTGTGATAAATTTTATTGTGAACAAGATAGAGGCCACCCTTGAAGAGATGGTCAATATGCTCGTACATATGAATCCACACTTAAGAAGGATAAGCCAGCTTTCTTGGTGGGCTCCTCATCTTCTGCGAAGAAGGGGCCAAGTAATGAAGGGCAAGAAACGTTCTACCCCACCCAAGAAAGTCGAGCCCGAGAAGAAGCAAAAGACAAAGGCTTCAAACAATGGAAAATCCAGGATGTTTGCCATTACTGCAAGAAGCCGGGTCATTGGAAGCGCAACTGCAAGGAATATCTTGAGCAGTTGGGAACTGCAAAGGGTATGTTCTATATTGAAATAAACATGTCACTTAATACAACTTCTTGGGTATTGGATACCGGATGTGGATCTCACATTTGCAATGATTTGCAGGTGATGACAAGAAGTCGCAGGCTTAGAATGGGTGAGACCCAGCTGAGGCTCGGGAATGGTTCCAGAGTTGAAGCTACGGCCATTGGAGATGTTTGTTTGACTTTGCAGAACGTTTTAAATTATTGTTAAGAGATGTTTTATTTGTGCCAGATTTAATTAAAAACATTATTTCTATTTCTATGCTTGATAGAGATGGTTATTCTTGCAATTTTGTGGAATGGGATTTGCAATATTTACAAGAATGAAGGTTTAATTGGAAATGGACAACTTGAAAACGATTTATACAACTTAAAACTAAAAGACGTTCCAGTGAATTATGTTGATAAACCGCGACAACAAACAAAAGGAAAATCGATAGTCAAAACCCGGCAAACCTTTGGCATGCTAGGCTAGGTCATATTTCCTCAAGGAGGATGAACAAGCTAGTGGGAGAGGGCATGTTTGATATGTCTGATATTAATTCTCTACCTACTTGTGAATCCTGCCTAAAAGGAAAAATGACTAAATCTCCTTTTAAGGGGAAACCTGAGCGTAGTCAGAATCTGTTGGATTTGATCCATACAGATGTTTGTGGTCCATTTAGAGTAGGGACTCAACATGGCCACACCTACTTCATTTACCTTTACTGATGATTATTCAAGGTATGGGTATTTATATTTAATGATATATAAGTCTGAAGCATTTGAAAAGTTCAAAGAATTCAGGGCTGAAGTAGAAAACAAGCTAGGTAAAAGTATTAAAGCACTTCGATCGGATCGAGGTGAGAATACTGAGTACCGAGTTTTTGGACTATCTGAAAGAGAATGGGATTCTCTCTCAGTGACTCCTCCTATGACACCACAGCTTAATGGTGTATCGGAGCGTCGTAATCGAACTTGTTGGACATGGTTCGATCTATGAGGAGCTTCACTGAGCTTCCACCTTCGTTTTGGGGCTATGCGCTTGAAACGGCAGTGTATTTGTTGAACAACGTCCACACTAAAGCAGTGGACAAAACACCATACGAGTTATGGAATGGCAAAGCTCCTAAGTATTCGTACTTGAGGATTTGGGGATGTCCTGTTTACGTGAAGCGGACAGTGGGAGATAAGTTGGATAGTCGATCCAGCTTATGTTATTTAGTAGGGTATCCGTAGAAATTCAATCGGATCTTATTTCTATTATCCTGCTGAAACAACGGTGTTTGTTTCTAGAATGCCACCTTCTTGGAGAAGGAGTTCTTATTGATAAGAAAGGCGAGATGATGGAACTCGAAGAAGTTCGAGAAGAACCCGAAATACAAAATAACGATCCTACACCTCAGGAACCATTGCTGGACACGCCTGCACCTAGAAGATCCGAAAGGACTTCTAGACCTCCAGTTCGATATGGTCTTCTTCTTGAAGGGGATCAAGACGAACCCGACATTGGATGTGATCCAAGAAACTTCAAGTGAAGCAATTTCTGATGCGGATTCATAATTGTTATGGCTTGAAGCTAATGCAGTCAGAATTGGATTCGATGCATACTAAACCCAAGTTTGGTCATTAGTAGATTCCCCGCCTCCCCGATGGAATTGTTCCAATAAGGGTGTAAATGGAGCTACAAAAGAAAAGCTTGGGCCTGATGGTAAGGTATTGACCTATCAAGCGCGATTGGTTGGCGAAAAGGGTTATACTCAAAAGGCAAGGAGATTTGACTATGATGAAACCTTTTCAACCAGTTGCAATGTATCGAAGTCCAGAAGAATCCTCGATTGGCCATAGCGGCATGGTATGACTATAGAGATAATGCAAATGGATGTGAAAGACTAGCTTTTCTTAATGGAGAACATTAAGGAAGAAATCTATATGATAGCTAGCCTGAGGGGTACCACATCCCTGGGAAGCGAGCATAAGGTATGCAAGCTTCAGAGATCAATTTATGGTCT